>NC_136483.1:137667136-137789636 GCF_053919585.1 Euprymna scolopes
TCTTTTGTTTTGATTTACCCCCCCCCAACACACACACCTCTAAACGCCTGGGCAACGGCGGGTACTCCCGCTAGTATAATATAAATCTCACATGTCTGTTTAAATAAATGTATGTTTCGCCAAAACTTTCGACAGAGGTGACGGATTTTCACGAGACTGTTATCATTTTGAAGCTCAACGCTTCGGACGACAAATATCGAAAAATTGGTTAAAAACATTAATTCATTCATCCTCAACTGGGTACTTTTCTACAGGGAGAGGTCACTTTTTTTCGCCTATATTTTCGAAAGTCATCGCCTCTTTTCGATTGTCTTGCCTTAATTTAAACTATGTCATTTGCGGTTTGGCGATGGGCGCAGCAGCTAACGCTTCACTTTTTTAAAACTTTCTTTTCCTCTTTCGCAATACAGGTTCGTATAGTTTTTTTTGTTATTTTTAATTAATTAATTTCTTTTTTTTTTTTTTGCGCTCGCAATTTCCTTTTGTTTTTTGTTTTTTCTGCTCAACCAACACACCTTCACTTCCGTTTCCGCCTTCGAGTCATGGGTTCGAGTCTGCCTGCCTATTACAACTTTTGTTTTTTGTTCAACACACACCTGGGCAACGACAGGTACCCAGGCTAGTATAATATAAATGCTATTTCAAAATAAGCCGTGACCGACCGACCGCCATAAAATACCACATTTGCGAAATTTCAAACTTAAACGTGATCGACCGATCGTCTTGTAGACACAGCCTCCCAATTAGATGCGACGACGCGCCTAAAAATAGACCAACGATAAACAAGACAAAAATAATTAAAAAAAAAATAAATCTAGCCGATGTTGTGTCGAAAATTGTGCAAAAGAAAACGTCGAACGTGTCTTAAAACGATAAGAGTGCCGGTCGAAATAGGCGCGACATAGCGGCGTTAATAGAGTTGATAAAAACCGGAAAACGGAAAGACTGATATGAAGATTTGCTTCGACTGATTAAAAAGATCAAATAGAAAGTGAGAAGTGATAATTGGTTGCGGCCCTTGTCTTTTATCAGACTAAAATCCGGCGTTGCTGCTGCGTCGAATTGTCTTCTGAATTGCCAAACAGACACGGTGGGGAAGTACGAATTAAAGGCACAAGCGGGAGATCCTAGCTTAAGAAAGACAATAAAATGGGGATGAGAGTTGACTGCAGAGAGAAAGAGATATGGAGAGAGAGAGAGAGAGAGAGAGAGAGAGAGAGAGAGAGAGAGAGAAGGGGGTACAATTGTATTTATCATACCAAATGTGGCGGGGATGCGGAAGAGATGCGGTGACGTCGTTACACGCGAGAACAATCAGCGCGATGTGCTGAGTTCGAGATCCATCTAGGTTACTGATAACTTGCCTGGTTCGATATCCACTCTGAGTGGTCTAAGCCGGCTTCCTCCTAGAGAGAGTATTTACCTCCGTCGCACAACGGGAAGATGTGACACAAGAATTGGAAAGTGGAATTAAAGAGCCGGCTCACTAAAGAGTGAGCATGCTGCCATCAAAAAATGCCTGGGCAGCCTCCTTTGCATTTTTCCGCTAGGGGCACTTCAGGCGATTAGCAATAAACTAATCCCTTCTCAAAGAATGAAAGACAAAGACTGAGAGGGTGGACCTCCTAGAACTGCACAGTACCAGCAACATACCACAGTTAGCATCGTAAAAACATTTCAGAAATGGATTAGACTCTATTCGCTTTGCGGCCTAAGGAAAAAATATTGAATTCACACAAGGTTCATCGTTAGGGAAGATAACTATGGCGTGACTGCCACAAGGAGCGATAGAGCTCTTCATTGGGGAGATTGAAATCCCCGAAACACTGAGTAAGGCCGGGAAATTATGCTGGTATTGTCTGTTAATCATTATTTGATACCCGGGCAGCGGCAGGTAACCTAGCTGAAAGGATGAATTTATTGTTTTATAAAACAGGCATATAATGTTATTGTTTGAGGAAAATGACAAGAGATTTCATTTGGAAAGTTAGAACGAAATATAATTTCGTTCTTGGCTTGGCGAAACTTGACTCAAGGACGTCTGGCTTTTGAGTATAAGGTTAGACGGGGGTCAAACGGTCAACCCCTGTGAGCGTGTGAATGAGTTTGAGCTGTGATCACAGGTTTCCAGACCGTGCAAGGCATAGGGACGTCCCCGAACGACGTGCTGATCGATGATTGGTTTAGCGGCTTTCCCCCAACCAGCCCTTCCCTCGAAATATAAGCAAATGCGCGCGTCAAAATTAGTAGATTGGAGCCGAATCTTGAGACAAGAACACTAACCCAAGAGAGACGTCCCCCCACTTCGTCCACCGTTGCCACCGAATAAGATTCCGGACTATTTTCTTGTGCATCGAGATCAAACTGAACAATTGTACATATGTAAGACACTTGTAAATTTCGTGAATTAACTTTTTGTAGACTAGAAACCTCTGCGTTTGTTTTCTTTTGGCCTGCATAAGAAGCTAATATATTTTCAATTTAAACCAACAACGAGGCCTGCGACGCGGAAGAATCTTATAAAGAACTCCCAGGAGAAGGACGATCACGACTATTGAGACTTGGACGGGTCAGAAGTCACATTTGTTGGCGAGGTTTTTTATTTGTTTGTTTGTTTTGTTTTTGCCTAGAAGTTTGGTCACATGATTGAAAACGCAATTTGATGAATTTATTATATATTATCTCATTTATGTTTTTGAATCCTTTGACACGAGGCTTCATAATTTGTGTATTCATTCTTTTTGCGGACTGTTATCCTCATCTTCATAATTGTTGTTGTTTAACCACGTTTCGGCCAGCTCATCCTCTGACCTTCTCCAGGTGGGTAACCGCAACGAGATATGAATGCTGAATGTAGTAACTATATCCCCAGTATTATCAGGGAGGTCGTTTATAGATATCAGAAATAATAGTGGCCCAAGAATCGACCTCTGAGGCACTCCTGCATTAAGGTTATGATGCTTGGGTGTACGTTCATCAATGACAACCTGGATGGTCCTACTCTCTAAGAAAGGTTCTAATTATATTTAGTATACGTCCAGTTATACCGTACGATTTTATTTTCATTAGCAGCCCTTAGTGCCAGATTTTGTCAAAGGACTTGGATATATCAAGAGCTACAGCCTTGGTTTTGCCGGCTTTATCCAGTGCATAGTATATGCACTCAGAGATTACTGTTAAAATATCTGCAGTAGAATGGCATTGCTTACATTGCTTGTTTGTCAGAGAGAAGATTTGCTTTTGTGGGGCGGTGGACTAGCGCTTAATTAATTAAGGTCTCAAAGATTTTAGCGACGAAGAGGAGGAGATTGATACGGCAATAATTAAAAGGGTCAGTCCTTTCACCAGAATTATTGTACACTGGTACCACAGAGGTCATCTTCCAGCTATTAGGGAAGCAAAATTCAGCATGGCATTTATTACAATAAATGCCTTGATGAATTTTGCTTCCTTGGAGAGAACGGGGTCTAGATCAACTGAGCATTTCTTAATTAGTATAGCAGGGTTGAAATCAGGCCCACACGCCTTGGAGGTGTTTAAGTTTTTTATGATATCGTGGACCTGATCTAGTGTGGGTTCCGTTCGCACAAGGAAATTTGGGAGGGATTTGTTTGTTGGCTCTAAGGCGAAGTTGGAGGCGAATCGCCGGGCAAGCAATTTCGCCTTCTTGGTTGCCGTGCATGCGACCTTCTGCTTGTTGGTTAGGGGGAGGGGGGTTACTGATTTCCCTTTATTCACCACACTATGATAGATTTTCCAGTTATCTTTTTCGATTCTATGCGCTCCCTGGTTATTTCAGTATGCTTTCTTTTGGCTGTCGTTATTTCTCTCTTACAATGATTTCTAGCATATATAGATTTTTGCTAATTTGTATTTTGTTTATGACATACGAACCGGCGGAATGCATGTTGTCTTTGTGAAACAGAAGCTGCACAATCTGTACTGAACCATCGGGTGAGTGGGGCTGGGGCTTGCTATAATACTTCCGTGTGGAAACACGTGCTTCAATGCCCGCTTTGCACCATTCAGCTGTCTCATTGGCACACTGTTCAGCAGGAAGAGAGAAGATTAATCATGGGGCATCTCTGATGTGTTATCTGATGGCTTCCCAGTCAGCCTTTTTGTAGTATTTTGCTGTTTTGAGCAATGGCTCCTCACCTTGAGGTTGGGATTTAAGTGTGATGTCAACTGATACCACTAGGTGGTCTGCGTTTCCAAGTGGAGTTTGGGCATTAGTCATGCAATTAATGAGGATACAGTTAACAAGACTCAGCATTCCTATTCCGTCGCGGTTAACCACCTGAAGAAGGCCAGAAACGTGGTAAAACAACAACAATGAAGATAAGGATAACAGTCCGTGAATGAATTCGTGAAGTTAATTGTAAAATTTTAGAACACAAAATAATGAGATAAGAATAATAGTCCGCAATAAAATAAATTAATATAAATAATACTCATCTCAATAATGAATTCCAATTAAAATAATATACACACCATTCGGTACGGACCCGACCATGGAAGATCAGATAATAAATAAACGTGGATTTATAAGACCCAAAAATCCAACCTTGATCGCCCTTCGGGACCTGTGGCGCAGTTGATAGTGACGTTGAATCTCTACGGTTCCATATGAGCATTGTCTGAAGATAGCGGTTTCAATCCTACCCAAAGCATGCCAGAGGCTTATTTGGCCAAAACGTGGTTAGACGACAACAACTACGGATGGCAGTGATTTCTGAGAATGCAGTTAGGAGGTTCGAAGTTTCTATCCATCGCGGTTATCACCTGACGAAGGTCAGAGGAATAGTTGGCCGAAACGTCGTGAAACAACAACTAATAAAGACGAGAATAATAGTCCACAATAAAATAAATTAATACAAAATAATGTTATAAAATATTTTTTTATTAAATGATTACAAACATTTCAATTGTTTTCTCGGGGGACATTCGGTTGTTATGTACCTTTTTTGTAAAAAAATACTTTCCTATTTTTTATTTTCCTCTTCATTCTGCTAGTGGTATTAATTTTGAGGAGAGCAAAGTATATGTCTGATCTTGTTGACGGTTGATGTGAAGTTTGAATCCGATGCGTGTATGGTTCCTTTTTTATTAGAAAAAGGTCGTTTAAAGTTGTCCAGGAACCAACACGTTGTAGCCTCAGTCGCAAAGGAGACAAAAAATAGAAAAGAACCTTAACTCGCTTTTTTCTTTTTTTTATATAACGGCATTTATTTCCTCATTCTCTCGTTATCGCTATGATGCCCCCCCACGCGATAGTCTTCTCAAGCGTCATTCACGCGTCTTACGTGATCTCGAACGTTATTGCCGTCTCTCTCATGATCATTTCCTTTCTCATTTTTATAGTTTCTTTTGCTTTACCGATGATGTCATTTCGCATGCATTTGCATGCGCGTGTCAGCGTTAGGTTATAGTAGGTGACACCATTGAATAAATTATTTCGTAAAGTCATTTGATACATTTTAGAATATCAACTAATGTTATGTATTTTTTTTAATTAAATTAATTAAGGCTTAATAAAATTTTATAAATAACATAACTTTATACAGGGGCTCAACTTAAATTAAAAAGTTTGATCCATGTCCAAGTAACCTACATTTAAAATCTTAAGTGTTTAGACCCAAAATAGGCGGAGGAGTTTGGTAGAGTTTTCAAAGGTCAAGTCGTTGAACTTTGATCCCTTGACAGCAAAATTTCTGGCCACAAACTTATTAAAAATAATTTCACAAATCTCAATACCCCTTATGTCAAATCTCGAGTCTCTGGACTAAAAATTGACAGAGTTATTTGGTAGGGAAATGTACACAGACACACGCACACAGACATACATTTTCACTTTTATAGATATATAGATAAAATACTCTATATTAAGAATATAAAAAATTATAGTTATTTTTATGTAAAACAGTTATATCCAAATACGTCACATGTACATATGTGTGTGTGTGTGTGTGTGTGTGTGTGTGTGTGTGTGTGTGTGTGAATACGGGGTGGTCCATAAGTCACTTTACATTTTTAAAATTCAATAACTTTTTTTTTCTTAATATATTTTAATTTCTCTTTTCAGGATTATAAAATAGAATCTTTGGAAATTTTTAATATAGATAAGTTTACAACAGTGCAATGAGTCAGGATAATTGAATTTCACTTTGAAAATGGACGGTTACTTGTTACAATGCAAAGATCTTATGTGTGCAATTTAAATATTCAATATCCTCTTAAAAGATATGCTATTGAATTTGTTCAACCTCGATTAGTAAACATGCCAGAGTATTGGTGGCAAACAAAATGGAGCAACTGCACATACAGCTAGAACAACAATGCAGTTGTTAACTGTGATGTTTCAGGATCGAAAAATCTCTTGAAATTTCGATTTTGAATGGCCTCCACGTTCATCTAATTTGACAGAACTAGACTTTTGGTTTTGGGGATATCTTAAAGACAAAGTGTATGCAAATAAGCCTCGAAGCATCCAAGATATCCAGGACATACGCAAGAAATTCTTTCCCTAAAACTTCCGATGTTAAGAACTGTCATAAAGAATAGCTTAGAAAGTGCTCGACTTTGCAAAGCCGAGAATGGAGGCTACTTAAGAGACATTAAGTCAGAACAAACTTCCACACTTTAAACTGTATAATAAAAAAAGAGTTCATCAAATACAGTCAGTTAACAAAAAGTTGTTTGATTTTCAAACTGTAAGGTTACCTATGGGCCACCCTATATATATATATATATATATATATATATATATATATATATATATATATATATATATATATATATAGTAAAAGATTGTCACACTTTTTGAAGACACTTTTTAAAAGTAAAATTTAATTGAGAAATTTTTGAAAACTCTCAAATTTTTCTTTAAATAAGTGTCTTCAAAAAGTGGGTGACCATCTTTTACTTTAAATCCCGCTCGAAACTGGAGCACTACACACTTGAAACCACCGGACCAACACGTAAATTCTCGTCTCTTCGCCATAGCACCAAAATGAAGAAAAAGAAAAAGAAATTCACGAACCGGACTTTCGATCGTGATGAGGCTATGTATTAGCGAAATATAGGACTTACAAAAAAAAAAAAAAAAACAAGCAATAAACAATGATTTTATCATTGTGTTCGACACTTCAAAGTTTTCAAACATTTCTCAATTAAATATATATATATATATATATATATATATATGTATATATATATATATATATATTCACACACACACAGTGTGACCCACTTATAAGTAGCCCAGAAAAATGTAGTAGAGGGGAGGAACATACTTTTATTGTTTAAATTATCTGTAGACATCTACCGTTGACATCTACACATTTCTGGGCACGGTTTAACAACGTATGCAGATACTGCCTGTAGATCTTCTCTGGTGATTCTTTTGATAACGTTGACAATATTTTCCTTTAGTTGGTCTAGATGGTGAGGATTATTTCCATAAACTTTTTGTTTTAAAGTCCCCCAAAGATAAAAAATCATATGATGACAAGTCCAGGAACTTGGTGGTCATAACATATTACTTATTGGTCTCTCTTCCGTAAACATGTCATGAACTCGTGTGGGTGATCTGAGAGACGTGTAACATGTAGCGCCATCTTGCTGGAAAAAGAATTGCATTGTGTCGTGGTGTCGGTCGTTAAGAGAAAGATTATAATGATCAGGCTACTTTTAAGTGGACTGCCCTGTATAATATACTAGTCTGGGTGGCCGGCATTGTCCGGGTGTTTGTAGGTGTGTGATGAGCAAAAAAAAAATTTGTAACAGGCAGGCAGGCTCGAACCCATGACGTAAAGGCGGAAAAGAAAGTGAAGGTGTATGTAAGGGTGTTGGTTGAGCAAAAAATAAAAAATAGAATTGCGAGCGCAAAAAAAAAAATGGTAGTAGGCAGTCGGGCTCGAACCCGTATCGCGAAGGAGGAAAAGAAAGTGAAAAAAAAAAACTGGATGCGTTAGCTGTTGCGCCCATTGCCAACCCGGAAGTTACGTAAGTCTAAATTAAGGCTAGACAATCGCAAAGAGGCAATGACTTTCGAAAATATCGGCGAAAACAGCGACCCCTCCCTGTAGAAAAGTGTCCGATTGAGGGTGAAGGAATTAATGTTTTTTGGCCAATTTTTCGATGTTTGACATCCAAAGTGATGGGATAAAAGTTGAAAAAAAATAGGACACACACATTAATACGTATATACATCTCTACTATTAGATAAAAAGAAACCTTGTCTTTTTGCCTGTATGTGTGCGTGTGTTTGACTCATATGGACTCGAAAACGGCTGGGCCGATTTTTATAAAATTTCACACGAACGTACTTCATATGCCCGGCAATCTTCTTAGATAAGTTTTGTATCGAAACGTCTTCGATAAGTATCGATAATCGATAATTGAAATAATCCGATGAAAGAAGGAACACGCGATTTTGACAAAAGTTAGCACCTTACACAAATAACATCACAAATGCGTTTGAAAAGTTTTATTATCACATAAGCCGAAAGGCATGACGTATAGAATCATCAATAGGTTCTTTGATATAACAGACGCGCATTCGAAATGAATGTTTCTGTTTGGAGCACAATGGAAGCAAGATACTTGACTTTTGCATTATAAACTTTGATTCAAGTCATTATATAAAAAATAATTTTATAAAGTCAATAGTAAGTTCTCTAAGTGCAACATAGACTATAATGTATCGTGGACTAAGTCACTGCGAGAGGCATGTGAAGCTTCCTTTCAGTGCACCACGATGGGCCCCCAACTAGAGCAGGCAATCGATCGATTTGATTGAAAAATGGTCAATTTCATCGATTCCGATGACAATAAAAATAAAGGAATGTGAAACATCCGTTGATCATCATTCGATTCCGAGCAACGTCGAGTTTTCCTGCTATATATATATATATATATATATATATATATATATATTATACATATGTGTGTGTGTGTGTGTGTGTGTGTGTGTGTGTGTGTGTGTGTGTGTGTGTGTGTGTGTGTGTAAAAATCATTTTTTTGTTATTAACAGTTTTGGAACGCCGTTTTTTTATTTTTTTATTTAATCTCGCTACCTTAGCAATGAGATTTAACTGCACTTTGTTTTGCATATATAAATGCGCACCCTCCCCCTTTATTGACAGGACGAATCTGTACGGAATTTCAATTACTTAGTCGACGGAGTTAGCATGCTCTTATTCCGTCAGCCATGAACGCGTAGTAATTCGTAATTAGTTCGTGGTTGTACTATTCATATTGCTTGCACTAAGGATTGAAGACTCAACCTCCAGAAGAATGTACCTTAGAACTGAATTCCACTTAGTGCTTTATCCGTTATGCTACGGGTCCTTGCGGTCACCCGAAAGAAGGTCGAAGGTTACATCGGCTGAAGCGTTGTGAAAATAACACTCAAGATGAGAACAGCAGTTTGAAGAATCCAAATAATCGAAATTATCAATACTCGTCTCAAAAATTGAAAAATATTATAATTAAATTTTCACATGCAAACAAATAAATAAATATATAAATAAATAAACAAAAACTTACTAAATAAATAAATAAAACTAACAGAAAAGTAAATATTCAACAAAACAATGCAGTATATGATATTACGTAAATGATGTGTGCAATGGTTACATGCGCAAGCTGTGATCTTGCTTATACGGGTTCGAATTCTGTCAAAGCTACTGTAATAATTTAATTTCCATGGGAAAGCTATGAATTTATAATATCCTCCCTTTTACTATGAATTAAATCGGAGGATAGACTAGACCGCCAAAGTTTGGTTGTGCATTTAGTTGGTTGGTTGTTTTTGTTTTACGGCATATCAACCCTTTTCAGGTTATTTAATGCTGAATCCGGTGATTTTGAAGAAAATTTTTTAATAGAATATATTTGTTTTTTGCAAGTCAGTTTCTATTTAACCCATAGTTGGGACCCTAACAGGTATTACCACTCCGGGTCAGAGTGGATCTGGGAGCAATGGCAATTAAAGGTTGGCTCCACACTCCCCAGAGCCCGCAAGCTGGGGCCTCACTATCGGATATAGTTTAAGGTCATATCCAGGACCTCCATTGAGGGACTTTTACCCTCTGTAGGGGGGCAGTCGGCGTATTCTAATGCCCCACCGACAGGGCCGGTTGTGCAATTAATCTAGGAGAAATAAAACCAGTCTTCTTTTGTTCATCGTGCCATTGTTTGCAGCTGTTCTGGATTCGGGTAACGCCGGTTAGGAGAGACGCGTTTAGAAGTTGTTCAATCGTCGATTCAATAAAATACACCCAGTGGAGAGAGAAACCTTTACATCGGCTATATTTCACCACCCCCAACTGCCCCAAATCAATAGAGATTAAACCATTCCTGTAATGATCCGGTCCCTATTGATTTTGTGGTGGGAGTTTACTTCTGTGCAGTTCTAGGAGGTCCACTCTCCCAAGCCTTGCTTTCTTTCTTTGAGAAGAGGTTACTTTATCGCTAATTGCCTGAAGCGCGCTTACTGGGGAATGTCGACAGGACGACCGAAGCATTTTTTTTTCCGGTTAAAGTGCTCCTCATCGGGAGCGCTTACTTCTTAATTCCATTTTCCAACCGTGGTGCCTAAATCATTGCAGTGCGAGCCAATTAAAAATACTATTGTTTCTTAAGACGGAAAATAAGCCAACTATACTGCAAAGAAAATTCGTGCAGTTATAAAATAAAAGGGGGGACCGGAAATATTAATGGAGATTCTCAGAAATTTATTGATCACGTAAAAACAATAACAACGCTACGAAATGATAAATCATCCGCTTATCAAATTTCTGAATGGACCAAAATAAATGATGAAATAATTTAAAAATGTGAGTTGATGGAAGAGTTATTGCCCTTGTTATAAATACTTTACTATTTAATGGTTATGTTTCTTTCTGTTTTTATTTTACGTGGGGAAAGAACAAAAACTTCTGTTCAAACAAATTATAAAAAAATCATATTTCATCTTAAAAATATGAAAATTTGTTGGTTCTTCTTGGCATATGGCAATTGAGAACGAGTATAAACGAGAATCAAACTTTTAAGAATAATACAATCGGCGAAGCTGCATTGACAGGAAGTAATCTTTGTATTTGTAATCTGACCGACAACGGGTTAAATAATAATTCTTTATTTAAATCTATTTTAATAGTTTAAAACTTCTAAATGGCAAAGAATTAACTATATCCAGTTCTTGTAAGATTTAGAAGTCCGTTGCCCGGGTGTTTGGAGGTGAGTGTTGGGGGAAAAAGTGGAAGTAGGCAGGAAGGCTCGAACCTGTACCGCGAAGGAGGAAAAGAAAGTGAAAAAAGAAAAAACGTGACGTGTTTGCCCATCGCCAAATCGGAAGTGACGTAGGTTTAAATTAAGACTAGACAATCGAAGACAGGCGATGACTTTCAAAAATACCGGCGTAAAAAGCGACCTCTTCATGTAGAAAAGCACACAGTTAAAGGCGAAGAAATTAATGTTTTTGGCCAATTTTTCGATATTTGTCTTCCGAAGGGTTAAGCTTCAAAATAGTACTAATCTCATGAAAATTCGTCGCCTCTGTCAAAAGTTTTAGACAGATATACATAATACATACATACATACATACATACATACATACATACATACATTTAAACAGACAGGTTATATTTATATTATAGATGTCGAAGATTTTATAAGGAATAAATAATTTTTCAAATGAACATTATTTCCAAACAAAAATTTTCCCCAAATGTCTGCTTTTGACGATAACTCAAATAATTTATTCGATGCGAACATTATTTTTAGTACACTCTATATATCTGTGCGTGTTTGTGTGTTTGTTTGTGTGTTTGTGTGTGTGTCTGTGTGAGGGTGTTTACTCGTGAGTCTCTCATTCTTTTCCGAAGTTTTTCAAGATTGTTCCTGGTGCTCCTACTATTATCGGTGTACTCTTGATTTTCTCCATTTTCCATATTCCTTTCAGCTTTCTGGCTAGTTCTGTATATTTACTTAATTCTCCGCATCTTTGTTATTCACTCTGTGATCTGCTGGGACAGAGAAATATACAATTTGTTAGGACTTTTCCTTCTTTAAAACTGTTATATCATCCTGTCTTCTTGCTGTTGTTGTTTGGATGAATTTGCCTGTTTGTACCTCTATGTCCAAGAGTGTTTTGTGCTTTTCATTTCCCCTCTACTATCTCCCGTTTGTGTCGGTATCATTTTTCCGCATGTACCTAGTGCATCTGTTTGCATAGTTCCCAGTGTACTTTCTTTTCCTACGTTTGTGTCTGTGTTTGAATTCTTTTTAGAATAATTTGTTGCATTCAATTATGTGATTTACAGTTTCGATACGTTGTTCACAGAATCTACATCTATTCCTACATCAATTTGACTTTGATATAATTATTTTTAGTCTTGTTAACATTACCTTATAATGATAAACACTCAGCCGATGATGAAGCATAAGTGAAAAAATCTAAAAAAAAAAAATAAAATAAAAAAAGTAACGCCCTCCTCTACATCGCGATACAGTAGTCAGTGAAATGGGCGTCTTCGGGCCTCTCTCTACTTCGTCGTTTCATTTTTTTTTTTTTTTCATGCTTTTCTTTTTATTTATTTATTTATTTACTTTTGTTTACCTCAAACAATGCGTCACGGCAATCTGCGACGATACGTGTTCCCTCCCAAACAACATCGCAAACTCCAATGTTGTCTGGTGTGGTATTCTTCTTCGTTTTTTTCTTGTCGTGGCCGTATCGTCGTCTCTCACATGAGCGGCCGCCGAGAAGGTGCCCACTGGTACACAATTTCATTAAAAATAATTACAAAACGCAACTAAAAAAAGCAGACTTCGACATTTTCTGGTATTGCGGATTGGGCTCTGAGTACGTGTGAAACACCAACGCGGAAAACTATCCTCTAAGCCCTAACATTCGTGTCGACATCTACTGTGGACGCTGTGCACACCAGTTACCGTCAGCTCATCTCGATCCCTCAATTCTTTCTCGACCTGATCAAAGCCACGACTTGCCTTCCATTGAGTCTAGCTTGCAATTATTCCTCAACTCTCTCCAACTAGCAACTCACGTTAACTGACTGCCGTAAACCGGCACCACTGACGTAAAACATCGTAAACTTTTTCAACTGACATAAAACGGTGGCTTTATATAGATAAAGATGAGGATAGTGACAGCTGCGAAGCATTTTCATTTATTATTTTTCGATGTTCCCAATAATCGTGCGCTCTTTTCTAGCCCGGTAGAGGGAGCTTACCCTCTTTGCAGCAGATTTAGCAGTATGGTCTATGCATTTGGTCCACTATGTGTCCTGAGGAGTTTCAACGTTGGACTCTCAGGAAGGGATACTATCGGTTATGACAATCGATGATTGGAAAGTTGTATTATAGTTGTAAAGGAAAGGAGCTTTGTCCGGATAGCATTAAGTGACCATCCATTTTCTTTTACCTCATTTTATTATGGACTGGAAATTATTTTTATAAAGTTTACGCCATTGCTTTGTGATGCAATCAATTTCCCCTCATGCTGGAAATAATATCAGCCAATGCACGTATGCTCTCACTTGACTGTTCACTTGAAGAAGCCGCCATGAACTTCAGTCACGGGGTTCAAGCAGGATCTTTTGTTTTTCCATGGGGGTCACCACTTATCAAGGGCTGGAGGCCACTCAGGGATAAGGGTTATTGCGTGTACAGTAATCAATGAGATGGTATTGCAGTAATCATTAGTATGGGAGATTTGATAGAGTGTCTTACTTAAGGGGACGATTGTCAGGAATTTGTTTATGTTGGATTTGAAGACATCCAAGTTGTAGTCAGGTGGGAAACAGGCGACCGGAAGAGAATTCTACAATCGTGCACTTCTGAGAAAGAAGCTCTGCTCATGGAATCTACGTTTGGATTTAAGCACAGATAAAGAGTGGGGAAAATTATTGACAGTAGTATTAGCCAGACGGGTGTTTCTCGTGAAAGATTGGCGAGGGGGAAGAGAGATTGGAGCTCAGACGAGCACTTGCCATGGAAATAACGATAAAACGGCCTCATAACGTCTCTTCTGTGGGAAAGAGGCTGCTGCAGGGAAGAGAAAAGGGCATCCCCCACCAAACCACGAAGTCTATTTTGTACTCTGTCAAAGTAGGATAGGCTGTTTTTACCAGCTCCTGCCAGATGTGGCAGCAGTACTCCACCCTTGGACGTACTTGGATTTTATACGGATAGAGAATTGCATAAATAGTGAGATATCTTCTGGAGCAGTAGAAGGATCTCACCATTTTCCCAGCGTCCCTGGCAACAGATTTCATGTACGTGTTCCATTTCAGATCAAGAGTAAAGGTCAAACCCAGAAGCTTGTCAAAACATGGAGCCTCCCCAAGACGAGAGCCATCCATTTCAATTGATGCCAGATGGGGATCAGAGCGTTGATGATGTAAATATAGAATCTTGGTTTTGGATGCATTAAAAGTGACCAGCCACCTCTTCTCCATTGTACCACGCGCTCAAGATCAGAGGAGAGAGAATTGGGGGAGAACTTTGTCATTTACGGCCTTTGATGTGTTACCATAGATGGTCGTATCATCAGCATAGATATCAACAAATACTTTAAGTATGTGTTTTGGGAGATCATTGATGTAGATCAGGAAGAGAGTTGGGCCCAGGATGGACCCCTGGGGGACTCCAGCATTAATACTGTGGGCCTCTGATTTCTGCCCATCAACCACTACTCTTATGAACCTAGCAGAGAGAAATGATTTAATGATTGAGAAAACATTTCCAGTAATACCGTAGCTGGAAATCTTGTGAAGTAGGCGCTTATGCCATACCTTATCGAAGGCCTTCGATATGTCAAGAGCAATTGCCTTGGAAAGGAAACCTTTGTCAAGAGATTCACTAATCCTATGTGATATAACTGTTAGCACATCTGCTGTAGATCTTGCAGAGCGGAAACCATATTGCATGTTACTAAGAAGGTTGTTTCTGTTGAGGTGATTGACTACTTCTTTATTTAATATGGATTCCAACAACTTACTCATGACACACAGGAGACTTATTGGTCTGTACTGAGAGGGAGATGACTTATCACCTGAATTCTTAAATACAGGGCATACTGATGAGGTTTTCCAGGGTGTTGGAACGCACTTTTCCTTACGGCAACGCTTAAACAGTTTTGTAAGTATGGCGGCAAGTTCTGGTTGGAGCTTTTTCAGCACTATAACTGGAATGCCGCCAGAGACAGTTGCTTTACTGGAATCAAGGTTCTTGATTAGCTTGGCGACCTCACGCACAGATATTTGTATGTTGCATAGCGTGTTGTCTGTTATAGGAGGAAATACAGGGAGTTGATGGCCTTCGTCGCATAGGGTAGAATTAGCTGCAAAGTTCTTTGCAAATAGTCTGGCCTTGTCTGATGCTGGCGAGATGACCCCAGGTCCATTGATGATAGTTGGGATAGAACGCACGCTTCTGTTCAAGATCTTGTTTGCTATTTGCCAAAACTGGTGGGAACCAAGCCGCTGCTCAGCTACTTTGGATTTAACAGACTGAGCATATAGCTCTCTTGCATGTTTTATTACTCTTTTACAGTGGTTGCTGGCAGTCCTGAAAGAAGCTTTAGTCTCAGTACATCTATTACGTTGGTAGCTATGGAAAAAGTGATTTCTGTGCGCGATGGCAGCAGCACATTCAGGGGAGAACCATGGCTGCCTGTTAGGTTTTTGTTGGAATTTTTTCGATGGTATGAATCTGTCTATGCCTACAATTAACCATTCGGTCAGGTCTGATACTATAGAGGACACATCCTTTTTAAACATGGAATGCAGACGTAGGTCAGATATGAATGCACGGAAGCTATCCCAGTCAGCCATAGAGTATCGATATACAGTACGGTGGAGAGTACGTCTGAAGACTTATTACATTTCATTTTTATCTTAACTGCTACAACAGAGTGGTCAGAGTATCCCAGAGGAGATAGAACGGAACATGAACACAGCTCAGGGGAAGTTGTGAGGAAAAGGTCTATAAGGTTTGCGTATTTACCGGGTGTATCTGAGTGAGGTCATAGGCAATGACAAAATCATGGCAAAACCTCCCCTCGTCATCGGTTTTATTTGAGTGGGTCAGCCATTCCACATTATGGACATTGAAGTCATCGCAAATGTGAATGGTAGCCGAAGGATGAGCAGACAGGATGTGGTCAATTTTCTCAGATATGCTCTTAAAGATAGTAACCCCACTGTTGTGGGGGCGATAGAGAGCAAATATAAATGCAGTTGTATAAACTAGTGCAACCCGGAAGCACATATAAGGTTAATTAGGGTCTTCTCTGGATATATCCCTACCATATGGAAAGCCATCTTTTATGTAGGCACATATTCCATGCCCATGGCGATCTTGGCGGTCAGATTTCGATGTTAAGTTAGAGTATCCTTTAATTATGAATTCGTCTAGAGAAGTGGTTGGCACTATGCCAGTTTCACTTAAAAAGAATATGTCCGGTTTCGTCTCCTGTAATTGTGGTTCAACCTCTTGAAGGTTGGAACGTAAACCCCTGATGTTGGAGAAGGAGACCTGATAGTAGTGGTCTACGTTGGAGGGTGGGGTTCTAGGTTTATTCGTGTTTCTTTTTTGGAGATTTGTCATGATTTTTTAGGTTTTGAGGTTTGTGGAGCAGGTCGGTAGACTTGGTTTGAGCAGGACAGAGAGGGAAAATAAGAGAGAAAAAGAAAAGATTTTTTTGTAGCACATGATAAGGTAAAGCCGTAACAATTACCCACTAGTATGGCATCGAGAGGTCCCACCAGAGACTACTGCATGGTCCAGAATCCATTCACCAAATGGCAATATAGCAGCCCCGGTATTTTGCACCTTATGATAGGACAGCCTCCTTAGTGGTTAATCCAAGGTTCGGGTCCCTGACTATCAGGCGGGTAACGTCAGCCCAGATGAAACGTTTACCTCCAGCACCTTTACTAGTGACATGACCACAAGGATAGACATAGAAATAGGAGTTTTCTGACATCTCAGGCTACTCTTTACAAAGTACTACCGACCTGGAAAGCAGCCTTTTCTTCGCCCTTTGTCAGAAAAATCATTCATTGGAAATGAGGACTGAAGGACAAAAAAGAAGAATCGAGAGTTACTGGAGCTGCCGATAACACATCAACATGCATTATCTACTCTACATTGAGAAAATAAACTAAAATAAAAAAAAAGGTGAGAAGGACTTATTAATGTCTACTTAGTATAAGTCCGTTGCCCCATTCCCAGCTTAGGATAGTACTTGAAGATAGCCTCCCCTCCCATGTTAATGCATGGATACTTTTTGCCTTTATCTAGGTCGAGCTGGGATCTTAAACCGTTCCAGCTCCACCCCATAATAAATATGCGATAATAGAACTTATCAAATTGAAAAAGTGGTTATTTTTAACTCGTTTAAAAAGCTGGTTACGAAGTAATACCTTCAGAGGGTTATGTATTAACTTTAGCTAGAAGTAATGCATACCTTAGAAGAAAAAAAAAGCCGCATGTTTTTGAGTTCAGATAATATGCAAATATAATTTGGGAAATGATCAATTTCATGGGGGATTTTTTTTTCTCGTTTTAAATATAAGAAAAAGTATTGGTTAATAACAGTATTTTTGACAAAAAAGATTTAGGAGAAAGATAATAAAACAAGACAAATATTCAGAATTAAAGTCAAACCTGTGAAAAGGAAAAAGAGAAAAAATAAAAAATAAAAAAATAAACATGTTTGTGTTTTTAGATTAGTAGACTGAAAAATACGGCCTAATAAGAAACCCTGATAAATACAGCCTGATAAGAGAACCTGATAAATGCAGCCTGATGAGAAACCCTGATAAATACAGCCTGATAAGAAACCCTGATAAATACAGCCTGATAACCTGAAAAATACAGCCTGATAAAAGAACCTGATAAATACAGCCTGATAAGAGAACCTGATAAATACAGCCTGATAAGGGACCCTGATAAATGCAGAGTATAAGAAACCCTGAAAAATACAGCTTGATAAGAGACCCTGTTAAATGCAGCCTGATAAGAAACCTTGATAAATACAGCCTGATAAGAGAACCTGATAAATACAGCCCGATTAGAGAGCCTGATAAGAGACCCTGATAAATACGGCCTGATAAGAGACCCTGATAAATACGGCCTAATAAGCGACCCTGATAAATACGGCCTGATAAGAGACCCTGATAAATACGGCCTGATAAGAGACCCTGATACATACGACCTGATAAGAGACCCTGATAAATACGGCCTGATAAGAGACCCTGATAAATACGGCCTAATAAGCGACCCTGATAAATACGGCCTGATAAGAGACCCTGATACATACGGCTTGATAAGAGACTCTGATAAATACGGCCTGATAAGAGACCCTGATAAATACGGCTTGATAATTTCCTAAAAGAAATACAGATATTTCTCTCATAAATAGATAAGAGATGATATAGGTAAAAAGAACCCACCCCCTCTCATTAGGAGAACACACACCAAAATTTCATTACACCAATTCCTCTATCTACCGCTCGATAACAGTGGGCAGCAATAACCACCTGAAATAAGTCTGAATCCATTTTCAAAGATGTGAGGTGGCATGTGTTCTTCACTGGAAACACGTCGAAAGACTATAAAAATGATGGAATTTTATCTGCATGAGATGTTGGACTTTGTGCGGGCTGTATCCACTTTTTTGGTTTAATTTTACTTTGGTTTGTTTTAAGAGATCAAGGGGTTAATCGCTCCTGGAGCTAACACTTGATTCCGTTATGATTTAAATTTATATCCGAGGGCTCTTTTAAGAATAGATGCTGTCCCCTTTATGGCTGCTATTTGTATTTCGTATTTCCAGGGATTACTTCTAAGTATTTCTGAAGATTCTTTTTTATTAAGCCAGTTGCTTTTATCACAACTGGTATAATGTTTATTTCTTTCAGAGACCATTTCGGTTTTAGATCATCTTTTTTTGGTCCTGATATTTTGTGATCTTTTCATGTTCAGCTCTATTAAGGCCAAAGTCATTTGGGCCTGTGACATCGATAATGAGTGCAGTTCTTTCGGGCTTGTTCCATATTACAATATCTGGTTTGATGGCCTTGTCTTTTATATATCTGCCCGCCTATATGACGCAGAACATCCCTGGGTTAAGTAGTTGTTTATATAGTCATCCACAGACAGTTGTTACGCTTCATCACAGACATGGAGACATGGAAAACATTTGAAGCTGAGATTAGAAATTTAACTGCTAGTACCGTTTTTGTTTTGTTTCGTTTTGTGTTTTTTTTTGTTTTTTTTTGTTTTTTTTGTTTTGTTTTGTTTGCTTTGTTTTATTTTGTTTTTTGTTTTGTTTTGTTTTGTTTTTGTTTTGTTTTGTTTTGAGTTTTTTTGCTTTTTTTTCTTTGTTTTGTTTGCTTTGTTTTATTTTGTTTTTTGTTTTGTTTTGTTTTTGTTTTGTTTTGTTTTTGTTTTTTTGTTTTTTTGTTGTGATTTTTGTTTTGTTTTTTGTTGAGTTTTTTGTTTTGTTTTTTGTTTTGTTTTGTTTTGTTTGCTTTGTTTTGTTTTGTTTTTTGTTTTATTTTTTATTTTTTTTGTCTTTTTTTGTTTTTTCGTTTTATTTTGTTTTGTTTTGTTTTTTGTTTTTTTTGTGTTTTGTTTTGTTTTGTTTTGTTTGTTTTGTCTTTTGTTTGTTTTGTTTGTTTTGTTTTGTTTGTTTTGTTTTGTTTGTTTTGTTGTCTTGTTTAGTTTGTTTTATTTTGTTTTTTGTTTGTTTTCTTTTGTTTGTTTTGTTTTGTTTTGTTTTGTTTTTTTACTCTTTTCATCACAAGCAAGGCGTATTTTGACTTAGACGTAAGGAGTTACTATTTGGTATCATGTCTAAAGGGGACTATTAAGTACAATAAGATTTCTGTTTGCGTTTTGTGTTACATTTAAACTTACGTATATTAGTATAGTCAAAGAAGAAGGAAACAGGAAAAGAATTCAAAAGTCCTCGTGAAATAGCTATTAGAGCAGAAGACTTTCCAGCATATTTAGCTTTCTTATCTCTAACCCATCTCCGCACATCATGGCAGCAAGATGAATTATAAATGCTCTAATTCTTTGAATTCATTAATACTTCAGAACTAACAAATTGACTGCGAGAACCGACTTCATGATCCAAACTTCGATCAGCTACAACATGAATATGCAACATATATATCCATTTTATTTTTCGTTTGTTTATGATTCGGAACTGGTCCGAAGAAGAACTTTGGTTTGACTAAGTGTTTGATCTTGTTAAGTAGTTGTTGGCTCTTGCAATTTTTGTATTGTGCAGACACCTTCTCTACTCAGTGCTTGGCAAAAGTGGGCAGCAACTCAAAATAATCATCAGAATTGAGTCTGAATTTCTTTTTGAAGACGTGACGTGGCACGAAAGAAAGCCTATCACATTGAGGGAACTTGCTCGTCATGAGATGTGGGCCTTCGTGCGGAAGGTTGACTAGCCACCTGTTATTCTGCGTGTTGTGCAACTGATCTTGAGAAGAATCAGGACTTCTTCCCCGGCTTGACTCAGTATTAATATATTCACTTACAGACAGCTGTTTCGCTGTATCACAACTCTTCAGTGTCGTTAAACATGTAAATCATTTCAAACTGAGATTCCAAATTCGAATGCTAGTACCGTATTTTATTTATTTATTTTTACTCTTTTTCACCCACAAACAATGCGCATTTTGTGGGGAGTTGATCAGTCAGATATTCATTCGCGTTATTTTTAAACTTTTGCCTGTCAGGGAAATAGGAAACAGGGCGGAGAATTCCAAAGTCTAGTAGTCTGCAGGAATAAACTATTAGAAGAAGACTTTGAAGGCTTTCTGGCATGTTCAGCTTTCTTATCTCTGAACCATTTCCGCATATCATAGAAAGAGGATGTATGATACTATCGACGCCCACGCCCTCCATCAAAAGTGTTAAGAATTTAAAAATAGAAGAAAATATAACAAAAAAGAGAAAATAAGTTTATCAGAAAGACAAAGGTATAAAAAGTTGTTCACCGACGACACAAAGGGGACGAAAATAGGATTGTTAATCAACGGAAACAAACGATCGGTCAATTTTAGAATTATTTTTAATAGTGGCAATGAGTTTTGCGACAGTTTACGATAGTTAGAAGCAATTTACGGCCAGTCTTGAATTTGCGATGGTTGAGAACAGTTAAGGAAAGTTTCTGGTTTGAGACAGTTGAATATAGGTTGTGGCTCGGTGCAGATCGTGGTGAGCTGACGTTAGCTGACTAAAACGGCCTTGGCAGATGACAACGAAGCTGTGGACCTTAATGTGTAGAGATTCGATGGTGTCACACACACACACACACCTAGAGTTCAACTGATATTTTCAGAATACGTGTCACAGTTTGTGTTTTATTTATTTACTAGCGGGGGTACCCGGAGTTGCCCGGGTGTTTGGAAGTAAATCAAAACTCCGGGGGGGGGGGGTAAAATAAAAAAGTTTTGATAGGTGAGTATGAGGATCGAACCCGAACCCTTCAGGCAAAGTTGGAAATTAAAGTGTGAAAAAAAGGCATGCGACGTTAACCATTGGGCCACCGCGACATACGAGCGGAAACGCGTTTGAGTTTATTTAATTACTTAGAATTTGCAGGTGCACGTTTTAATGTCTTAATGAAGTCAACTTTGACTGCGGGGTTTTTATTTTTATTTTCCCACTAGGGGGGGGTTACCCGGCGTTGCCCAGGTGTTTAGAGGTGTGTGTGCTCGGGCGCGGTGCCGGTTAATCAAAACATAAGAATAGGCGAAGTAAATTTTTAAAAAATAAATAAATGTTAAAACTTTAAAAAATAAAAAAAACACACAAAAAAAAACTAACGTACGGCAAACGAACGATGTTAAATGTAAAAATCGGAAAAACAAAAAAAGAAAACGCAAATGTGATGGAAAAATAAGACAGAAAAACGAACGTTAAAACTTCTTTAAAAAATCTGGAAAATAAAAACAAACAAAAAACGTGAAAAATGGCTTAAATAATCCTGTTTCAATATTAAAATTTTAAAAATCGAGAAAAAAAAGACATCTCACAGCACGATTCGAAACCAAAACCTTTAGATAATGAGGTCGCGCTCTAAGCAACTGAGCTAAGACGACGTCGACAAAATTTGGATCGGTTTTTTTAATATTTAAACTGAATCATGTTCCGACGTCATTTGTGCATGCGTAGAAGCGAACTTGTCATGAGAGGATGGTTTTTGCTTACCCCCTCCCTGTAGAAAACTGATGATTTTAGGGTGAAGAAATTAATGTTTTGGGCCAATTTTTTTATATTTGTCGGGCGATAGTTGGAACTTTAAAATGATACCAATCTCGTGAAAATCCGTGACCCGTGTCGAAAGTTTTTTCGAGGCATACAAACACACATACATACATACATACAACACACATTTTCGCTTTTATATATATACATTTATTTATTTATTTATTTTGAGACTTGTTAATTAGTGCGCGCTTCCCTCGGCAACCGCCGCTGTGAGAGACGACGACATAGACAGAAGAGAAGGCGAAGAAAAAACACAGAAACAAAGATAGCATCGACGTTTGCTGCCAAACGGGGCAGCACGTGGCATCAAAGATGAATTACGATGTTCTAACGTGTTTATTTTCTTACTATTTAAACGCTAAGAAAATTCACTGCGGTATAATCACGCTGACACACCGGTTCCCATCAGATCACCGAAGTTAAGCAACGCCGAGTCTGGTCATTACTAGGGCTGTGACAACAGCATATTCTTTTCATTGTTTTTACTCTTGAGTATATATCCGTTAATATTTTATAAGTTTTTATATAAACAGATGTGGTTCTCGGTTGATTAAGTGTGTCTAACTGTGTCGGATATATACCCGAGAGTCAAAAGAATGAAAAGAATATGCTGTTGTCACAGCCCTAGTCATTACTAAAATCGGTGACCAATATGGCAATTCCACCCGCTGTGTGTAGGAGGATGTCGACATCTCTCTGCAAAAGTTGCAAAAACCTAACGTCGTCATCTCCCTATCGGGAATATGCATGCTACTGGGGACCGCTTGTGAATTTCATACTCATATGGAATTTCCTCCTTCGGAAGAAGCCAGTTAAACTCAAATAGAGTTAGTGCTATTGCACACGCACACACACACACACAGATACACACACTCACACACACATACACACACACACACTGCGAGTTCGTTTTTCATAATCCAGACTACGGTTTTGAAAGTCATCATCTCAACTGTATTAAGCTATAACCACTGAAGCCGCGACGTGTATATGCAAGATATATATTTCATTTTATTTTTTGTTTGTTTATTATCCTGCATGCTATGTAAATGGTCCGGGGAACATTCAACGCATTCTCAATTCAACTGAGTAGGTGACCTTATTAAGTGATATCTTGGTGCTACAAATCTTGTATGAGAAATAGCGAACATCCTCGTTCAGCGTTCTTTACAGTCGCCACGTTGATCTATATATCTCTCAGTAAGGTTCGGATTTTCTTGCCTGAACCTTTTCGCACCGTATTTGTTGGGCCCCCGACAAAAGGAGGGTGGACCTGTAAATTCACCCTTATCCGTTCGTCCGTTCGTTTGTTCGCACTTTTCTCAATAACTACGCCTTGGAATTTTTTGAAATTTTGCACAAACATTAAACATGATATGAATAAAAAGTAACAGAACGGATTTTCTGAGAAAACTCCAGTCGCCCCCTTAGGGGTGCCTTTCGGGTTAAAATGGCTAAAATTGACACTTTTGTGCTTATTAAAAGAAAAAAAGCTTTAGATTTTTATAAAACTTTCTGAAAAGTTGTAACTAACTGATTTCTATATAATTTTGTTTGTCTATACTTTGCGATAACTCTTGGGTGTGCCTCAGTGGCTATTTTAGTGCTAATAAAAACACTCCATTTTTGCGACTATTTTACCATATATGTCCAAAATTTTCTGTGTATGTCTATTTAACAGTTTTGCATGGTGCTGAACTCAAATTTAAATTATATTAAGGCCTTAGGGATTTGGGGGGCTAAATGGGGGGGGGGGTAAGTGGTGGACTTAACCATTTCTTTTTTTGTTTTTGCATGACGCTGAACTCAAATTTACATATGTAAAAGGTAACAGAACGGATTTTCCGGGAAAACTTCGATTGCACCCCTAGGAGTGCCTAGGAGAATGTGTTGAATGTTCACCGGACTTATAACTAGGGCATCATTTGTTCAGTTTCATCAGGACTTGTCGTCCCCTGGGGAATTTGGGGCTAAATAGAGGGAGGTGCAAATGCTGAACTTAGTCATTTTTTATACCTCGTTCACCGTGCATTCACGAGGGACCATGTATGCTTCACTTTTTTTTTATTTAATTTGTTGGTGCTGTTTTGTGTGTGTGTGTGTTTTTTTTTAGTGTGAATCCATTTTTGAAGATTTGAGATGACATGATTTGGCCTTCATTCCAAACACGCCCAAAGACGATCACTGTTTGAGAGAACTTGGTCTTCATGAGATGTGGGACTTTGTGCGGCGTCTAGGCTAGGTTTATTTTGTTCTACGTGTTGTGCAACGGGTCCTCAGAAGAACCAGAGCATCCCCGGCTCATGTGGGTATAGTCATACACAGACATTTATTTAACCGTATTAGCGCATTTCGGTGTGGCTAGACATGGAAATAATTTCAAGCTGAGATTCGAAATTGAACTTCTAATACCATATTCAACGTTCTTATCCCTGAATCATCTTCTCACGTCATGACAGAAAAAATGAATTACAATCTTATAAAGCTTTGGTTTACTTAGCATTTAAGGGCTTACAAATTCTCTGCGAGAACCTTCTCTGTGATCCAGACTCCGGCTTCGAATGTTATCTCTACAACGCTTAGCTACATCCTCTAGACGATCGATCTGCCACGATGTGGATATGCAACGTATATATTTCATTTAATTTTTTTTGCTTGTTTGCGGGAGGAGAGGTTGTATTTGTTTTTGGTGTTGCGTTCCCCCCCGTGTGTGTGTGTGTGTGTGCGTGCGTGTGTGTGTGTGTGTGTGTGTGTGTGTGTGTGTGTGTGTGTGTGTGTGTGTGTGTGTGAATCTTAAGGCAGCTGTTGCAAGAAAAATGCATTCAGAAGAGGTTTGAAATACAGGGAGTTTTTTTTTTCTACTTTAAAGAGAAAAGGGTGAACGAAGAGGTTTTGGAAAAAAAAAAAGTAAAACAAAACAAAAAAAAAACAAAAAAAATCGTGATTAACAGTTCTCCCCCCCCCTTCCATAAAAAACTAAAATAAAGAAAAAAATGAAAAGTATTTTATCATCGTTTTATCAGATGTTTCAGGCTATAGACGACTTGCTGTTTGCGGCAGCGAATTTATATGTACAATTTATCTCAGTCCTAATCTTGGAAATGAAAAACCGGCCACTTGGACAGTCATAAGTTATAAAATCATATGACTAGCCTAGAGATCTGGCGGTTAACTTAATTTTTTTTATAACAACGACATTAATAATAATAATAATAATAATAATAATAATAATAATAATAATAATAATAATAATAATTGTCTATTAATCGAGTTTCAGTTGATAAAAAATATATATTATTTTGTCCTTAATATCAAGTATTTTCCATTATAACGCATGGAATGGAAAGAGAACATTTGATTTGCTATGTTGAAACATCTTTTGGAAAAATGAACAGATTTCGTGAAGATTCGTTCTGTTTGTTCATACTTTCTTTTACAATTTCGGTTTTTTTTTTAACAGAGCGCAGCAACTATACGCAAATGACCGAGCTGTGTGTGAAGTGCCGTCGCGACAAGGAAGAAGGAAAAAATATGAAAAAAGAAAAACGTAGACCCTTGATGTTAGAGAGGACAGAAGGATAGACGTATTACACACGTGGTCCGAGAGCGACAGAAAAAGACGCGTCCTAAACACGGCAGAGTCTTGGTAAGCACAGTGAAGTACAAGAAGATTTTTGAACAAAAGATAATACATTACTTTGGAAAGTACCCGTAAATAAATGTCTGTTGTTTCACTGAAAAAAGAGTCGAATTTTTTCCTTGTTCTTTGTTTGCTTGCGACTTTCTGCATACAACGTGTGGGTCCCAACTGTGGACATGTAACGATTACGTTACATTCTTTTCTGCATTGCGATCCACTTACATATTTTTAAGTTCCAGTAAGTATTTTTATATGAGAAATCGTCTGTTTCTCTTCTTTCATGAAGTAAATCTCAGTTTATGTTTTTATGATTCTTTTTTATTATTAAAGTATGTTCCAATAAAACGCTCGAAACAGAAAGAGAAAAAAAAAGTTAAAAAAAGTTTTAAAAAAAAAACGTTTGGTGTTACATTGGTAAATGTTTTACGTGTAGAAAAGAACGAAAAATGATTTTCTTTCTCTCATTTCGCTCTGTAAAAATTCAGTTGTAATGTAGTAACCTAGCCCCAACAGAATACAAAACCAGACAATAAATTTTACTGCAAACTGCGCAAATATCTGAACTTTGAGCTTACTAATAGTACAAACACAAACTGGAAACAGTATTGGAAAATTTTTAAAAAGCACAAATTTCTTTGCTACGTAGAGTTGCAAACAAACAGACTTATTCAAAAAGATCGAACGAGCATGAAGGAAAAAATAAGGAAAAATCGTAGACATCGCCGTCGCAGCACTTCACAAAGTGAAGAGCAAGGTAATAAAAAAAACGAAGCAAATACCTATAACTTATGTGACCTGATTAAGTTTTACGAAGTTTTCGAAGATCAGGGGTCCTTACGTAACTTCATCACAGAGAGTGTTACACTTAGGAGAGAAATAAAAAGAATATGGAACATGAAGAAACTACAATACCAATAATTATATAGAAGAACTTGAGACAATATCGAAAACCGAAAACAAGGTTTAGAGAAATTGGAATCAAAAGCACCACTAAGGCCATACAACGCATTGCAAATATTTAAACACACAAAATCTTAAGAAAAGAATATCGTACGAGCACAAGAGAACTACCAGAAAAAAAAAAGAAAGAACACATATATGCATATGATGATGTTAGCATCGGCTGGCACCGCAAAATGGTTTAGAAGGTTTTAGGAGAATCCAAATCACTATTGAATGAGTGCGGAAAGTAATAGAATCTTACTATCAAATTCCAAAGAAAACCAATGGTTGTTGCCAACAATAAATCAATGCTAAACGGCTGTTGCGATAAAGCAAAATGAATTGCAGCGGTTATCTAAACAGATGGAGAGTTCTAGAAATCTGTTGAGATTTGTGTCTCAGACTCCACCATCTTATAATATAAGATCATTTTTATTTTTGTTCCTTTTCTCCACGTTAAAAAACGACCCTGGTGTCTAACTCTGTACTGTAGGGAGGCATTGTAATAATATCAGAGCGTCGCCATTTACGCTGAACATCTACATTTTTAACTAGCAACCTTTTTTCTCAGTTTCTTGGCGGGTATGTTTTATTCTAACTGAAATTGTTGTCGATTCCCACTGATGTTGTACTTCGGATTTTTAGCAGGTGGGTCTCATCGTATAAAAATTAAGTATAAGCATATAATCTTGACACCGGTCATGCGCTTTACAACTATTGCAAATGACCGTCAAACATTGCGAATACTTTGAACTAGGAAATACCATCCGGTGTGTTGGCTGTCATGGTTATTGTGAGCTGCGACGTTGATATGCCACAGTTAACCTCACAAATTGTGTTACGTTGTGTAGGTCTTTAGTCGGATAGAGATTGCATCAGCTAGTGATTTAAGTGCAAACGAAGTGACACGAAGTTTGGGAAATAAACAGACTTCCATGAAAGCTAACGGGAAGAGGATGACCCGTGAGATTAAAACACAAAGTATGAGGTAAATAGGTTAGGGTTAGCTAAAACAGGAACGTCAGTTGATTTTACGATTGGCGTAACGGAGATTGAGGTTGATAAATAAACAAAAGTTTTAAGTCGATTCCGTGTGTAAGCCGAAGCGACACGGACGTGTGACAATAATGTTGAAAAATTTGAAGTAAATTCAGATCGACCAAAAGCGAAAAGCCCCCCCCCACTCGGTGTGTGTTCGTTGTCCGCCTATTTGTGTTATAACTAGGGCTATGACAACAGCATATTCTTTTCATTGTTTTGACTCCTGAGTATATATCCGATAGAGACACAATTAATCAACAGATAAGTACATAACTCTATATATAAACATATCAGATATCAACGGATACACACTCAAGATTCAAAACAACGAAAAGAATATGCTATTGTCCTACCCTAGATTAATAAATTAAGAGAATGCTAGCATTCACGTCTCCAGAATTAAAAAGAACAAGTGAAGCATCCATGGTCACCCGTAAGTGCACAGTGAACGAGGCATTAAAAAATGACTAAGTTCAGCATTTGCCCAACCCCATTTAGCCCCAAAAGCCCTCAGGGGACGTTAAACTCTGGTGAAAATGAAAAAAAAAACGGTGCAGTTTTAGGCCTTAACAAATGTAAATGTGAGTTCTGCACCATGCAAAAGAAAAAAAGAAAAGTCCATCATTTGCCCCCATATAGTCCCAAAAGTCCACAACGCCTTAATATATTTAAATTTGAGCTCAGCACCATGCAAAACTGCTAAATAGACATATACAGAAAATTTAGGACAAATATGATAAAATAGTCCTAAAACTGGAGTGATTTTATTAGCCCTATAAGAGCTCTGGGGCACAGCCAAGAGTTATCACGAAGTATAGACAAACAAAATTATATATGAATCAATTAGTTTTCTAAAAATCCAAGGCATTAAATGTTTTTAATAAGCACAAAAGTGTCAATATTAGCCATTTTAACCCGAAAGGCACTCCTAGGGGTGCAACCGAAGTTTTCCCGGAAAATCCGTTCTGTTACTATTTTACTCATATTATGTTTAATATTTGTGCAAAATTTCAAAAAATTCCAAGGCGTAGTTATTGAGAAAAGTGCGGACAGACGGCATAAGAAAAATGACCCCACGCCAACAAAAAAATTTCCCCCATAAAATCAATAATCGTTAATAAAATTCTCAATCGTCAAATAATAGCGACGGATAGGTGTCCATAGAGACAAGCCAATTCACAATGGTTCCCAATGTGTGATAAATCGAAGCGGTTGGGGAAGTCGTGTGGCGGGACGGATCGCTCAACTCGTCTCCACGGGGATCGGTCGGACTAAAAATCTGTTATAAAAATATTAATGTTTTAATCGCTTGTAATCGTTCGCTAATGTTTCATTGATTGAATCAGATGATTATTGTTGGCATTCGTTTCCCCTATATCTCTCTAGTTAGAATTCTTTCTAGAAATAAACCAGGTACTTACGGGAAAGACCACGTGATGGTTGTCAAGATCCATGTTTCTGTTCAACGAACTAGATTCGAACTTGGCAACTTAGATTGTCGGTGCGTGTCGTTAAATACTTAGCCACCGTCATCCCTTATGGTTGCTGTCCAACAATTCTGTTACTGACGGGGGGCGCTGTACTTATTCTTTCCCTTGTACCATAGTCTGCACGTATGCGAAGTTTAGTTTAAATCCAACGATTAGTTTATAAAACTACAACAAATAAAACAGGCACGTTTGTTGAGGGCTGACTTTACGAGGTGCCTCCAATAAGTTTCCAGATTATTTTTCGTATTGGCACTTTTATGTATAGTACACAGATGAAACTCTTCGAAGTAGTCTCCTCCGGCATCCATGCACTTGTTGTGCTGTTCTAACAACTTCCGGGAGGCCCCGTAGAAGTCCTCTTATGTGAGCGTGTCAATGGCCCACGTCACAGCCTTTTTCATCTCCTCAAGTGTCTCATAACGACAGCCTCTAAGATTTTCCTTGAGCTTAGGGAATAACAAAAAGTCACAGAGGGTTATGACTATGGATAGGGTTATGAATGATGCTATCTTGCTTAAATAGTCTGTGTCAGGAATTGATTTTCTCTGATCACCCTTGAGACAAACTTCGCGCAAATCTTCTGCATCTTCAGTTCCTTGCGAATAATTGTGTGTAGTTTCCACACTTACATTAAACTGTGCATGTAATGCCTTAATGAACACACGATGGTCCTTATTCACGAAATTCTTTATTCGGCCAATCAACTCTGGTGTTCTGACTTCCTTAATCCTTCTACACCTCTCATCGTCCTCACAGACTCCCTGCCTTCCATGAATCTCTTATGCCACTCAAAAACTGATGTTCGCTTAATGCAAGATGGCCTAAAAGCAGCCTGAAGCATTCCATACGTTTCTGTGGCATTTTCCAAGTTTGAAACAGAATTTTATTGCGTATTCTTCTTCTAAAGTGTCCTCACATGCAGACTGCATTTTTGAAACTCACCAGCTATGACAACCAGGCTTTAGTAGGGTGTATTCGAACTCCTGTTGTAGATGTCCATTTGAATCTGAAATCATAAAAAATGGTCAGTTATCTAATAAGGTTTAATGCAATAACCTACTGAAGTTTCGAGAATCTACGACAATTTTAAATGACTGTACAAAAAAATCTATATATTTATTGACGGCAACTCGTATTTCGTAGGCACATTAAGAAGTTTTTAAAAATTGTAATGATTCATTTGGTTCGAGATTAAATACAAGGGGCAATTGTGACCTCTTACAATGAATGGCTGTATAGTCTCTTTGTGACCTTCTATGCAACTGGCGATTGTATAATTATTATGTAAAGATTAAGTGCCTTTTCAACAAGTAGAATACTACTACTACTACTACTACTACTAATAATAATAATAATAATAATAATAATGATAATAATAATAATAATAATAACAACAACAACAAACAAAGAGCGAGGAATTGGCGAATACTTGAACGCATTTCAAAATCGAAAAGCGAAAACGTCAGCTGTTGCTCATATAAAACGAATTAAAAAGTGAACGCCGTTCTTTTCTTCAACTCTAAACCTCACTTATCGCGAAATAAAGCAAATTAGTTGTTTACATCGTTTTTCAAATATTTTATGAGCATTTTTAGCGGCATTTATTTGCGTGCATGTCTGCCGACGTTTGTGCGTACGTATATGTGAGCTCTCGTGTGAGTATGCCTGCTTGATCTATTGAAGTAGGTTTAGCGTTTAAACTTTTTTTTTTTGTCTAAATCAACGCCAGGATCAACATATATGGGAATAGTGTCGTGTACGGACTGTAGTGTCGGCGTGCTGAGTTCGATTTCTGTCTTGGACAGCTCAATTGCTTTCCTTAATACAGTTTGAAAAACTATGACTCCATATACCGGGTTGACAAATATCACTGAGTGATCCCTTGTATCTAACTCTGCCCTCGTAGGAAGTAAAACAAAGGCTTCTGAGCTTTAATTAACCTAATCAATTATTCTTACTCTTGCTTAATAGAGTATGCAGAGTAGTTAAGAAGTCGCTGGGTGTTTCGTAACTTGAATAGATTATTGTTGATGGTATTTAAATGGAATTTTAACATAATACTAGCACGCCACCCGACGTTGTCCGGTCGTAAAATACGCCAAAATATGATGTTTTAATTCATGCAGATTTCGTATTATATTATTACTAGCGAGGGAGAGGCTTTGCCCGGGCGTAAAATACGCTTAAATACGATATTTTAATTTGTCCAGATTTCGTATATATTATTATAGAGTAATGATTTCAAAAGTAAAAAACAAAGTATTTAGGTGCCATCATCTAGAATCGAAACTGTAGCATTCAAAGCTGGTGACGTTACCACTGTACCAATGTGACACGCATATAATTGGTTGGTTGTTTTCGTTTTACGACGTATCAACCCTTTTCAGGTTATTTAATGCCGAATCTAGTTATTTTGAAGAAAAAAAATTTTAATAGAATTTTTTTTTTTCAAGTCGGTTTCTATTCAACCCATGGTTTGGACATTAACAGGTACTACCACTTCGGGTCAGAGTGGACCTGGGAGCAATGGTAATTAAAGGGTGGCTCCACACTCCCCAAAGCCCATCGGATATAGTTTAAGGTTATATCCAGGACCGACGGGCATATAAACCGATTAAAAAGTAACTAAGATGAATGTACAAAATGTTTAACGATTTTTTTTTTCAATTTTGATCCATTTTTGTCTCTTTATAAACAATTTTAACCGACTAAAGACCCATAAAAGAACGGCCCGTAAAAAATTCAATCATTTGAGGCGCGTAGCGCTACTCTGCGACTTTTAGTTTCGGGGGAGGTAGAGTTTGAAAATATAAATACAACCCGACAGATTGACCGACAAACATATATTCTTATTGATTATTATATTCCACCTAATATATAGTAGTGATTTCAAAAGTTAAAAATATATGACTTGAGTGCCATCAGCTAGAATCGAAACCAAAACATATGTCTCCCAGCGTCATTCGTTATCATCCAAGCTATGTCCATATATATATCCAAACGTTAGAAATAACGTTGTTAAATGTATAAATGTATATCTTCGACTATGTGGAGCTCACATATTAAGTCGAATTATGCCTGACAAGTTCAATTTTTATTTTTCAATATTAACTTGCTAGTAGACATTTCTTCCGGCTACAAAACGAATTGGTCTTGTTCCACAAGTCCGAATACTCAAGATACCAAGATTCAAGTATGTAAATTAAAATTAAAAAGTAGTTTGGTAGGGACCGTTCCGAAATCGAGATTTATGCAGCTCTAAATACTATGCAATTATGCACAATGTAAAAAATATGCACAAATAAAACATCGTGTAATAGTGATATGCAATTTAATAATCCAATATAAAGACAGAAAAAAATGAACAGTGTATTACTAAAAGGTTCTTTTTTAAGGAATATGCAAATTAGTACAAACACAAATATGTGTGAAAGTTTATAGCATACATATAAACATAAATGTGTGTGAAAGGTGATAACGTACGTACAAACACAACGTGTTGCTCTGTTTAGGATACTGAGCACTTCTGTAAATGAGAAGGCCTCCAGGGCACTATTAAAACAAATTTTCTAATCCACCCCTTTAGATGAGAAATTATTTAAATGATCAGTGAAAAAGAAAAAAAACGCAGAGGTTACGTTTTGTGCTCGACTGTAGGTATGAATGGAACTTAATTCTCTTACTCGCTGTGCTAATTATAGGTAACCTGGAGGTTGAATACCAGCCTACGGAGTCAAGGATGACTTTCTGGCTGGGTTCGAATCCTCCGACTTGCAGTAATTATCATTTCCTACACCAGTGAGAACGTAAGTTATAAATGTATGTAGGTATAAATATGATTATTAATATATATTCATGAATATATATGGCTTCATCCCCCGGAATTATATTCCAACTTGATATACGCGAAATCAGGTATATAAGAATTCAGTTTTTGTTTTTTTTTTAATTTGAAAGAACTTAGTTTGTTTGAACTCTGAAGATCCGTTTCACCCATTTTTTGTTTGTTCTTTAGCAGCTGACGTGTTGAGTCACGGTGTCGGCGATTGGGGTGATTCATTGCAAGGGACGCTTGCCCTTGTTTGTTTGATTTGAGTCGGTTTCATGTAAGATTGAACAAAAATCAATACATTGAGAAGCTTAATTTATTTCCTACTGTTGAAGACGGGTGGGGTGCGTGGTGCGTGGTATACGTAAAAACCTAAGCGTGTGTATCAGATAGGGAGGACGAATTAAAGGTTATCAGCAGATGTGAAGTTAATGCCAAATTAGCAAACCAGGTCGTAGACGCGAACAACCTCAGTAGCCTTGGACTTTTGGCCAGGATCAGAGTGTAGTATCTGTTCCGACAGATGCTGCACTTAAGATAATTTGTACCAGTCAATGGAGGGGAAACCCTCTATACTGGGACAATTATTATTTTTGGTAACCAGAGTGCCCCCTTTTTTGCCTACTTTTAGGGGAGCTGGTTTTTACCTCACATTAAAAACGGCCTTGTGCCTAATTTGCTCAGTGGGGGAGCAAATAAATACCATCTGTTCCGGCAGATACTGCAAGCAAAGACAATATGTGGGGGCGACCCCACATATAAGACCTTGGTCAATGTAGGGGCAACCCTTCATACCAATTGTCACTATCCAGCTCCCCTACTCCCCGGGGAGTTGGTCCCCATTTCCCCTTCACTCCTCACATTAAAAATCGGCCTTGTGCCTAATTTGCTCGGTGGGGGAGCAAATAAATACCATCTGTTCCGGCAGATGCTGCACTTAAGATAATTTGTACCAGTCAATGGAGGGGAAACCCTCTATACTGGGACAATTATTATTTTTGGTAACCAGAGTGCCCCCTTTTTGCCTACTTTTAGGGGAACTGGTTTTTACCTCACATTAAAAACGGCCTTGTGCCTAATTTGCTCAGTGGGGGAGCAAATAAATACCATCTGTTCTGCAGATGCTGCACTTGGGATAATTTGTACCAGTCAATGGAGGGGAAACCCTCTATACTGGGACAATTATTATTTTTGGTAACCAGAGTGCCCCCTTTTTGCCTACTTTTAGGGGAGCTGGTTTTTACCTCACATTAAAAACGGCCTTGTGCCTAATTTGCTCAGTGGGGGAGCAAATAAATACCATCTGTTCCGGCAGATGCTGCACTTAAGATAATTTGTACCAGTCAATGGAGGGGAAACCCTCTATACTGGGACAATTATTATTTTTGGTAACCAGAGTGCCCCCTTTTTGCCTACTTTTAGGGGAGCTGGTTTTTACCTCACATTAAAAACGGCCTTGTGCCTAATTTGCTCAGTGGGGGAGCAAATAAATACCATCTGTTCCGGCAGATGCTGCACTTAAGATAATTTGTACCAGTCAATGGAGGGGAAACCCTCTATACTGGGACAATTATTATTTTTGGTAACCAGAGTGCCCCCTTTTTGTCTACTTTTAGGGGAGCTGGTTTTTACCTCACATTAAAAACGGCCTTGTGCCTAATTTGCTCAGTGGGGGAGCAAATAAATACCATCTGTTCCGGCAGATACTGCAAGCTATGACTAGCAAAGACCAGATGTGGGGGCAACCCCACATTCCTGACCTTTAACCAGCTCCCATTTCCCACCTCTCGGGAGCTGGTCCCCTTTTCCCCTTCCCCCTCCCTTCACTCCTCACATTAAAAATCGGCCTTGTGCCTAATTTGCTCGGTGGGGGAGCAAATAAATACCATCTGTTCCGGCAGATGCTGCAAGCTATGACTAGCTATGACTAGCAAAGACCAGATGTGGGGGCAACCTCACATGCCTGACCTTTAACCAGCTCCCATTTCGCACCTCTCGGGAGCTGGTCCCTTTTTTCCCTTCCCCCTCCCTTCACTCCTCACATTAAAAATTGGCCTTGTGCCTAATTTGCTCGGTGGGGGAGCAAATAAATACCATCTGTTCCGGCAGATACTGCAAGCTATGACTAGCAAAGACCAGATCTGGGGGCAACCCCACATGCCTGACCTTTAACCAGCTCCCATTTCCCACCTCTCGGGAGCTGGTCCCCTTTTCCCTTCCCCCTCCCTTCACTACTCACATTAAAAATTGGCCTTGTGCCTAATTTGCTCGGTGGGGGAGCAAATAAATACCATCTGTTCCGGCAGATACTGCAAGCAAAGACCAGATGTGGGGGCAACCCCACATACCTGACCTTTAACCAGCTCCCATTTCCCACCTCTCGGGAGCTGGTCCCCCCTTTTCCCTTCCCCCTCCCCTTCACTCCTCACATTAAAAATTGGCCTTGTGCCTAATTTGCTCGGTGGGGGGAGCAAATAAATACCATCTGTTCCGGCAGATACTGCAAGCTATGACTAGCAAAGACCAGATGTGGGGGCAACCCCACATGCCTGACCTTTAACCAGCTCCCATTTCCCATCTCTCGGGAGCTGGTCCCCTTTTTCCCTTCCCCCTCCCTTCACTCCTCACATTAAAAATCGGCCTTGTGCCTAATTTGCTCGGTGGGGGAGCAAATAAATACCATCTGTTCTTCAGATACTGCACTTCAATTTTTTGTTCTCTGTCAGTGAAGGAGAAATCCTTCACGACTGAGACAATTTTTATTTTTGTTCCTTTTCTCCACGTTAAAAAACGACCCTGGTGTCTAACTCTGTCCCGTGGGGAGGCATTGTAAATAGGAACAAACCTCAGTAGGCACGCGTTTCGTTTTCCACCTATAATAAAAGGGTGTCTCTATTTCACACAAGGGCAGAATTTTGACGCAAGATCTGTTTTTACTGTGGGGGAGAACCCAACTCCCCGAGAAGAGGCACTCTGGGTTAGGATTAAAGAAAAAATGCCTCCCTTCTGTTTTGGCTGTCCTGCTTCAGTTATAGTGAAATACATATTCGCGAAATGTATTGATTTTAATGACCACCGTAGTGATTGGTTGGATATTCTCGTAGAAGATCAATCCGAAAAAAAAAAAAATTTTTTGAATTAGTGAAAGAATAAATTTCTCCCAAAATAATAAAGAGTCTAACTGTTTTTTTTGTTTTGTTTTGTTTTGTTTTTTGTTTGTTTGTTTTTTTACAAACTATTCAGAAGAAAGACAACATTCTCTGCCTGTGCTTCTGTTTTGTAGTTTTTTCATGACAAATGCTCGTCTGGGCTCCAATCCATAGTCCCCGCTGTTCTGACTTTCACGAAAAACACTCGTCCAGTTGAAACCACTATCAATAATTTCCCTCACTCTTTATCTGTGCCTAAACTTGTACGTAGTTTCCACGAACAAAGCTTCTTTCTTAGAACTGTGCAGGGCTGTGGAATTCTGTTCTGTTCTCCTGCTTTCCAATTGACTACAATATAGTTGTCTTCAAATTCAATGTGAACTTGATGAGGAATCCTCTTAAGTAATCCAATTTACCAAATTTCCGCTAATAACGATTACTACGATATCTTCCCTTTGACCACTGTACACTTATTAAATCTTATCCTCAAGTGGCTTCCGAGCCTTGATAAGTGGCGACTCCTTCGTAAAAAAAAAAAGGTCGTGATGGTAAATACCATATCCAGGTTTACAGCTTGCGTGTCCAAATATCCATACTGTATGTGGATATAGATGGCTTCCATCTGTTCTTTTAAATAGTCGGTTGCACTTTGATATCATTTTGGTAAATAAATATAAATGACATTTATCTTTTATCAAGAACTAGCGGGAGTGCCCGGCGTTGCCCGAGTGTTTGTAGGTGTGAGAAAAATATGTTGGTAGACAGGTAGGCTCGAACCCGTGACGCGAAGACGGAAAAGAAAGTGAAAAATAAAAACTGACATGTTACCTGTACGCTATAATGCGAAAGGAAGTGAAGAGCTTTCAAATTTAGCGAAGTCAATCAAAGTGTTGACTTGCAGAAATGGATAGTTAAGTGAATGAGTTCACACAGGCGCAGAAATTAACGTCTGGCTGTAGGCCAGTTAAGCTTTCCGCTTTCTGCTCCGTACTTGTTTCCAAATGGGGAGCTCCAGCAGTGTCTAAATGAATTAAAAAATCATATATTTCAAATCTTCATTTAAGTGCAAGATGCTCTGAATTACAGATATAAACTTTATTTCTCTCGCCTGATGAGGAACAGCTGTTTCTTTTAATAAACCAATTTGTTCCGAAACATTAGTATGTTTAGTGTAGCGAGTATGTAATATCTACCTATATAAATAAAAATTATATATATATATATATATATATATATATATATATATATATATATATATATATATATATATATACAGGGTGACCCAAATGTATGTACAGGGTATGTACCCAAAATATGTATGTACAGGTATGTACATACATATATGTAATGTATGTACAGGTATGTACCCAAATATGTACAGGGTGATCCAAAAAACGGGCCCCAACTCTAATTAGGCCCCGTTTCTTAATGTTTTGTCCGAATGAACTTAAACTTTGGTCATAACTAGTTTATTATATTCAAAACATCACATCAAAACACTAGGGTCTTTGGCCGTTTTGCTCCGTTCTACAGCATATATTCTAGATGACCTCCATTTAGCTTTTGTTTTTTGCGGGTCACCCTGTATATGTGTGTGTGTGTGTGTGTGTGTGTGTGTGTGTGTGTGTGTGTGTGTGTGTGTGTGTGTGTGTGTGTGTGTGTGTGTGTGTGTGTTTGTCCCCAGCCGATTCGACATTACATAGAGTTTAAATTCTCAGAGTCATATCTTGCTGTTATCTAATATTAATGTCGGAGCAAAAGAAATCTCACACATGTTCGTAGAAAAAATTCAGAACATACTTACACAAATTTCAATCATCCTGGTCCTCAGAGACAAACTACATATGTCTATTACTATCCTATTACAATTTCTCGTATCATTAGCCCTTCATTTAAAGCATTCAATATGCAAATAAAGCAACAATATATATATATATATATATAAGCAAGCTGTGTCAAAAATTTTGTACATTCGGTAGTTACGAATGAGTAACACGTGTGTCTCATTTAGTTTCCTTTTTATTCACGTCATTTATTTAACCGTCTTACTTTTCTTCTCCTATGTAACTCTTGCAACTAGGAATCTTCTTTATCCCTTATATTCCATGTTTTTAAACTACTTTTCATCTAATTCATCCTTTCTCATTCATGCATTGAAAATGCTGCTGTGAAACCTGACATAGTTATCTTCTCTATATAAATAAAATGAACTCATTTTTCCCCTCCGACTTTGACCTTTATAGGACTGCACCTGTATACATTTGGTGCAGCCGTATCATTCACAAACTGAATCACGACATCTGTCGTATGTTATAGGCTTATTACCTGTCCAGTATCTTGCTGATCAGAGTTTCCTATATTCTGTCTGGTGAGAGTCCACTGTAAAAATCGGTTACATTTAATGGAAGTAGTAAAGTATACTCTCTCTACCAAATTCATCCTACCACCGCCACTCACTTACACCGTTCCAGACCGTTCACAGGATACATTTAAAACCGACCACCGGTTAGAATTTATCTAAAAACTGGACTGGACTTACGCTGAAACGAACCACGCTTACTTTGCCATTGGTTAGCATAAAACATAAACACAATTTATAAAGCATTTATTATAATAAAATTAGATTAAAACATAACACAATCCGTTACCTGGAATTGAATTCACAATTACATTACTTCGATTTCGTTATAACCCGCGTGGTTAGAGTTTCATGAAAACCTGGATTGACATTTACGTGAAACGCACCAAACTTACTTTCACAAACACAACTTCCGTTTTGCTCTTTCCTTTCGTTCTTTTTTTCTTTCTTTCTTTCTAAGGACATGTTTTAGTTGCCATAGTAACAACTTTTTATCGACATTGTTTCACTGTTTATGAATATTGAAATAAAATACATTACTACACATTAATAATATCTCACTTTTAATCACTTTTATCGACTTTTTAAAACTTTTTTTACTCTTTTTAAATGACAACCTTAATGTTTATGAATCTTTTTTTTTAATGTTTTACTGTTTATGTCTCACTTTTATCGACTTTTTCTTTTTTAATAGCATTTTTCTTAAAATGAATATTAAAATAATTTCCGATCTTTTTACATTTCTATGTGTTTTTAGTTTTGTGTGTTGAATGAAACTTTTTTTTTTCATTACAACAATAGTTATCGACCCCGGTTCTTTGGCTGACAAACGACATCTGTCGGCGGTAAATTAACACTCTTAGCTAATTCCGTAAAATGAGATTCTACTTTTTAGGCGCATTTGCACCCTCCCCATGTTAAGAATGGCTTTATAAATAATAACGTTATTACAGCACGAAAAAAACATTAACTTTAAGCTTAGAAATACGATTTAAAATATAGCGCGGATCATAAGTGAACTAGCACCCATTTTCTTATTAATAAATGTTTAGTAATTATGTTTCTTTTAATATTCATAAACAGTAAAAACGTCGTCATTTAAAAAGAAAATGCTATTAAAAAAGAAAATAACATTAATTAAACGTAAGTAAAAGTGGTTATTTATTTATTATTTTTTTGCAATTTATTACTTTTTTCCCCTTAGTGGAAGTTTCATTAAACCATTGATACAAAGCCTATCTGAATGTCAGCAGACGACATTCGAATGGGAAGAAACCGACTACGACCACAATGCAGACAAACAGGTTTACTTGAAAAACACATCGTCTGCAACGGATCGCTTACACAAAATAAAATATACCAAAATAATAAAACAACAACAACAACCAATAAACCAAAACAAATACACAATTACTTAAGAAAAAAAAAATTAATAATAATAATAATAACAATAACACCAGGAGATAATACAAAAACTATATCTCGGTAATTATTTTACCCTACCAAACTACATAAATAAAAACTATAAATTTTAATACTAACATGAAATACACATACTTACATTTTTCAGCGTACGATTCTTGGGGTTATTCAATATTGTTGCATTTTTATTCTTTCCGGTTTGCAGTAGAACCTCTCTTTCTCCACTTTTTATTTCGTTCTTTATTTACTTCCTTTTTTGGGGGGGGGGACATCTACCAATGATTTTAACACACATTTTCCATTGCGTCATGTACGAAATTTTACTTTGTTGTTTTTTGCGAACGCCAATATCATTCGGTTTGGCTCTAATTAATTCATGTTTTGTACTAACAAGGTGTTTTTTTACAATGTCTTAGCACTTCACTTTACTAATTAACTCGGAAATAGACACAGAAAACTTTATTTTTCACCTGTACAAATACTTCAGTTTACTAATTAACTCGGAAATAGACCCAGAAAACTTTATTTTTCACGTGTACAAATACTTTTTTCCCCTTTGGCACATTAAGTTTACTCCTTACTCTTTCGAATACAATAGAAAACTCATAGGAAACCTACAAAAAATTTAGGATAAATCGGCTTGCACAACTAAGTCCCTCATTTTTGCCCGCCCAGTTTTGCACAGTTTACATATTTGGGTCCTTCTGTTTGCCGGGGGGGGGGCGATTATAACTTCCCCAAAACCGGGGTATTGGAAACATCCACAGCAATGTTTTTTTTTCTTTCAACAAAAATTGGCCACTACAAGAACTATGATTATTTCCATTTTTGTCCGCAATAAATAACAAATAAATATACATCATTACCGGTTCATTTCGTTTGCAAAATACAGTCCAATGTTTGCATTTACATAAACTTTACTCCCCTAATACATTATCTACATCGATTCATAATGTGGTAGACTCATACATTTCGTTCATTAATGGAAACGTTGAATTTATTTCTTTCGTCGGTAGAAGAGGGGGGACAATAAAAACATAAACTTAATTCTGTCAGTTTTTTCTTTTTCAGTTGAAAAGGCAATCAAATATCAAAAGTCAAACATCAAGACCATAGAGCTCATTAGTTGAGTATATAACAATTTTTCACTTTTTACACAATACAATCTTTTATAAAATATGCCACCAAAAAAGACTTCCCTTAGTCGTAATACAACAGCAGTTGCAACCAGAAAAAGAAGTCGACAATGGGAACATTATGAACAGTCTCAGGAAGACACTTCTGGTACTTTATTCTTTTGTTTTGATTTACTCAAAACCGCACACACCTCGAAACATCCGAGCAACGCCGGGTACCCCTACTAGTATGGAATAAGTCAGAGAGAGTTGCAACCTTGATTGAGGTGAGTGTCCCTAATGATGGAGGTCTGAACAGAGCAGAAAGGGAGTAACAGACCAAATATCAAGGTCTTATGTTTGATATGAAAAGAAACTGGAATCTTAGGGAAATATCAATTATACCAGTTAGTATAGGTGCCACAGAGCTTGTGAAGAACCTGAAGTTCTACCTTACTAATATTCCTGGTGAACCAAGTGCAAAAGAGATCCAGACAATTGTACTTAAGGGAACAATGAGGATACTAAAAGAGCTCTCGTTTGGTTTCAATAAAAAGCAGGACAATGATGGCAGCTAGTTTGGCTGCCCCATATCCAGCGTTACAATCTTCAAAGGAAGAAAAATAATAAAAAAACAAACAAACAATATGCAAAAGAAAAACAAGCAATATAAACAGCATAATACGATTATCATAGTATCAGCATTATATTATACGACTCGTCACACTTCGGCTCAACGTCGGTGCATTGTATATTAGTGTATCTATAACATAATTAGAAACAAACCTAATGTATCTCTCCTTTAACATTTCTGATATACCAACATCTCTTCTGTGTGAAAAAAGCTCTAGGGACGAGTAAAGCCACTATATTGCGAAGTTGATTTTGTACTCTGACAAAAAAAAAAGAAAGCGTGCTCCGAGCGGCACCTATCCAGATATGATAACAGCGCTCCATGTTCTTTATCGACCCTACTACCTCTGTCACACAGAAGAGACGTTACTAGTCTTTCTCTACTCTGTCGTTATTTTCATAGCAAGATCTCGATTGAACTTCGATCTATAATTCCCTCTGTAAACATTTACAAAAACTCATTTACCTACAACCACTTTATGCCTATCCCCCCCCTCTCTCTCTCTCTCTATCTTTCTCTCTCTCCCTATCTCTCTCTCTCTATATATATATATATATTTATAAAATATATATATATATATCTATATATATATATATATATATATATATATATATATATATATCAAAACTAAACGAAACTTCCATGAGCAAAGTTTATTTCCTAGAACTGTCCGTCTATGGAACACAATACGCCGGATTGCTTCTCAGCTGACTGTAACAAAGTCGTTTTCAAGTCCAATGTAAACAAAGTTTTCTGAAAGTGCTTTCTTAAATAATCAGATTTTGCTTAATCATCACGTTGTCTGTCACTGTCCACCTGACGCTTCATTAAACCTTATCCTTGAGTTGCTTTTGGGCCGTGATATGTAGTGCGACGTTAGTAGAAAAATAATCTTAGGGTGTAGCTGGCCCTTATCTCGGTAAAGGATTGTATTAGGAGTAGGGTACTTTCTGGAAAATTAAAAAACAAAATGGCGCTGTATGTGGTATTATAATAGTGGTTAAAGAAACACAGAGCGATTAACGTTGAAATGGTTGAACAATTTGCGTCTTCAAAAGTACCTCAAAGTTTTTAAAGTAGAAAGCTGTTTGCTTCTGCATTTTTATTTTTATTTTTTTTCATTTTTCGACGAAAGCGCCTCGTTTCTCATAGCATTTCATAGGACAAACTTCACCACATCGTTAAGAATAAAGAAAGAAGGATTGATGCGATTTTTATACCAGAGACTTTAGTATAAGCAAACAGAAAACGAAAAGGCAGCGTAACTTGCGAACACAAAGCGACAAGTATGAAAAGAATGGTGGCCATTTTCTTTTTGAGGTGTTTTCTTTCGCGCCGCGTGACACGTTATCAATCAGTGTTCGGCGTATACATTGGACGACGGGTCGACAGTCGAAATCGATCGAAAACTCACGATGTCAAAGAAACGTCTACAGATTTTTTTTTACATGGACACATTTGCATTGCCAGTTTTTCTTTAAGAGTAAGGCAATTTTTTCTTTGTTTCCTTGCTTTTAATCATCGAACGGCAAATATGAAAAATTTAACTTTTATTCATGTTAAAGTGATTAGCATTCGCCGATGTGTTTCCAATAATGTATTATTTATTGATTTATCTGATAATTTATTAAATTTGTCAGATCGAAAACACAATCAAGGAAAACTATATTTTGTTGCCTCGATTGATAATCATTCACACACACACACACACACACACACACACACACACACACACACACACACATACACATATATATATATATATATATATATATATATATATATATATATATATATATATATATATATATATACTAGCAGGGAGACCGGACGTAGCCCGTGATTGAAGTATGGTCAACTAATATTTTACACTCCTATATTTTTATTGTCATCGAAATCCGTGAAATCGCCCGGGGATGAAGCTTCATATGCCTCCATGCAGTAATTTAGTCCAAAATATATGTTTTCTACGTTGCACTCTAGAGAACCTACTCGATCTTTTATAAAAATTATTTTATATAAATTTCTTTCCAGTTAACGAAAAACAAACCTTAAGAAATTTACGTGCGGGGTTTGAACCTAAGGACCGCGTCATCATACAAAAAAAAAAAAGCAAGAAGAAAATGAAACACGTAAATGTTGAAGTCTTATAAATGAGAAAAAGAAAAGAAATTTACGTACGGTTGAACCTACAGACCACGTCATGCAAAAAAAAAAAGAGAAAAAAACATGCTATCAACAGTAGAATTTTCACGGCCCGTTGTACTATCATTGTTGCTAAGCGACGACATGGTTAAAATGGCTTTAATGATGATAGATAAATTAAAATAACGGTTTCAATTATCGATTATCGGTAATTATCGGAAGGATACTAAGACAAAACTAAACTAAGATACCTCCCAAACTTATACACTAAAGTTCTGTAAATTTTAAAGAAAATCTGTTCAGCCGTTTCGGAGTCTATAAGGAATGAACTCACACACAGAGAGATAAAGTTGCATTTATATAATTGTAATATATATATATATATATATATATATATATATATATATATATATATATATATATATATATAAAATTGGTTAAGAAATTCCAACAAAAGAAGGATGTATATTTAAATAAGGGGGTAGTAAGCAACAATGTGCATTTTAACATTATTTTATTGTTCCGTGTTATTGGTTTCGAGGTAAAGTAGGGTTGGTATTGTTCAATGTGTTTTATTAGAGATAGGGATGTTATGTCTGTGTGTGGTTGTATGCGCGCGTGTGTGTGTGCTTTAATGTATCGGTTCTGATTTATGTGTGGGTGTGTATATGTATATGGATGTGCATGCGAGTGTGCCTTGCATTTCATGTTTTTGTGTGTTGATATTAGGCTCTGTTTAGTTCAGGAGTGAATCTTGTAATGGAGTTTTTTCCTGTGTAAGTAAATAAAAATAATTGTCTGTTTGGAAGATTGGCATTATTTTGAAGCTGTTTCCACTGAATGTGTGTACGTGTTTTGAAACATAGAGGTGTCTGTTTTCTGCAATTTTGATGTTGCTCTTATGTAAGGCCACTCTATTGTTGAAATTTTTGGTCGCGCCTATGTAGGATTTGTTGCATGCTGTGCATCTTAGTGCATATACTACATTTCTGGAGGTGCAATTTAGATCCTTTTTTATTTTTAATGTTTGTGTTGGGTTTTTGAATGTGTATGTGTTTCCTTCTATAATTATGTCACATACTCCACATCGCGGTTTGTTGCACTTTGTAACCCCTTTTGTAGTGTGTGGAACGAGTTCTGAGGAAGTTAGGATGTGTTTTAGTTTTTGGGTTGGCGTTTGCTTTTTATTATTTTTATTGTTTGAAGTATGTTGTTTAGTTTGTCGTTCTGATTGAAGAGGATAAGGTTTTTTGTTGTCTGTGTAAATAGTTCTGGGTGATTTGTGTTGTGTGTAGAGACGTATGCTAAAATTTGTTCTTTGTTGTGTTCTATTGGGATTCTTAGTTGGTCTATTGGAATTTTTTCAGCCAGTTCAATACCTTTCTGTATTAGTGGTAGTGGATATCCGCTTTTCTGCAGTGTTATTTGTAGTTCATTCAGTCTAGTCGAACGGAGGTGTCTGTCTGTTACTATGGTGCAGACTCTACGTGCTAGGGAGTAGGGTATTGATTTTAGACAGTTTTTAGGATGGTGGCTTTTGAATTGGAGGTATTGTTGAGTGTCTGTGGGTTTGTGGTGGATGTCTGTGATTATGCTGTTGTTTTTGAGTGTTACTAGGATGTGTAGATTTTGTAGGAAAGTATGGAGTTCTCTGATATCCCCCCATGTGGTTCTCCAGAGGATAAAGCAGTCGTCTAGGTATCTTTTCCAAGATTTTATGAAGAGTGTTTTTATATTGTGCCCATACTTTTGCTCTATCCTTTCATATATATATATATATATATATATATATATATATATATATATATATATATATATATATATATAAATGCTCCTTATCTTGAGTTGAGCATATTGGGAAATGATGCACGATATACAGTTAGCGTATTAAGCGATGTTGTTTGTGTAAACAAATCGAACTTGAGCATTCAGACGATGTCAATACATTGTTAATTCACTACCTGCACAGCAGCTGCTGATTAGCGTAATGGTTCGAAGCCTTGACGAGCGGTTGGGTTTTGATCCTGGCTTAAGGTAGTTGCCTGTCTAGCTGCATTGATGATCTGTGATACAGCGAAACAGTACTGTATGTGGATGGCTATATACATTTGGGAAGTAACATACAAATTACCATTAGCGTATGAAGCGATGCTCTTTGTGTAAACTAAGTGAGCTTAGGTGCTTTGGACAATGTATAGCAGCAGCCGTATAAGCGCAACGGTTAGAAGCTCCGACTGTCGGGTTTCGATCCCGGCTTGAGGTAGTTACTTGTCTAGCCGCACTGATAAGCTGTAAAACAGCGAAACAGTACTGTATGTAGATGACTATATATATATATATATATATATATATATATATATATATGTGTGTGTGTGTGTGTGTGTGTGTGTGTGTGTGTGTGTGTGTGTGTGTGTGTGTGTGTGTGGCAATTAAGCTACACAAAATTTCCGAGATTCCCCATGGGGATGAATGCGGAAGACCCTGTGTTGCCTAATTTCCACAAATATATTTTAATAACTTACTAAATAGCTTTATTCACGTATGGAGCTTGTTGAAGTAAATATTTAAAATTGATACATGAACATTTTATGTGGATACAATGAATATGTGTGTGTATACACACACACAAACATATAAATATATGTGTGTGTGTGTGTATAAACATTTTATTTAAAAATATTAAATACAAAAAGTACCATCGTTTTAATTCTTCAAAAATCCTCATAATATTTCAATCACCATACGTGTACTTTTAACATTATGTGTGTGTGTGTGTGCATTTGTGTGTATATATATATATTTGTGTATACATATATATACATATATATATTTGTGTATACATATATATATACATACATATATATATATATATATATATATATATATATATATATATAATGCTCTTTAGAAATAAATATTATTTTTATCTACAGACACTAATGTTTCATGCTTATGTAATCATCAGTCCAGTAACTGATGATTACTGTCGGTCAAAAAATTCATCTTTGACTCTGCAGCTCACTATTCAACTCCTCGGGCACCAAGAATTATTACGGGAAAGAGAATGATTACATTCTATATATAATGGAAAGGTGAGCGGAGGTTTTCGTTTTTATATAGAGGCGCCTAACTTTGAATTAAAATAAAATCACAGAAAATATTTTTTATTATATAAAAATGTAGTTCATTCAAAAGATAATTGTCGGCATTTATAATTTCAATAAAATTTCTGACATATAACCCCGCAGTTCGCGCATATATAGCGTAATCTAGTGTTTAAATTTTCACGAATTCTACATATTAAATTAGTCTACACATATTCCCAAAGAAAATAATCTAATGGAGTTAAATCGCATGAACGAGGAGGCAATTGATGGTCAATTTCGAGAAATTATTTGTTCATCAATTTGCAAACATTGCTCAAGTGCCAATTTTTTTTTCTTGATGAATTGACAAACTAAGCTGAATTCAAAATAACTGATAGTTGCCAAATCTGCTATTAAAGATAATAGGGTTGTTAATTTAAAGTTCGCCGCCTCTGAAAACACCATTCAGATATATTTCATGCGTTATCATTAAATGATATGAGAAGAAATTATACTTAAAAACTTTAAAAAAACATTTTTAACAACTTAATGCTTCATGTATCTGACACATCCTGCCGTTCTTCTCGTTTCACAATACGAAACAGTATTGTAATCGCTGCCTTTCGAAAAATAAAAAAAACTTATTTAAACTTGATATCTGGAACTTTGATGCTCCCTATCTTAGGTTGAGCATATTGGGAAGTGATAGACAAATTACCATTAGCGTATGAAGTGACGATCTTTGTGTAAACAAATTAAGCTTAGGTATTTGGACAATGTTAAAACATTGTTCATCCCTACCCGCATAGCAGCAGCCGAATAGCGCAACGGTTAGAATCTCCGACTTTCGTTTGGGCGATCGAGTTTCAATCCTGGCTTGAGGTAGTTGCTTGTCTAGCCGCACTAATGAGCTGCGAAACAGTAATGCATGTGGATGACTATATATATATATATATATATATATATATATATATATATATATATATATATATATATATATATATAATGTTAGTCCACGTATGTTTCTAGAATAGTGAGTTCAAGGTGGTGAGGCTGTTTTGGAGCATGAAAACGATGTTTTTGGTATTTTATATTTTATTTTTTTATATTTTAAGCGACCCTTCGCTCTTGGTCATAAAAAGTATCGAAATAAAAATCAATTACTTTTCTAGAAATATACACTACCGAAATTTAAATTCATGTCCAGGTTTAACGCTTCTAAATTACAATCTGAAAAACCAAATACGTTTTTTTTTCTTTTTTTTTATTTCCAAATTATTTCTTTCATATTTCTAGCTTCTGCAAATTCTTTTTAAAATTAAATAACTGATTTTTCTTGTTTGGTTATTTAAATTATTGCGCTTTTTTGTTTTTTATATAGTTTAATATTATTTCTAATCGTTTATTTCAAAGATTTCTTAATGTTACATTTAAGAAATTGCGCAACGCTTTGAATTTTTGTTGATAGTATTCTTGGATCAAAATTTTCTGTGATTTCCTGTTCCATTCCTTTGAGCGTTTCATCTTTTTATAGTTTCCTATTCATTGAAAAAAAAAACTGGAAATTTGTCTTTTGAACAGCTTTCATTCCTTATAACAATGTTCAAAAGAGTTCACGTGAATTATTTTTGCCGTTTGTGGAAGAAGAGTGTAATTTTTTTTTAAATGTTTGAAACGCATTAGCGTTTATTTCAAACGGCAAAAAAGAGACGCAATTGATTTCAATGTGTATAATAAAAGGTTAGAAACTAAAACAAATTTGTTGAACTGTAAAAATAATGTTATTAATAGTTATCATAATGATTATAGTAATAGTTGAAACAAAAATAATAATAGATAAATATAGCAAGGAATTAACACATTTTTTTTCAATGACTTTCATTTTCATTTCGATACGTTTTTGTGGCCAAGAGCGGAGGACCGCTTTAAATAGAAAAAATAAAATATTAAATACAAATAAAAACAACATTCTTTTCATGCTTCAAAAAAACTCTCATAACCTTAAAATCAATATATATATATATATATATATATATATATATATATATATATATATATATATATATATATATATAACTACATCATTTACTCACATAAGATTAATATACGAAAATATAAATTTATGCGTAAACTTTAAGTATTTACTTCAAAAGTGCTCAATACATAGGTAGAGCTAGTTAGTAAGTTATAAAATATATATGGCGATTAAGCTACACTGAATATTCCGCGTTTCATCCACTCTAGGACTCTTCAGGCTTACGCGCGAATTTTGTGGTTGTCTGTCGTTTTTATATATGCACCTTCTATTGCGATTTTAGTTAGCCAATCAGACACTAGTGCTAGCTGTTGCTGCCAAAGTAGTGAGTGCTAGCTGCGTCTAGCCGAGTAATATGGTAAGTTGTGTCTAGCTGAGGTAATATAGTGCTAGCTGTGGCTGGCTGGGTAGTGAGTGCTAGCTGTGTCTAGACGTGTAGTATGGGCTAGTAGTGTCTTGCTGAGATAGTGATGGCTAGCTGTGGCTGGCTGAGTAGTGAGTGCTAGCTGTGTTTAGCCGAGTAGTATGGGCTAGTTGTGTCTAGCTGAGGTAGTGAGTGCTAGCTCTAGTGGGCCGAGTAGTGAGTGCTAACTGTGTCTAGCCAAGTAGCATGGGCTAGTTGTGTCTAGCTGCGATAGTGAGTGCTAACTGTGGTTGGCCGTGTAGTGAGTGCTAGCTGTGTCTAGCCGAGTAGAATGGGCTTGTTTTGTCTAGCTGAGCTAGTTAGTGGTAGCTGTGTCTAACCGAGTAGTATGGGCTAGTAGTGTCTAGCTGAGATAGCGAGTTCTAGCTGTAGTTCGCCGAGTAGTGAGTGCTATCTCTTTCTAGCCCAGTAGTATGGGCGTGTTGTGTCTAGCTGGGGTAGTGAGTGCTAGCTTTTTCTAGCCAAGTAGTATGGGCTTGTTGTGTCTAGCTGAGGTAGTGAGTGCTAGCTCTGTCTAGCCAAGTAGTATGGGCTTGTTGTGTCTAGCTGAGGTAGTGAGTGCTATCTTTTTCTAGGCAAGTAGTATGGGCTTGTTGTGTCTAGCTGGGGTAGTGAGTGCTAGCTTTGTCTAGCCAAGTAGTATGGCTTGTTGTGTCTAGCTGGGGTAGTGAGTGCTAGCTTTGTCTAGGCAAGTAGTATGGGCTTGTTGTGTCTAGCTGGTGTAGTGAGTGCTAGCTGTGGCTGGCCTTTTAGTGAGTGCTTGCTGTGTATAGCCGAGTAGTATGGGCAATTAGTGTCTAGCTGAGGTAGTGAGTGCTAGCTTTAGCTGGCCGTTGAGTGAGTGCTTGCTGTGTGTGGTCGAGTAGTGAGTGCCTAGCTGTGTCTAGCCAAGTAGTATGGGCTAGTTCTATCTAGCTGAGTTAGTGAGTGGTTGCTCTGGCTTGCCGAGTAGTGAGTGCTTGCTCTGTCTAGCCGAGTAGTATGGACTACTTTTCTCTAGCTGAGGTAGTGAGTGCTAGCTGTCTGGCCGAGTAGTGAGTGCTAGCTGTGTCTAGCCAAGTAGTAAGGGCTAGTTGGGTCTTTCTGAGGTAGTGAGTGCTAGCTGAGGCTGGCCGAGTAATGAGTGCTTGCTGTGTCTTGCCGAGTAGTATGGACTAGTAGTGTCTAGCTGAGGTAGTGAGTGCTAGCTTTGGCTGGCCGAGTAGTAAGTGCTAGTTGTGTCTAGCCGAGTAGTATGGGCTAGTTGTGTGTGGCTGAGGTAGTGAGTGCTAGCTTTGGCTGGCAATGTAGTGAGTGCTTGCTGTGTCTAGCCGAGTATTATGGGTTAGTTGTGTCTAGCTGAGGTAGTGAGTGCTAACTTTGGCTGGCCGAGTAGTGAGTGCTTGCTGTGTCTAGCCGAGTAGTATGGGCTAGTTGTGTGTGGCGGCTGAGGTAGTGAGTGCTAGCTTTGGCTGGCAATGTAGTGAGTGCTTGCTGTGTCTAGCCGAGTATTATGGGTTAGTTGTGTCTAGCTGAGGTAGTGAGTGCTAACTTTGGCTGGCCGAGTAGTGAGTGCTTGCTGTGTCTAGCCGAGTAGTATGGGCTGGTTGTGTCTAGCTGAGGTAGTGAGTGCTAGCTGTGGCTAGTTGAGTAGTGAGTGCTCGCTGTCTAGACGAGTAGTATGGGCTAGTTGTGTCTAGCTACTTTAGTGAGTGTAAGCTGTGGCTGCCCGAGTAGTGAGTGCTAGCTGTGGCTAGCCGAGTAGTGAGTGCTTTCTGTGTCTAGCAGAATAGTATGGGCTAGTTGTGTCTAGCTCAGGTATTGAGTGCTAGCTGTGGGTGGCCGTGTAGTGAGTGCGTTTTTTGTCTAGCCGTGTATTATGGGCTAGTTGTGTCTAGCTGAGGTAATGAGTGCTAGCTGTGGCTGGTCGTGTAGTAAGTGCTTGCTGTGTGTAGCCGGGTAGTATGGGCTTCTTTGTCTAACTGAGGTAGTGAGTGCTAGCTGTCGCTGGCTGAGTAGTGAGTGATTTCTGTGTCTAGCCGTATAGCATGGGCTAGTTGTGTCTAGCTGAGATAGTAGTGCTAGCTGTGTCTAGCTGAGTAGTGAGTACTAGCTGTGTGGGGAAACACTGGGCATGGGTTTATTCGAGCTGATCCATAAGGACTATGGGAGCATGTAGTTAGATGTGTATTACTTTTCATAACAATGAATTTACAGGTTAAAACACATTATAAAGACCAAATTTGGAAGTTGTTAGCACGAAAGAGACGAGACGTGTAAACAATACTTGGACATGGTGGCAGGTTGATTTTTTTTTTTTTGTATATTATTTATTAATCCTAATTTGACCACAATTTTAAAACGCTACATTCGGCATACTCGGGTTTCTATGTTCTGGTCATGCTGAATTTTGTGTGAAAACCTACTTGTTCAAACAAATAAATTCGCCAAGACCCTTTCTGTTATCAGAAATTCCCTTAATGCGCAAGGTCTGTTGTTCTTCGGTTCCACTATGAAAAAAAGACAATCAATACTGAATCTTATATAAAATTTTTGACGCGTTTGAAAGAAGAAATCGCCATAAGTGCCCACAAGTTACGAAGAAAAAGCACTTTTTCACCAAATAAATTAACCGTATTAAAAGTCGAGCGCCAAGCTATATGAAATGCACTTCGATTCGTTTCATCATTAACCCTATTCTCTGTTTTCAGATCTTCAAAAAATTGTTTCAGGGCAGAGATTTGTGCCAATTAAAGAAGTGTTATTGGAAACTGACGCATATTTCGAGATGAAAAACAAAATCGTTCTACATAAGTGTATAAAATTGTTAAAGAAACGTTACAGTCAGTGTAACACCTGCGGAAGAAACGATGTTGATGAAATCGAATTTATCCTAAAAATTGTTGCTTAATATGTAATATATTTGCATACAGGTATAGATGTATTTCTTTAATCTAAGCTGCCATTCAAATGTATGAAAAGCCCTTGTTTATAGAGAAGTTGCTCATTGTTCAAATATAAACTGTTCTGGATTCACAATCGCTATTGTGTACCGATGCAGTTCTGTAGATGATCTAATATGCCATCTATAAAATCACGCTCGGAAATGATGGCAGGGGGAAAAACTATTATTATTTGTGAAGCTGTAAGGATCAGGCCGTTGCGTATATATATATTTCCTGTTCCATTCCTTTGAGCGTTTCATCTTTTTATAGTTTCCTATTCATTGAAAAAAAAAACTGGAAATTTGTCTTTTGAACAGCTTTCATTCCTTATAACAATGTTCAAAAGAGTTCACGTGAATTATTTTTGCCGTTTGTGGAAGAAGAGTGTAATTTGTTTTTAATGTTTGAAACGCATTAGTGTTTATTTCAAACGGCAAAAAAGATATATATATATATATATATATATATATATAGAGAGAGAGAGAGAGAGAGAGAGGGAGAGAGAGAGAGAAAGAGAGAGAGAGAGAGTCTTGGAAGCTTTTGAACATTCAAAACTATATAAAAAATTTTCATAAAAATTATATTTTTATCCTTCGTTGCGAAATTATTTTGTCAGTAAGTTATTTAATTTCCCGTAATCACTGAACAAATACAGTTAGTCTTATGTTTTAAGGGATCATCAGTTGTTTGCCATGAAACACTGTTTCGGGGAATGTGTGTGTGCAGAACTCTGTGATAATCTATTTGTGTCTTTTTTTTCTTTGGTTTTCTTATAATTTAGTTTTTGCCGGGGATTAGGCATCCGGCCGTATTGTACTGCTGGTTCTTGTTTTGTGATTTTTTGAAATTTGGATTCTGTGAGCTTATCAGATATTGCCAGATGCCTATAATAGTGGCACGATGCTGATGGTCAATTTCTGAGAGGCTCATATCTGTTGCTCCTCTGGCAGATACAGGCTAGGTAGACAATCGTTTCCGTATCTATACAGCGTCAACATTTTCCGCATTTTAGTATCTAGTCTTTTTATTTCCCTTAGTCAACAATGCCAAAACTACATGTTATCACGGGCATGGCAAGTTGGTTAATGACGTTCTGTTTTACAGATTTTCCTTACACAATGTATAGATTCACTGCCAAATTTTCTCTCGTCTTGGCATGATAAATTGAATCCTTTGCTTCTATGCTAAATTATTTGTATTTTTGCTATTGTTCTATGTGCTTTCAAGCTGTATGTATCCGTATGGATCTTCTTCCTAGCTGAAATGGAGCACTTGGAACATTTGTCCAGAGCAAACTAACATTCCAATATATCTTGAGCAGTTATGTACGACCTGCAAGAGTCGACTTAACTTAATTTTTTTTTTACATAGGCATCACCACTTAACAAGGCCCAGAGGCCACTCGAGGATAAGGGTAAAAGAGTGTGCAGTAGTCAATGGGACAATATATTAATCATAAGTAATGGAAATTCGATAAATTTGTTAACTTAAGTGGAACGGCTCATCAATTCTGAGCTGGCATACAGTTTGAGGTCAGCAAGTGGTCGACTCCTTTGTTCGGGTCTTGTTGATGGCCCTGGCTCAGATTATGGGCGTCTCGGCTTTTATTTATCAGCTTGCTTAACAGATCTATCGCCAGTCAAAAGTGTAAAGAAAATAGGCTAGATATCCCCTTGGAAGATTCCTCTTCTGATCTTAACGTGCGTATGTATTAGTGTTTCGACGATTAATCGGAATCGGAATCGGGAATCGGAATCGAGAATCGAAAAAATCGGAGCTTTTTGGAGTATCGGAATCGGTCTCGGAATCGGAAAAACTTGAGCCTATTTTCCGATGCCAAAACTGATTCCTTAAATTACCTTTTTTATTTGATCTTCCACTGCTTGTAGTAATAGTAAGATAATAATTATTAAATTGATTTAAATTCCAGTAAGACTAAAATCTCTACACCAACCCTTCACAGGCGTATTTTAACGTCTGCGAAAATATAGGCACATTTAAGGTGTGTAATCGTGACGAAATAACACTTTTGAAGTTAAATATTTAGAGATTTATAAAGAATCAGAATCGGTAATTGTATCGGAATCGGGAAAAATATTCGAATCGTCCCATCACTAGTATGTATGTAGATACTTTGGTTTTATTTTAGTTCAGTGGAATTTCTTAGGAATCCCCCACCACCACCACTTCCTGGATCTAACACGTCATCTCTATAAGAGATACATAAATGTCTGAATATTCGATTAATCTCTCAAAAACACTGAGTTAATAAAGAAGTTGGGGACATAACTCTCCCAAATTGACCATTGAAATATGTTATGGCATTTCTTTCTTGTGGTCTCTAGGTCATACCAGTCTACGTGTGGCAACAATACTCCATCTGTTCGCACTTTTCTCAATAACTACGCCTTGGAATTTTTAAAAATTTTGTACAAAAACCTTTCTAAAAAGTTGTAACTAATTGATTTCTATATTATTTAATTTGTCTATACTTCGCGATAACTCTTGGGTGTACCCTAGGGGCTCTTTTAGGGCTAATAAAAACACTCCATTTTTGGAAATATCTTACCATATTTGTACGAAATTTTCTGTGTATGTCTATTTAGCAGTTTTGCATGGTGCTGAACTCAAATTTAAATATGTTAAGACCTTGGATACTTTGGGGGCTAAATGGGGACGGGAGGGCAAATGATAGATTTAGTCATTTCTTTTTTTTGTAAAATTTACATATGTTAAAACATAAAATTGCACAGTTTGTTCATTTTCACCACGATTTGACGTCCCTTGGCGATTTTTGGGGGCTAAATTATACCTCGTTCACTGTGCACTCACGGGGGACCATGTATGCTTCACTTGTTTTTTTTTTAGCTCTGTAAAAGAAACCTTACTTCTTTGCAGCAGATTTGTCAGTATCTTCAATGTGTTTACTTCAATTTATGTCACGTATGAATGTTAGGCCAACGTGTTGAAATCGAGACGGATGCTATCAGCCTTAACAATCGGCGGTTGGTTTCTTATTATCGTTGTAACAAATGAGATTTGTCTGTTAGCATTATATGTAACCGTCCTATGTTTGTTTGTATATCTGTATGTATGTGTGACTACATGCATGCATATGTGCGAATAAGTGCATGTGTCAATATGTGTATACATCACAGGATATAAGTGTGGATGTGTATGCATTTGCATCGCGTCTCCGCGGTTGGTCAGTGTGCAAAACGCATGTGCGTGCGCGGTTGTGTGCGTGTTCGCGCGCGTTACTTCAAACCAGCATGTATGCTTCAAACGCTTGCACGCCAATCAACACGTGCCCGTTCTACACACCTCACCTCCGTGTACAAAAATCACGACAACGACGACGACCACCACCACCATCACCACCACCACACTTTGGAAAAAGTAGGTGAAGCGGTGGCGGTGGGATCGGCCATGTAGTTTATCTGAAGCGGTAGCGTTAAATAGGTGTACCCTTTCCACGCCAATACCTCCTTCATCTCTCTCTCTCTCTCTCTCTCTCTCTCTCTCTCTCTCTCTCTCTCTCTCTCTCTCTCTCTCTCTCCTCCAGGGGAGGCCGTGATTCCGCACATTCGGGTCTTTAGACAACATCTGGTATGACTTCATCAACAAACGCAATAACAAAGTAGCAGGCCGAGAATCGTTTCTCAATTGATGGCGAATAGGATAAAAACTAATTTATTTACTGATAGTATCAATGCATGTACCCTCAGTCTCAAATATACTTAATAACCACAATCAACAAGACAGTGTTTGTTTTTACATATATACTAGCAAGATACCCGTTCCAGGACCGAAAAAAGCAATATGTATAGCAATATAAAATATATTTTCTAAATACTAAAGTTTACAAAATGTTTTGTACCCGCGGTACTCGCCGTGTTGCCGTCAATACCTATCCCATAATTCATAATGGTAACTTTATTAGTTTGGAAGTTTGTTACGTTGTGGGTATGAATATGTTCTATAACAACGTACATGTTAAATAGTGAGGTTTATCTTTTTCTGTATATTCGTGTACGTGTAAATGTGTGTGTATATAAATGTCGTATCATTTAGTTGATCGTCTAGTGTGTATATTTTAACATTTATGCAACAGTTCTAACAGGAAACAATTGACGTGGACGTATCGAAACAGTTGTAGACAAACAGTTCTTTTTAACAGATGTAAATAACACAACATATACCTGAATTATTTACGAACATTTATTTTCATGATTCCGGCCCGCATCTTCAGATATTACAACGTCTTCGCATCTTGGCTGCCTGAGAAAACGCCGCTCACTGCGTCGTTGAGAGACCAACTCTCCTTTGAGTCGTCCGTTCTCTCTGATGTTCAGCTAACGACTCATAGAATCTCCCCAAATCTCATTTCATCACGTGTCTCATTACGTGTCTCAGACCAAAAACTGATGTAACCCCAATCTAGTTATTTGTTTATGCAACCCCAAAATCATGTTTACATATGTCAATCATTTTTTAACAATTTAATTGTTTATTTTTCTAATCATAATAATTGATCCAGCGACAGAGCTCCAACAACTGAATTCAATAAGTTTCCTTGACCATGTCTAATCTCTAAACATTTATCAGAAAGAGGCCAGTCAACAACTGTGGATCTAACGGCTAGATAATGTCCCCCTTCCTACTGCTATCGGAATATCATCTTCTGGTGCCGTTTCTTCCAGTTCAGAAGCACCCTGACACCAGTGGAAAACACTGAACCGCACAAGAACTGGATTTCAATCCAATCCAGCACGGACGTAGCCGAGATTGAACTCACTACATGAGTTTGTAGTGTAATTCAAATCTTGTCGGTAGTTGAATACTTGATGCTTCACTAGGACTATCAAGCGTATTTTTTATCGTGACGCCATCACTAGATGGGGTACCTACCACGGCTTAAGAGACTCCCATCTACCCTCGAGAGAAGGATAGACCGTGCCAGTTTTTCAACCTGGTATTTTACCTCTCGGTACATACAGCGCTTCGTTTTCCCAAATGGTCACCCATCTGGTACTGGCCAGGCTTAACGTTGTTTAACTTCGATGATCTGGTGAGAACCGGTGTGTCAACGTGACTGTGCCATATATATAAAAGAGGATTGGAGCGATCAAAACTCGCTTTAGAACAGATGGGATTACGAAAGTGACCCAACCATCTGCGGATGTGGAGAGGAATACCATATGATGGAGCACTGCCTTCTATGTCTTCTACTGCCTAACGGTGAAGCTTAAAAGATCTTGCAAAATACAAGAATAATACTAAGGATTACATAACAAAGCAGGAAACTGTTGTGCAGCCACATGCTTCAAATACACGCAAAGAAAGAGAAGAATTACATATCTCAAAATTGAGTGTAGAGCAAATAAGAGTCACTCAAAGGCAGATTTTTTTGTTATATCATATCTGCTAGGCTATGATAAGCTATGGTATGCTATGATAGACTATGATAGGCTATGCTAAGCTATGCTAGGCTATGATAGGCTATGATAGGCTATGATAGGGGGATCATTGTTAACTGATATATAATTATTTTTATGCAAACATTTACGGTAATTATACAGTGCTCCATATTTATTTACAAAGAGCTTTGCATTTGTAACAGAGCGTATATGGGCACGTGTGAGAAAAATATTAGCAGCAGCAGCAGCCGTATGAGAAAGTACTATGCAAATTAGTGTCACAAGAAAAGCAGAGAAAAATACACCACGTTGTCGAGCAAAGGAAGCAACCGACGTTCTTTTTTTGTTTTTGTTTTTTTTTCGGGTTTTTTTTTACTCGTGTGCGGCAAGATAAAACATGCACCACATGGCGAGGAGCAGAAAGGAAAACCCCGACAGGGTGAGATGGACGTGTAGCCCTGTGGTGGCTGGTGTCGAGACGGCATTTTGTTTGTTTCCTTCTTTATTAGTTTTTTTTTTTTTTTACTTTGTAGTGGTGCCGGACAGTGTGTGGGTCCGAAAAGTACGAACAAAATTTAAAAAGTAACGGTCATATCACACATTGAGCTAAATAGTAGAAGGCGATATCATTAACGGCAGTTTATTAAATATATATATATAGACCAAACAAGTTACATGGGGTTTAAATAGTGCAATAATTGCGTAGGACCATGAAACGACCACTGATGCTGATGGTAGGTCTTAAACAATAAATAGTTGCATTCGGGTCACCTTCACTTTATATTCTGGGATAGCGTAGGCCTTACATTGACACTAAGAGTCGTTCCAAAAGTAATGACTCCTATTTTTGTTAGATAATAATATGACTAAAAGTTAAATTCGTTATTGATCTATCTGTCTGTCTATCTATCTATTTATCTATCTATCTATTGATATTGTTAAAATAATTTATATTGGGAGATGTTTATTGTTTAGAGAATAAATTGGTCTGGAATATAACAATGGGCTCTAGCTTAAGATGTTTACAGAAACGAGCTAAGTTAAGTATAAACAAAATAACCTTGAGCAGTTGCGTACGTGACACAGGTTAGGAGACGTATGCTTTTGATGATGACGTAACGGAACTGACAGGTCCAGAGGTCAAGAGGATTAGATTGAGGAGTTTGAGTTTGGTCACGAAAGTGAGCAGACGTGCTTCAAAACCGGGAAGCGGGGCTGGAAGAAACAAGCATGTAGACACGTAATGCAGACTCCCTATGAAGACCACTAAGACAGCTGAAATAAATTTATATTTTAAAAATATAGTGTTGTTTTGTTGTTTTACAAAAGAAGAAAAAACAGGAGTCTCAATCGGTTATGGTGTTGGTCGTTGCATGTTTGATGAACTCCTGGATAAAGGAAGTGTATAAAGCATATATTCTTCTTTTTATAAAATATGATATCTAAATGTAAATATGTGTAATATATTCCTCTATACAACATTTTTAAATTTAAAAAAAAGTTAAGAATTACGGAGACGGTAGTGGTACCGTAAAAACGAGCGACGTTTTGTGCCCCAGAATTTATTTTTCAGCATAGTCACTACCGTTCTCAAATGCATTTTTCTTTTCTTTTTTTGCCAGAGATAGAGTGGTGGCTATGCATAGCCGTCCGGAGCGCTTTGTCACTCACATCTCTGTCGCTCCTCTGAAATCGACTGACTCATATCTTAATGGTACTGACATCAACTGCATTGACTTCGTTAACGTTCAACAGGCGCCGACGAATTTTGATCGGTTCATTTTTTCTACGTGGAAGACGTGGAAGAAATTCAGACGCACGTTCATGCCAAGTTTTGCTTTCTTAGAGTCTCATGCTGTCAATATCTGCAACAAAGAGATGTAGTTTTCAGGTCATTAATGCAAGTTCAGACATGATAACAATGCAGTTTGCAATCCCCTATGATCCATTCGGGTGGAATGCAAAAGTAGGAGGCATTACTTTTGGGACGCTCCCTGGTACTTCAACAAAGCCTCACCCAACTCAATTTGTTTACTTTCGTTATTTTATCTTTATCAAACTATTTTAAGCGTCCTCTCTCTCTCTCTCTCTCTCTCTCTCTCTCTCTCTCTCTCTCTTTCTCTCTCTTTCCCTCTCTCTCTCTCTCTCTTTCTCTCTGTCTTTCTCTATCTCCCTCTCTTTCTCTCTCTCTCTCTTTCTCTCTCTTTCTCTCTCTCTTTCTCTCTCTTTCTCTTTCTCTCTCTCTTTCTCTCTCTCTCTCTCTATCTATCTCTCTATCTAAGTAAGTAAATATAGGTTAAAATAAATAGAAATACACAGGCGGCAAAAAGAAAGTCCGCACTTGTAATTTGTTCAAAAACTGCCAATTTAAACTCATGTAAAATACCTCATTTGATTGGCCTTTTATTCTTCTATAATTTTATCTGTTCATATTTGACTTTTAATTGAAATACTTTAGTGTTCACGTCAATTAAAAAAAAATAACTTCAAATTCAGGAGGCAAAAGAAAATCCGCACAATGGAAAATTGTTATTTAAATGTAACTTTAGAACATTAATACAACACAAATACAACAGGAACGCAATGAAATAGTTCATATTTAGTAGCATAGCCCTTCTGCAATTTGACAGCCTGCAATGTTTTGGGAATTCCTTGAATTAGACTGCAGCAATACTCTGGGGGACGGACATCCTACTTATCTTTAATTTTTGTCCAAAGTTCTTCAAAATTTGAAATGTTATCATTGCAAAGCTGTTGCTTGATGCAATACCATACGTTTTCGATAGGAGATTGTGCAGGCCAATCTAAACACGGAATATCATGCTCTTCCAGGAGCCTCTTGACATTGTCAGCTGTGTGAATGAGAGCATTATCTTGCATGAAGATCCAAATTTCTACCAAAATAGGGTAGAAAATGCTCAGTCAACATAGTAATGTATTTGGTCGAATTAATTCGACTTTGCAAGCGAACTATAAGCCCTAGACCATTGGTACTAATAATGCCCCAAACCAAAACTGAACCTCCACCACCTTGCAGCGTTGAAACTAAGCACCTAGGATTAAATTCTTCGTCCTTCCTCCCACGGACGTACTGCCTACCATCACTTCCTAGCCTATTGAACTTGCTCTCGTCGCTAAAAAGATTTTTGACCAATATGAAGTCATGATCTTCATTGCATCTGACGAAGTTCAGACGGCGCTTTCTGTTCTTTACAGAAATCATTGGCTTGCGTCTTGCAACATATCCTCGCAAATTAAATTCCTTTAAACTGTTCTTGAGAGTAGAAAGAGAGCACTTTTTTAACAAGATTGCAGTGCTGTTGGACTTGGGGAGGCGTTTCAAATCTGTTTCTTAGGCTGAGGATTTTGATAGCATTGTCTTCCCTGTTAGAAGTAACTCTACTACTACCAGATTTAGGGACATCGCGAACACTGCCGGTGTTTGGTGCTTTTCCACTATCTTTCGTGCCGTTTTCGCACCACATTTTAATCTGCGGCCGATTTCTCGATTGGATAAACCAGAAAGGTGGATATTAATGAGCTCCTGACGATCACTAAGAGAAAGTCGTGGCATATGAACTAAATGTTACGTTGTATAATCTGGAACAACAACAATTACGATTAGAGATGCTTTGTTGCCTGTTGGTGGATATTTTAAACTGATTTAGGGGCAATAATTTAATCTGGTTTTAAGCGAATTTGTTACTGTGGACTTTTTTTTGCTTCCTCAATTTGAAGTTATTTTTTAATTGACGTGAACACTAGAATATTTCAATCAAAAATCAAATATGAACAGGTAAAATTATAGAATAATAAAAGGCGAATCAAATGAGGTATAGTTTGTTTAAACAGTTACATTAAATTTAGCTTAAATTTGCAGTTTTTGAAAAAAAAATACATGTGCGGACTTTCTTTTTACCAGTACTGTATGTAGAAATAACGAAGACGGGATTGAGTAAGACTAACTATAGAGCATAAGGTAACGAATGGATATGTATAAACATGGCGGCGTGATTATAAGTTTCGAACCGTTCGTTTAAAGGGTGGAGAAGCGAATAGCAGAATTATAGTATGTATACTGATCAGCCAATCATTGAGGGCGGAATTTTGAAAGGGAGAAATTATTATCTATAAGTAGGAGTATGTGGAAGATATGTTAAGTGTATGTGTTGATTAAAAAGTTAAGAGCGGTGAAAACCAAGCAGAGTATGAATAAGTATGAATGTTGGCGGTGTTAAGTGGAAGTGGTGGAAGTACAGGAAAGGTAGATAGAGATATTGGAACTACTTCCTCTATAGATGGTGAGATTGTGATCGTGGTGCTCCTCGGAACTAACATATTTTTAAAGCCTAAATGCGTATATAATGTCGTGGTAAAATTACATATAGTTATCTTCAAGTCTAACGTAAACAAGTTTTTGATGAGCCGTTCCATATAAGTTAACAAATTTACCAAATTTCCATTACTAACGATTACTATATTGTCCAATTTCTACTGTACACTATTTAATCCTTATCCTCAAGTGGCCTCAAGGTCTTGATAAGTGGTGATGTCTATGTAAAAAAAAATACATCATGCAGTGGCTTATAGTGTGGATATAAAAAATTTGTATGTGGCCTCTGTTGTTGTAAAACCTACGGTATTTTGGTCCAGGGGGAAAAACTGCGCCTCTTTTATTATATATAAAGAGGTTATATAGGAGGAGATGAGTGCACTTTGGGGAATACCAGGTATTGTATGTGCTCTCCGTTTATCTCGATATTGTTTCCAGTCGTCTTGGACTTTTCCTTGCTACTAGAATAAAGCAATACAGAATCAAGAGAGGAGTGATTATTGATTGCGCATTCCTTGCTTCACAATTCAGCGCGTGTCATCCATTGTTCCTCGAGGAAGATCAAATGCTCCTCGCCGTTCCGACGGATGAACATCCAAAAAGGTGTGAAAAGTTTATTAACTCGAGAGTCTTTTCGTCTATGTATTTGTTCCAACTCATGTTGCCGGATGACGATGGGGTTTGAACGTTTGACTCTTGGGAAGCGGACTATGTGTTGGTAGAATTAAATGCAACCATCAATTTTTTTTAGATCCATTGTATTACAGACTGGGTGTTATTTTTTAAAGATGCAGTCATAAGTGTGCGTTCGATGTCTAAAATGAAGCGTGGTGTCGTCAGCAAATATATGCTTTTTGAACACGATTGTATCAGGAATGTCGTTTAGGAAGATCGGTGATAGTAATGACCATATTATCAATTCCAGAAGCAAATCTGCATTAATGTTGTTTCCATTATGACTATCGAGAATGAATCATACCATATCAATTTCGACCATTAATGATAATCACGATGTTGTCTTACCGGCCATCTTACACTCATAAACCCTTTCCTTAAGTGGCCTCTCGGCCTTGATAACACACACACACACACACACACACACACACACATATATATATATATATATATATATATATATATATATATAAGTGTTGGGACGATAAATCGAAATCAAAATCGGGAATCGGAAAAATCGGAACTTTTGGGGGTATCGGAAAAAAATGTGCGAAAAACGATTCCTTTCATTGTCTTATTTTATTTGATTTTGGTTTAATAAAAATCTTCCATTGGTAGTAGTAATAATGAACTAATAAATATTTATTGATTAAAACTTCCAGTAAAACGAAAATCTATAGCTCACCCCTTCACAAGTGTGGTTTTACGTTCGAGTAAATACCTGCACATGTAACATGTGTTTTTACGGTAATCAAGACAAAATAACCATTTTATAGTTAAATATTTAGAGATTTATCAAAAAAAAAAAAAAAAAATCACGGAATCGGGATCCTCCTGCCACTAATATATATATATATATATATATATATTCGTAGTAATCGACATACAGTCCTGTTTCATTGTATCACAACTCATCAGTGCCGCTAGACTAGCATCTTTCCCAAGCCAAGGATTGAACCTAGAACCGTCGTGTTGACAGTCGGCAGTTCTCCCACTCGACCATGGAATCGATGCCCGTAAATAACTCGTCGGAATGTCTATTCAAATAGACACTCGCCACCACTTTTATAGTGCTCAAATCGCCTGTTCGTAAGCAAACAAACAACGAGCTTCAGAGAGAGAACCCCGGTATACGGCATTGAAAGTTAGTAACAAAATATAGTACATTATATAACACATATGTATATAATAAAACATTAGAAATAACACCGTAAGCTGGGCAAATATCGTAACCAGAAGCCGGAAAAACATCGTATTCCACATAGCACCCTGAAAAAAAAAACATATCCTATATATGTAAAGATAAATTATATACATATATATATATATATATATATATATATATATATATATATATATATATATATATATATATATATATATTATTTATCTTTATTGGTTTAGATATTGAGTTAAATTCTGTACTAGGTCTGCTTAGTAGGTGAACGTAGCCCAGCATACGCGATGCTTCTTTGTCTATAATTTTTACCTCGTTCCCTAAGAGTAAATTTCTTTCCTTTCAACATGTGGTAAGTCATACCTGACTTTTCAATCTTTTCAATGTATTAAGGCTTTTCAATTTTCTTTGAACTTTACTTTTAGTGAATGACATAGTTTTTCGCATTTACATGAATCTCATACTAGAATTGTTCGTATGGATCATGGCGTAGTGGATAGTGTACTTGATAAATTTAGTTTTAAGTTACACTTTTCGAGAAGTTTAAGGGTCATATGTGCAGGTAATACTAGTAATACAATTCCGAATTACTTAGGACTTCTACCCAATAATGGTTGACGGAACGAGAGCATGCTACCTCTGTTTCATAAATAAAAGAATTCCATTCGAAATGACCTGTAGTATCCTGAGTTCGACACAAAGATTCCCGATTGTGAACGAGATACATGTGAAGAAGGTCACAGGTTACATCAACCGAAACGCTGTTTGAATAATACTTAGGGTCAGAACAGCAATCCGAACAATTCAAATAATAGTTCTACTCTTTTCGAAACAAGTGGTACATATTCGGTGTCGCCAGGTAGAAGATTTACTTGAAATTTGTTTTGTCTTTTCTGTTTTCAAACTATTATATTTTCATATTATTTATTTTTGTTTCAATAAATGAGGGATAACAGCCTATGAATGAATACAGAGTAACGTATCTATGTATTATTTGCAAACAATTCCAATCCGGACAAAGTAATTTTTGGAAGGAATCAATTCCATTCAAATTTCATGCATTTTTTTTTTCCTGAAATATTTTTTTCAATAAACAGGGGGATAACTATCTATACGTCACTTCCCGATAGCGGTCATTTGGAAATAATTCTGATCCGAACAAAGTATTTTCTGAAATGAGTTAATGTCAACGACATTTCATGTCGTTTTTATTTATTTTATGCCACATTACATTTAGTTCAAACAATGGGCAGTAACTCTATATGAACGAATACAGAGTTCGTTCCTTAAGAAACATGGCAATCATTGGAAAATAATTCCGACGCGGTTAAAATTTTCTGGAAGGAATTATATTGAATTACATTTTTTATTCTTAACAAACCTTTGCAACGATTAGCAAAAACAAAAAGAAAGAAAGAAAAAGAAAGAATAGACTGAACACCCTGAATCGAATATTGATTTTGGAGGAAGAAAGCTACTGACGACAAAGAAACAATGTGAGACTGAAAGAGAAGAGAGTTATCTACTTAGACAGACTGATAGATAGATAGATAGATAGACAGACAGACATAGATAGAAAGAAAGAAAGAAAGAAAGATATATATATATATATATATATATATATATATATATATATATATATATATTGTTTTAACAAAAACCAAGACATCAAAGAATGTGTTGAAAGCAACAAATAGTGTATTTCAAGACTATTCGGATAAATTCAAACATTATGTCGTTCAAAAATTTTCACAAGAACAGACTTATTAAATATTTAATTGAATTCAATAAGTCTGAAGAAAGGCTGTTCTTGTGAAAATTTTCAAACGACATAATGTTTGAATTTGTCCGAATAGTCTTGAAACAATTGTAACTAACGATGAAATACATTATTTGTTGCTTTCAACCCATTCTTTGATGTCTTCGTTTTTGTTAAAACAATATATGAATACTCAATGATAATTTTGTAGCTTACAGTTTAAGTCAGCTCTTTTTGGCTTTAAATTTATAAGTATATGAACGATTACTGAATTATATTTACTATATAATTAAATACCTACAGACATTAGTGTTTCATCCTTTCGGCAATCATCAGTGCAGAGTGTCACGATTAACGCCAGTCGAGAGAACCCCGACAACAGAAGTCATGTCTGACTTCACTAGGCTACCGTAAACCGCGAAAGATACAGTTGAAAATAAACATTTATTATTATTAAATGCTTTTGGCGCCAGTCAGAGTGATCTTATCATTATATGACGATCTGCACGTATTAGCTAAATTCACCGACTTAATTACAACTGAAAGTGCTCAACGATAAGAAACAAGTTTCTTAAAGGAGCTGACATTATTATTATTTACTGTAATAATTTATTTATACTAGTGTTTCATCATTTCGGGAATAATACATATATATATATATATGTATATATATATGTATATGTATATATAATGTGAGGTTGCTATTTTTCAAAGGTAAGGCAACCAGTGAAATATAACGAGGTTAATACAAGATTGCTCAATACCGAAGTAGAGCAAGTTACACTTTAAATTTGTCTTTACATAACCAGTAATATGTTGCTATACAGTCATAGATAGATAGATAGATAGATAGATAGATAGATAGATAGATAGATAGACTAGTTTCCGCGGTAAAACGATAAGAAATCTTCTAAACTGAGACATTTCTCATTTTTATCCCAAGCCAGAGATCTCATTTTTGATTAACTGGATTTTCCTTCCATTAAAAATCGATATTGTTTTACTTTGCCTTCATTAGGGCATAATTTAGTAAACAAGGCCATAAATATAAAAAAGAAATAAATAGTTATATATGAGTATATATAAAAGAAATAATTAACGGCATCATATATCATTTTAAGAAATCTTATTTTCACATGTTTTTCTTTTTCTTTCTTAATATTCGTGACATGTTTATGTAAATTCCTTGTGATTTGAGCCGGATAATTGATCGAAGTCAAACGCCTTGCATGGTTTTACTTACTCTTGTCGTGTTATACACAACCGTCGACGGCTGCTGTTCTATGTTTGAGCCTCTTGTTTTACGTTTCCTTGTGGTGAGAACTTAACCATCTGGCTCAATTATTTGATCCCGCTGCGACAGAACAACTCTGTAATCAACCAGTTACCTAATACGCGCATGCGTTGAAACGGGTCCGCGTGCAGTTGAGCAGCGATCCTTCGGGCTGAGGTCATTTAGTGCCGTCTTTGCGGGAGGACCGGCTACGATATCGGATCGAATTCGCGTTCCATGTGGAGCAGAGATCAAAGGACAGCGTTTGGATAATGGGGAGAGTGGTGTCGGGTTATTGTGTGTTGGGGGGGGGGTAGTTACTTATTGGGTATTAATCAATCAGGAAGAAAAGAACATAATTTAAAATAATTTTGATCGTTGTGTTTACGGCATATCAATCTTTTCTGGTCATTTAATGCCGAACCCAATAATTTTACAATATATATATATATAGTAATTAGTAATTTATAAAATATATATGGCGACTAAGCTACAGTGAATATTCTGCGTTTCATCCACTGTAGGATTCGTCAGGCTTATGCGCATAAGCCTGACGAATCCTACAGTGGATGAAACGCAGAATATTCACTGTAGCTTAGTCGCCATATATATTTTATTCTGCGTTTCATCCACTGTAGGATTCGTCAGGCTTATGCGCATAAGCCTGACGAATCCTACAGTGGATGAAACGCAGAATATTCAGTGTAGCTTAGTCGCCATATATATTTTATAAATTACTAACTAGCTCTACCTACGTATTGAGCACTTTTGAAGTAAATACTTAAAGTTTACGCATAAATCTATACTTTCGTATATTGAATTTATGTGAGTAAATGAAGTAGTTATATATATATATATATATATATATATATATATATATATATATATATATATATATACCATTCAAATACAATAGTTTGAATATATTGTTAAGTGGCAGTTTTAGTCATTTAGAACTGCTTTAAAACTTCACCGTTCACTCATTTTTAGACCAAATTTCAAACAATTATTACAGTTTATAGTACACCTGCTCAGCTATATTGTGAAAAAAAAGTTCAATTTTCGTACAGGAAAACAAAAGTTATGATGAATTTACTAGTGTTCAAAATCGTGAAAAAAAAAAAAAACGTAAGGAGGACAGCGACGTTTTTTATGACTGGTTTCCATAGCAACCACGTCACTTCAACGGCTACTGTTGCTACCAATTCTCCGCTCTCGCGGAAAGAGAAGTAATAAATGAAACAGAGAGAATGAAACATGAAAGGGAGATAATTGGAGGGATTTTATTGAAAGCAGACGACTGCCGTACATTGTTATTACATATGTGTATGTTATGTTTATGGAGGCAAAAAATATAACTGTGATTAAGCAAAGAACAAGTGAATTTATTGAAAGCCAGGAAAAATCATAGAAAAATAGAACATGAAAAGTAATATGGTTAAGCTTAAACATGGAAAATAAAAGGACTAGTTGTTTAAACTGGAAAAGAAAAGGGCAAGATATTCTAGTAAAAATATAATAAATTTATAACTAAAAATATTGCAGCATTAAGATTTTTTTTAATTCAATTTATAACATTATATAATAAATTCCTAACGCTGCATTTTTATATTTTTTACTAGAATATCTTGTCCTTTTCTTTTTCAGTAATTTTACTGTATCTTTCTGTAATTTTAACACAATCTGACTGATACATTGGGAATTTTAAAAAATGCAAAATTCAAACAATATTTATGAAAAATAATGTCTTTAAATGTTGCCCATTTTCAGCTTCGCATATTTTCGCTCTTTCCAAAACATTTTTTATGACAAATGGCAGAATCTCTGGATTGCAATTTAACCTTCTTATTTTGTTCCTGATGTTTTCCTTTCAATTCTTGCAACGTTTGGGGTTTGATGTTTCGAGCTCTGCCAGATCGCGGAACTAAATAAGAGAGTTAAATAGTCATAAGTATTGTTTTGCAAAGAGCACAAATACGCAAAACTGGAAATGGGCAACATTTAAAAGACATTATTTTTCATAAATTAAAATTGTTTAATTTTTGTATTTTTTTAGAATAACATTTTCCAAAATGTTAAAATTTCAGAAAGATATCATAAAAAAATTAACTAATAATTATTTGGATTCATCCAACAACTGTTCTCATCTTGAGTGTCATTTTCACAACGTTTCGGTCAATGTAACCTCCGACCTTCTTCACGTGTATTTTGTCGAACTCGGGGATTTGGGCTGTATTTCGAACGTGACGTAGAGGTTAGACTACTTGGAAAGATCAATTGTAAAAAGTGTTAATCTCCTGAAGGTTGAAGGTTCTATTCTCAGTATGAGTAACCGAAAAATACAATTGTGAATTATTTAGCACCTCTAGCCAGTCATGGCTGACGGAACAAGAGCATGCTACCATGTGAAGTAAATAAAGATTTCCGTTCGAAATTCTGTTCAAATTCCCGAATTCGACAGAAACATTCCCGTGTTCTACAAGATACATCTGAAGAAGGTCAGAAGTTACATCGACCGAAATGTTGTGAAAATTACACTCAAGATGAGAACAGTAGTCCGATGAATAAACAATACATGACACATCCGTAACCCGTTGGGTCACAACTAATAGAACTATTTATTCTATTTTGGTACATTCATGAACTGTGATATATACGTTAAGAATAACTAAATACCCAAATCTTATGTACGGCATGAAAAGAAAAACTGGAATCTCGGGAAGATTTCCAAATTTTAATAAACATGAGAACAACCAGGCTCATAAAGAAGAATTTCAAAAACTACCTGGCAAAATATCCTATGAAACATGTGGAACAGCTGTACTTAAACGGACAGTTAAAATCTTAAAAAGATCCGTCTGCTAGCCTCTCGTATTATACTATTAATAAAATTCGAAATGTTTATTTATTTATGCTTGTGTGCCTATATACCAATAAAACTTTCGAACCGATGCACCTAATTGAAAATTTCTTGTTTTCCCTGAAAGGTGTGAGTCCCTCTCCCTGTCCTTATCTATATATCGTTCGTAACGAACAACGCCGAGTCACACAAAAAGAAAGAAATAAGGGTTTTTCGGCCGTTTCGAAAAAGTTATCTGCCCATGTCAACGGAATTTAGCACCGTCTGTATAGAGTCGCGCTAACATCTTTCGGCGTATGGGCAGGACCAGTGACGCAATGGATAACGTATCTGACTACGGATTAGAAGATCCCAGGTTCGAATCCTGACAAGTTCCTAATAATTTTAACCATCATTTTATCCAACGTTTACTCATTATCCTTAGTTAGGGTATTTTTGTTTTTTTAGTGATTTTGTTCTGTGCATATGGGAATTTTCCGTACTCCGAGTTCACAGGGTAAGAATTGATGTTAAGACGATGTTGAGTGTACTTGATGTTGAGTGTACTTGATGTTGAGTGTACTCGGTTTTGTGTTTGACTTGGCGTTATGTGTGTCGACACGGCGCAGCCGTTAGTTTTAAATAATACTCGACGTAGCCATTACCCGTTGGGTCATAATCACTATTTTATTCTACTTTGATGTCATTTAAAAATTTATAAACTATGACTGAATAAATACTAGTGACTTATGTACGATAAATTGTGTCAGCAACAAGCGCAGGTTCACAAAAATAAAGAGTATGAGCCACTTGACATCTAGTTATAACGTTCTGCAGGTGGATGACTGCTTTTCAGTGCGCCACAATGGAGCGTGTAAACATCTCTGCTGTAAAATTTTGAATATCCATCATATCATCTTGGGAAATATCTACCAGAAAGAACAGTTTGAAATTAGCCATACGCCATCCACTATAACTATGTAATTTCTACACCTACATACCAAAACAACGGCTCTACTAAACCTGACATAGTAATATGGGAAAAGAATGAGAAAGAAGCAACCTTAGTGGAAGTTAGTATACCTAATGATGCTGGGTCAAACAAAGCTGAGGTGAAAAAAGATAATGAAATACCAAAGTCTTTTATATTACATGAAAAGCAACTAAAATCTTTTAAAGTTCTCAGTCATTCCAGTAATCATGAAAAAGGACTTTAAAACTAGTAAATATACCCGATTAACTAAGTGCAAGAGAGATGAAAACAATTACGCTTAAAGGAATGGTAAGAATTCGTAAAAATTCTTGGGCTCTCTGAAATAACGGGTAAATGTTTGGCATTCATTACATGAAAAGCAACTAAAATCTTTTAAAGTTCTCAGTCATTCCAGTAATCATGAAAAAGGACTTTAAAACTAGTAAATATACCCGATTAACTAAGTGCAAGAGAGATGAAAACAATTACGCTTAAAGGAATGGTAAGAATTCGTAAAAATTCTTGGGCTCTCTGAAATAACGGGTAAATGTTTGGCATCCAGCAGAATGCTCCATCCCCAGCAAAAACAAAATAATAAGAAAATAAGTTTGAATAAGAAGAAAGTTTTAATGCCTACTAGACGTCAGCCTCAAGTCTCCAGTCTTTCTGTAAAGGGTGTTTTCAGAACACCCTGGCATGAAGATATCTTACTGGCGGACCTAAACGAGCTTACCCCCTACTTGTACATGTTGGAAAGGTCACAGGCAGTTGGAAAATCACAGATAGTGTTAGGATTTAAAAAAAAAAAAGCTCCCACTTATTACAGATAAGATGGTCTTGCGCTTAGAGCATCTCCAACAAACATTATCGTTCTTGAATGCTGAACATGTCTGTATAGACACAGCATGTCCACGGGAACGCAACTTGTTACCTGCCAAAAGAAGTTTGGAATGTGTATACCATAACACATTTGGGGGAGGGGTAAAGTTTTGGAAAATATCCATTGTTGAAGACTCTGACGAAGTGGTCATTGTGGGAATAGGACAGATACTATATGGGAATTATCACCGATCACGTGACACCCACGTGACACCATATGGACGTGATGACAGCTGCTGTATCCGAAAGTGAGGGATTAATTTAGTAGAACGTTATAATTAAAAAGTGGTTCCAGATGTAAAAAGTCATTAAATATACTTATTATAATTTTTTTTTATATAACCTGAAATTGAAGTCTGTAATCGATGATAATCCCGGAAAAAAATTAAGAAAAAGTGAAAATTAAATCATTTATAAGTAGAATACAAGATCGTTTTCTTTCACCATTTTACTTTACAAACGAACCCTGACTAAATATTAAAAATAATATTGTATCCGGAGTTTAAATAGCATGCCCTCGATAAAGAATGGTAAAACTTCTAGTGATGCTACCTAAAGTAATATACTCCACTAGACTTGACGTGTGCGTTTGAAGCGATAAGCATTTATTTTTAATTTATGTTAACAAACCTGATCGCAACACCACCAGACCTGAAAAGACTGGATTGACTATTTTATTCCAAATGCTAAGTTTGCAGTTACGATTTAAAAGAATATTCGTAAATAGTATCATGTGTGACAAAACCAATCATTGTACTAAAAAACTAAACAATAATAATTAATGAGATGTTCTTTTGCATAGTGATATGCAAATTAATGTTAGTACATTGATTCTGTGGACACGTTCAGTATAGTAGAAAGCTATATTTCTTCTACTTTGAATATAAATTCGGCATTTAAATCTCAATTAGAGTTTTTGTCGTTGTTATTGTTGTTATTGTTGTTGTTGTTGTTGTTGTTGTTGTTTTAGGCGTTGGAAGTGTCTTTTATCAATAATGTTCTAATACAAGTTATTACAAATGAAACAAACAACATAAAACCGATAATATATGCAAACACATTCATTCCCCGAAGATCCGACAAAATGTCCATAAAAAATGTGTACAGAACTGTTTGATTGGAATGGATACAGGTGCGTGTGTGTTAAAGTTGAGGGAAATGTCTCACACACGATGAAATAAATGTTCGCAGTGCATGCATGCTGGCAAGGCGAAATAAGAGGAAGGGGTGAAAATTCGACTGCGCATCTTTTTTTATATGCAGCGATTGCATCGCCCTCCACTATCACAGCAGGGGGAATATTTGGGTCTGAATGATGAATGTATGTGTAACTGTGTAGAAAAAATCTAACTAATGCGACGAGTTTGATTAATGGACTTGCTTCATAAATAAAATGAATATAAATTTCAATAATTTGTAATCGTTATTTATCCCTATATATATATTAAAAAAGGCGCAGTTTTCCCCTCTGGACCAAATTGCCGTAGGTTTGCAAGAACAGATGCCACATACAAATTTATTATGCCTAAACTATTATCAGCAATCTTATCTAAGTTTTGACCGCCGTCATAGACACATTTATTCGTTAGATTAAAACCCCATATTGCATCCTAGGAGAGGCATCATGACGATCGCCATCATCTACAGAGGAAGTAGTTCTTATTTTTTCTTCACGTTCTACAGTACTCTTCCTGCCATCAATCTACACACGGAAGATATATGCATACTCTTACTATGTTCTCCAGTCACCCTTTCTTAATTGGATTATAAATTCCTATACAATGCATTAACTTTCCATTTCCCTTACAAAAAATAATAATTTCTCCCTTATACATTTCCATCACTTCTCATTGGTTACTACCTCTCAACTCGCTTATGCGAGAGTAGATATTTTATTGAATAAACGAACACATAACTGTTCAAAATATATGGACGCTAAAAACGGTTTCGTTTTCTGTTCCGTTTTCCTTTTAATAAACGGACAGCTTAAGATAGACATATAGGGAGGCAGGCTGAGAGTCAGATAGGCTGATACCTAGATAGAGAGAGAGACAGAGATAGATAGAGAGAGAGAGAGACAGACAGACAGACAGAAAGACGGACAGACAGAGAAAGTAAGAGCGGAGGAGAGAGAGCGAGCGAGAGAGAAACACCTTTTGAAAAAAATCCACACTTTTTATTTACTTTACTTTTCTTTGCTTTTAAACAATGCGCATAGAAGTTTATAGACCTTTCCTTTACTTCAAAACAATGCAGACAGAAGTTTTTTTTTGTATTTTTTAAAAATTTTAATCTCATGCACCATTATTTTTAATTTAAACTTCTTATAATTTTATAGAGGAAATGGTATGTTTACAACAAATACACCATCGCAATGGTTCGTAGAAGTAGTTTTTCGATTATTAATCAATATAATTGTTTATGGAGCATTATTAATATTTCTATGACTATTATTTTACAAAAATGACCGGGGGAGGGGGTAATCTACGTGCATAGGCACAAAACTATTGCATAGAAATACATTTCCTAAATTATTTTTTTGAACAAACATTTACGTTTACCTAAGGTAAGCACAAATTTATTTTATAGAAAATACAGTGGCGAAATTATTTTACCGCCTGAAATCGATTCAGAAAAATTTCCTTCATTTTAAATTTAAAAGTCAACCGTAGGTTTTTTTTTTCCTGGAAATCGCTCTAGACAAGGCATGAAGCTACTTGATGTAAGGAGCTAAAAAGCACTACTTTAAGATGAAAAAAGCTAATGATAAGTGTTACATGAGTATATTCCGACCCAGAAAACAAAAATTTCCACTCTTTTGTCAGAAATATCGATTATGAAATGTGTGGAATAAAAGACAAAATGAGGGAGACGAGAGTTATGAGGTTGCCGGAAGTAAACTTCAGTTCCTCTTTCTAAATTGTTTTTATTTAGGTCATCAGAAATGATAATTATTTCTCATAAAAAATGTAATTGCTCAAATTTAATTATTATGAAATTTTATTATTATAACTTTAATTATTGTTATGGATCTTAATGAGAACACTGGCGAAGCATAATATTTTTGTTGCTGTGATTTTTGACGGAGGTTCGACCCTAGTAAGTAAACTAAAACCAGTCATGCACTCGGCCGAATTATCCCGCATTAATTACCGAGTAAAGGCAAGCGGGCGACAAGGTCACGCGCGGGAAACATATGCGCACACGTGGTGACTATTGGCGATTTCTTTGGCCTATTTCGATTTAACGAATTGCGTAATACGTTGAGTGCTGACAAAAGAGTGAAATATGGCTTTTTGATGGAGATTAGAGTTAGACGACATTTTGAATGAGATTTTTGTAAAGAGTGATTTTTATGTTAAGAATGAAATAGAAATGAGAAGAAGAAGAAGAAGAAGAAGAAGAAGAAGAAGAAGAAGAAGAAGAAGAAATATATAAATAAAGGAAAGGGGCGAAAAAGAAAAACAGGAAAACGATAAGAGAAATAAGAAAAACATTAAGAAAATAGAAACGAGATCATTATAGAGGAACAAGAAAAGGATATTGAAAATATAAAAACAGAAAAATAACCAGAAAAAATAGAAAAGACGAAAAAAGTAGAAAAAAAGAGGAAAAAAGATTAAAAAAAAAAGAAACAAGTGAAGCATGCATGATCCCTCGTGAGTGCACAATGAAAGAGACATAAGAAAAAAATGACTAAGTTCACTATTTAGCCCCCAAAGTCCCCAGGGGACGTCAAATCCTGGTAAACCTGAACAAACGGTGCAGTTTTAGGCTTTAACATATGTAAATTTGAGTTCTGCACCATGCAAAAAAAGAAATAACTAATCCATCATTTGCCCCCCCTATTTAGCCCCAAAAGTCTCCAAGGCCTTAACATATTTAAAATTGAGTTCAGCACCATGCAAAACTGCTAAATAGACATACACAGAAAATTTTGAACAAATATGGTAAAATAGTTCTAAAAATTGAGTGTTTTTATTAGCCCTAAAAGAGCCCCTGAGCACACCCAATAGTTACCGCGAATTATGAACAAACAAAATTATATAGAAATCAGTTAGTTCCAATTTTACAGAAAGTTTTATAAAAATCCAAGGCATCAATTTTTTTAATAAACATAAAAGTGTCAATTTTAGCCATTTTAACTCGAAAGGCACTGGTCCTGGATATGACCTTAAACTATATCCGATGGTGAGGCCCCAGCTTGCGGGCTTTGGGGAGTGTGGGGCCACCCTTTAATTACCATTGCTCCCAAGTCCGGAATGGTAGTACCTGTTAGCGTCCCAACTATGCGTTAAAGAGAAACCGACGAACGAAACAAATATACTCTATTAAAAAAACTTTCTTCAAAATCACTGGATTCGGCATTAAATAACCTGAAAAGGGTTGATATGCCGTAAAACAAAAACAACCAACCAACCAACCAACCAACCAACCAACCAACCGAAAGGAACTCATTGGGGTTCAACCAGAGTTTTCTCGGAAAATCCGTTAAATTACTTCTTTATTCATATCATGTTTAATGTTTGTGCAAAATTTCAAAAAATTCCAAGGCGTAGTTATTGAGAAAAGTGCGCGCAGACGAACGGAAGAACAGACAAACGAACGGACAAGGTTGAATTTACAGGTCCACCCTCCTTTTGTGGCAGACCAATAATGAAAGAAAAGACGATAAAAACAATTATAGAAAGAGTGTAACAAGAAAAAAGGGAAAAATAGAAGAAGAAGAAGAAGAAGAAGAAGAAGAAGAAGAAGAAGAAAAAGAAGAAAAGTCTGAAAAAGAAGAAAAGTCTGAAAATGGGAAGCAGTGAAATTACTAGAAAAGAAATTAAAAGAAAGCGGAAAATATACAGTATGGAACGAGAAAATTGTCGCCCTAGAAAAGACGACATGACTCAATTTCCGTTTGATAAAAACCGGTTTTCTTTTTTTGTTGCAGATCATCTACTAGTTGGTCAGTTGTGTGCAAACCCAAATAGCGATAGGAGCCTTCTATCATGTCTGAATCTGACACAATGTTCTACGAGCGAAATCAGAGATGCGCCGCTGTACAACTCGTGCTCTCTACAAATCCAAGTTATGACAAGAGGACCATTGCCAGCACTTTCAAAATGCAAATCCGACCAGTCCAATGCTTGAGAATACAGCTCAATGAAGTTTCCGGCAACTGTTATGGTGGCCTTTGGTGTGGTTTCAAGTGAGGGCAACATCATGCCACCTTACATCTTGAAAGCCAACACCAAAGTGTCCATGGATGTGCTGAAGAGTGTGATGATCCCCTGGTGCAATCAGGTGGCCGCGGACAGACTGGGTTTGGCAGCAGGATTCGGCTCCATCCCACAAGTCCAAAGAGACGCAGGGTTAGCTTTAGAAGGACTGTTATGAATTTGTACCCTTCTCTTACTGGCATCCTCTCCTCTCCCGACTTGAACCCGCTGGACTACTTCGTTTGGTCATACATCGAGGACATCACAAACATGACTTTCCACAACACCAAAGCTAGCCTGATCGACGCCATTCGCCGAGCTTCTGCTGGCGCGTGTGGAAAAAACATGCTTCCAGTTCTGGACCCGTATTGAGGCGGTGATTGAAGCTGAAGTCAACTACGTTGAATAGATGTCAGCTCAACTACATAATCAAGTTACCTGAATTGAATTTTTAAATATAAGTTTTAAAATAAAGTTGTTTTGTTGCGACAAATTTATTGTTCCGCCCTGTAAAAAGGAGAAAAACACAAGAACGGGCATTCAATATGCATGGTTATCGATAAAAATGCTATTTTGAAAATATTTCTTCAAAATAGCATTTTTATTGATAACCATACATATTGAACATATTAACAGACAAGACTTTAGCACGAAAGATTCGTAGTCTGACAAAAAGTGTTTTCCAGGCAACATTGAAATAAAACTAAGAAAACATGAAAAAGAAAACAAGAAATGAAGAAAGAGGAAGCGGAAGTAGAATTGTTATGTTATGTAGGTCGAACACAAGAAAGTATTTGTTAGTTCTTTATCTGATTGTCGATCTATCTATTTATCTATAAGTATTATCGATATATCTCTCGATCTAGTGATCTATCTATTTCTGTATATATCCATCTCCATCTACCTATCTAACTGGAGAGATAAACAACAGATGAATATGAACAATGTTCTTAAAAGCTGTCAAAATATTAGAAAATCATATCATAGACAAGTTTACTGGAAGCATCATATCAGCTGACGGAAGTACGTGGTTTTAGTTACCTGAGAAGAATAATTGGAGTTGGAATTTGGATGTTGAGCAGGGCAGGCTGTTTAACAGGTCGTCCTCCCTTCACCTGGGATGGAGGTAACGTGCCTTAGAATGGAGACCTAGAATAAACCCCTCGTTCAAACTAGTTCCCGCCTCCCCTCCAAGAACAAAATGAATTCCAGGTGGTCCCAGATCAACGACGCATGAAAATAAGGTATGTTGAAAATACATGTATGACATACACACACGCGCGCGCGCACGCACATATGAACATTTAGACGATCATAGCATTGGGACATAAATAGACCACAACAACATAACTTAGGCTTCAGATAGTTATGAAATACCATAGACATTTAGTGACACGTACACACATAATGATGAACCCTTCGTCACAAGTACATATCAATGTATGGTGATATGGTTCACCATTACATTATACAACAGAATAGGGAGAAGGAAGAGAAAAACAAGTTAGTAAAAAAGAAGAAGAAGAAGAAGAAGAAGAAAAAGAAGAATGCAAAAAAAGATAATAAGCAAGATGAAATGAAAAATGAAAGAAAGGATACAAAAAGAAAAAAGAGGAAACAGTCTCCAAAAGAAAAAAAAAAGGGAACAAATTTTAAATTGAAGAAAAGTAGGAATGAAAAAATTCTAAATGAAAAAAAAAAAGCAGAATGAAAGAAAGATTAAAATAATAAAAGAAGTAAAAACAATAAGAAATAGATAGAAAATGAACAGATGAGAAAAAAATAAGAGATGAATGAAAAAAACAGAAAGATTTTTTAAAAAGAAATGGAGAGTTGGCGCCCAGAAATAGAGAAGGGGGGGGGGAACAGAAATTGTCAAAAACGGCACGTTCAGCCGAGATCGCCTGTGAGAACGTCCAGGTGGTTCGCGAAAAGGTAAGCGAAAGAAATTGGAGGTGGGGAAAAACCAGCGTGAAGGGGCCACACGTGTCACTCTTGGTTCTTTCACTTGCCTGTCACCTTCAGCTGCAACAGTAACGAGCCGTAGAGGGGTGGGGATGGGACCCGAGATAGAAGAGCCCGACGACAGTCTCGGTTAACACATTTCAAAATCACCCTGCGTTTTGGGTGGGTGGGGGTGCGTTACGAGGGTCGGTGGAGGCTTCACGGATAGCTATAATGGGCTTTCGTAACAATTAGTTAAGTTTGCAGTCAAAGGGTCCCCATTTAACTTTCGGTATGTGTGCGCACACACGTGTGCAATGTGTGCAATGTGTGTGTGTGTGTGTGTGTGTGCGTGTGTGTGTGTGTGTACGCACGCGTGCGTGTGTACATACGCGTGAAAATTTAATTCATCCAATTCAGATTTCCAGGCTATGTATGACTCTATGTTGAAGGCTTCGAAAACATTAAGAATAATTTACCTGAAACCATCTGTTAACTTCAGCTAACTGATAGCCCGTCTTTCCATAAATCATATGCACACACACGCGCGCGTATATATAATGATCCACGTATAGTAGTGTTTCGCTGTATCACAGCTTATCATTGCGGCTAGACTAGCACCCATCCTTAGCCAGAGATTGAATCTTCAACCATCTAGTTGATAGTCAGCAGTTACAACCTCCGTCCCATGAGATCGATCCCTGTAGACCTCAAAAAATGCCTATTTATGTAGATATTTGCCTACTGCTTTACAGTGCTCAACTAGTTTTTGTTTTTGTAAATAAACAAACGGAGAACTTCGCATTAATTAGGCGATTGGAAATTAAGGACGGCAATACAGAAACCTTAATGGTCAAAGAGAGGACGAATAAAAACAAACATTCGAAGACAATATTTGGGGTATCTTCATAATTATCTATTTATTTTTGGAAAGATTTTTCACATATCATTCAATATGAGACTTAATATGCAATGTTAATTAAACCCGGGATGGTAGAACACCTTCTGCTTATTTTGGAAGAAACCGGAATGGTAGAACATCTGTAATTTCGGAAGAAACCCTGAATGGTAGAATATCTTCTGATAATTTGGGAAGAACCCCAGAATAATAGAACATCTTCTGATAATTTCAGAAGGAACCCAGACTGGTAGTACATCTGATAATTTCGGAAGGGACCCGTAATAGTAGAACACCTTTTGTGATTTTCGGAGAAACCCAGACTGGTAGAACATCTGATAATTTCGGAAGAAATCCGGAATGGTAGAATATCTTCTGATAATTTCGGAAGAACCTGGAATGGTACAACAGCATTTGATAATTTCGGGAGAAAGCCAGAACCTTTTCATAATTTCGGAATGCAAGAAATGGGACAAGGGCTGAAGGTTGTCAGAAAGTGTGGGAAGCTTTTTCTTCCCTGTCTAAACAAAAAAAAAATGAAGAAAGGGAGAGCGGAGATCTTTACATTAAGATTTCGGGTTTGTATTACAATCAGAAGATGTACGAAAAAATTGTAAAAAAAAAACAACAAATATATAACAAATAAATGTAATCAAATGCAAGAAAGGATACTTTTCTACCTAACTGAATAAGTTTTAGGTTTTTTATGTAGCGTAAAATGTTTATTTGGTTCAAAACAATTAATATTGGGCGCTACCGGAGAACAAGTAAAAAATGGACGCGATGCTGCTTTGTATCGATAATCACTTCGAAATAAGAAATAAAACAAAATGTTGGTAGAAACCCACGCAATAAATGTCACGGTAACATTTATTAAGTGGATTTCTACCTCCATTTTATTCTATTTATTTTTTAATCTTTGTCACGACTTCAAAGTCATTTTGTCTTGTTCTCTGGTATTACTTGATTTTTTTTAACCGAATGAACATTTTACATTAAATACGAACACTAAAAACTTATCCAGTTTTGGAGGTCTTTTTTACACAGGAATCACCTCTTATCAAGGGCTGGAGGCCACTCGAGGATAAGGATTAATTGGTATACATTAGTCAATGTGATTATAGCGTAGTAAACATAAGTAGTGGGGATGTTTCTAAATTGGATTACTTAGGGGGATGGTTCATCAAAAACTTATTTACGTTGGACTTGAAGACAATCAGATTGTAGTCAGCTGGAAAGTAGGCGATCGGAAGCGAGTTCCACAGGCGTGCAGTTCTAAGAAAGAAGCTTTGTTCATGGAATCTACATTTAGGTTTAGGCACATATAAAGAGTGTGGGAAATTATTGATAGTGGTTTTGGCTAGACGAGTGTTTTTCGTGGAAGTTTGGCGATGGGAACAATAGATTGAAGCTCAGACGAACACTTGCCATGAAAATAACGATAAAGCAGAGACAGGCTCGTAATGTCTCTTCTGTGGGATAAAAAATAGGGAAGAAAAAAGGGCATCTCCTACTAAGCTAGAAAATAACTTATCTTGCCTTTTTTTTATTTATTCGCTATATAACTTATATGACAACTTTTTGGTACCTCTGTGGATTGTAATGCAAACACAAAATTTCAAACTTCTCCTTAAGACATAATCTATACGGTTCTTCCTATCGTACTATGTTCCGGTCTGATTTTGGTGACCGTTTGCTTTCGTCGAGTTCTCAGTAATGTTCGGTAGTGCAATTTTGGATCGAAGCTTTTATTATTAAATGTGCTTTTATAGTTTTAATATTTGGTTTTCTCTCTGTTAACATTCTGATGAGGTTCATGAATGTACGATCGTGTTAGATATGTTTTTGTTTGTTTGTTTGTGCGCGAAACAATTGTCAAGTTACAATAATTATTTTGAAATTCAGCAAGTGAAATAAATAATGACTTAGTGATTAGAATTCAACATAACATCGTTTATTTATAAATGTTTAAATTTATCGAGTATCTATATTGGACGATTTTGGCTAATTTTCTTTAAATGTGTACAGAAATATACATTTTAATACATTTTCTATACATTTGTATGTATATATATATATATATATATATATATATATATATATATATATATATATATATATATAGCTATATATGTGTGGCTATGGATGTATACTAGAGGCATTCCAAAAGTAATCCCTCCTATATTTTATTAACCTGAATGGATTAGAGTGGATTGCAAACTGCATTGTTATGATGACTTTCATGATCTGAATGTTTCATTTCTCTGTTGCAGATATTGACCGTGTGAGCTGCGGACGTCAATGCACAGTTATCGCTGGCAAAAGTACATTGAGAATGGTGTTGACTATACACAAATTGCATAGCATAATCACGTTGATACACCGGTTCCCGCTGGATCACCGAAGTTAAGCAATGTTGAACCTGGTCAGTAATAAACGGGTGACAATTTATGACTTTCAGGTGTTGTATGTGCTCTCTGCTTATCTCGGTATTGTTTCCAGTCGTGTTGGGCTTCCCCGTTAGGAAAGATGTGGTTGGTTATTGCGCAAGCCTTGCCTCATAAATATACTCGCAGCTTCCCCATACATCGGGTATTCTTTGTCTTTCGAGACTGAATGGAGGCATGAATACAGAAAAATAAATTCTTACGCGAAAAGATGACTCTTTTTAATGTTTTTTAATGGTTCAACTCCCGCCGTTGTAGCTCTTAAACTTCTTCAAGGTAAGCGTTGAAAGGATACAGAATGGTAACGATACACCACAAATTAATAACTATGCTTACTATAAACCGACACACCTCTAATAATATAAGAACGATACTTGTCGAAAGCGTCGAAGAAAAGTCTAGTATAAATATCAGCTAAATGAAGGTATAGGCCATCTTCTCGTTAACTTCTGAAGACCATCTCAAGCGTCATCGTTTAATATTAAACTAAACGAACAGAAATGCAATTTGCCACCAACCGGATAAAGGTGAGTACACTTTGCATAACTAATAATTAAACACCCCAAAACAATTAACTAAACTAATCTATAGATCTAGCACGCTTGTAAGTGAAATGTTGTTATATACCTACAAGTAGTATTACCGTAAAGCAACGTTGCACTAGAACACCAACCACATAATTGACTCAAAACAATAACTAATCACTATAACTAAAGAACTCTAGGAAAGGAAATCCGTATGAATTATCATAGGATCACAAATATAGATAAATATATACTAGTATGCACTTGTTTGCATGTGTATAGTATCTGGATGTACTGAAGAGTGTGATGATCCCCTGGTGCAATCAGATGGCCGCGGGCAGACTCTGGGTGTGACAGAAGGAGTGCTATAACTTTGTACCCTTCTCTTACTAGCCTCCCCTCCTCCCCGACCTGAATCCTTTATATCTTTTTTTATAATATCTGAACCTATTTATTACCTCATTTATAATATCTTTCCTAAAAATGTATTTATAATATCTTTCTTAAAACAAAACATATAAACCTATATTTTATATACACATTCTAGTATTGCGGAAAGGATAAACAACCTAAATGGAAAAAATTACAACCATCGAAATAAAATGCATATACAGATATAAAAACCATTTGCCACAATAATTACCCCAGACACCGAGGAATAGGAGAAAATATTACTATCAGTATACCATCTTTATATAAATCATATAAATCAGCCCATATATCTATTCAACTAACTGTTAATTTGACCTTCTGGACATATATCTTATAAATAAACAAACAAATAAAGAATTTGAAAACTGGAAAAAAAATGAACAGATTAAAAAGCGAGGAATAGTATAAAAACAAATAAATTTATTAAATGAATAAATAAATAAAACTTGTCAATAAGAAAATGAAGTCGCCACCAGAAAAGTGAAAAACAAACGCAACCATAAAAAACTAAGATAGGGAAGTAGCGATGTTAAGAGTATAATATTACTTCAAAGCGAAAGCTTAGACCAATAAATACAGGCAAGTTAAAAGAATACTAACACCTTAATCATACAAAAACTCTCCCTCATCCCTCCCCACAACTGTCTCCTTCACCACACCTTCCTCTAAAACCTCCCACTGCTCACATTCACAAAGTATGCATCTTACTTCCCCCCCAGAACATTAACCACACCCAAATATCTTATAAAACTAATGTAATTTTGACTTCCATTTCAATAACGATTCTTTTTTGGTGTAATGAGGTGTTATCCTTGAATTGGGATTTCACTGAAACATGTTTGCACATATGTAACCAATAATGTTTGTCTAATAAACAGACTATATATATATATATATATATATATATATATATATATATATAATTATTTACCTACAGATACTAGTGTTTCATACATTCGGAAATCTGTAATGCTTGGTGTCACGATTAACACCAGTCAATAGATTCGAATGTTAGAGAACAGATCGCCTGTTCTTGTAAGTAAGTAAAAATTGGATAGGATAGTCCGAGAATTCGAACCTGGGAAGCTAGGTTTGGAATTAAGATTCAGGAGAGTTCCGATCGAGAGTTTAAAATAAATAAGCAGATGTTTTGTTGAAAAGGAATTCGTTGTTCAGTAATGTTATTGAAAAAGGAATTTAATAATTCAATTCTGTTTATGAAAATGAAATTAAAATAAGGAATTTGAAACGAAATAGGAAAATGTTAAATATATTTGTAAAGTAGGTTAGTCGAAAAAATAGAGAACTCTTGTTATAGACATGTGAGGAACGGTGCATGTTTAGACGCGTGTGGCATGTCAGGCCACAGGATAGATATGCACGTTGTTTGGTCATGCAATGACATCATGGAAGAGATGAGTTGTCAATATAGTAAGAGCTTTACTGAGAGGGTCGGAGTCGAGTCAGTGAGAAGACTGCTGAGTCAGAGGTCGGACAAGGTCGGGAGACAGAGCTGACATCCACCTTTGGAGGTGAAAGGTTGGAAGTTGAAATCATGTAGAAACTTTGAATTCCTTGATGCGAAATCATTGACCGGTCAAGAAATAAAGGACGTCATCATATTGTCTTGTGTTGTGGTATTCAACAAACAAAGGTATTTATAAGAACTTGTGTTCCACTCATCTGTATAAAGAACTTTGTGCATACAATTCATATAAGTAATGTGTCTATCATCTTTAGAATGTTCACCCCTCCCCCTCAGCTATTATACTATCTTTATGATAAAAGAACGGATAATCATCATCTCAAAAACATATGTGTTAAAGAAATATAATGTTTATAGAAACACTCCCAGAACTGTATAAATGTCAATCTCTCTTCCATCTCTCTGTCTATATCCCTCTCAAAGTGAATTACATGTCTGTATTACTTGTCACCGTTGGTATTAAAATGTACCCTGTCTCTATCTCACTAATATGAACAGTCTAAGACGAACACCCAACAACAAATATATAATTCGTCATCTTAATAAGACCAGTACATAACACGAACCCAGCAACACAAGCCATTTCTGGCTTGATTAGCAAAGACTGTATCCATTTAGCTACCATTAACCGCTTGAGATAACGTTAAAATTAAACATTTTATTCGTAAAAGTTTTTTACGTCAGTCAGAGTGATCTAATCATTATACGATGATCTATGCATAAGAGCTAAATTGACCGACTTAATTCAACTGAAAGTGCTCAACGATAAGAATATATATATATATATATATATATATATATATATATATATATATATATATATATATATATATATAATCTGCCCGAAATTTCCCAGTCGTAAAATTTACGCTTAAATACGATATTTCGATTAATGTAAATTTCGAATTTATTATTACATTATATTGGACCCAATACAAAGTAACGCTTAAAAAAAAAAGAAAAGAAAAGGTTCGTGCGTCACCACCGAGAAGTGAAACCAAAATGTTTAGCTTACGATTTACTTTTTCCTTTGACGTTAATGCCTGGCCTATGAAGACATTTTTGCTTCAAGGCTAAAACTTAAAACATGAACCAATAGCTATTACATTACGCATGCATATTTGGAATGCTGTCGTTTGACCTTCACCTGGCAAATTCCATTTTTTTATTTTCAAACTTTTACGCAAATTTTATCCGGCTAAAACTCAAATATAATATTTCGCATGGGTTCGAATACCCTATATATTAAATGTCATTCTGTAGACAAAAAACTGACAGAGGAGTTTAGTAGGCAATTTTTTTAAACAAATACATATACGCATGCATAAATATATATAGAAAGAGGTTTGTGTTTTGCGCAAATATTACGCCAGTATAAATCATGTAGGATATCTGCATGAATATAATTACGCGTAATAGTTAAGTAAGGATGATCATACCACAATAAGAAAACAGAAAATTAATAAAGAATTAATTAAAATGAATGTTTAAAAGAATAAGCAAATTTGCCAGATCTTTTGCAGATGAATGCAATTCCATGACCCATATATAAATTGTATTTTCTTTTTAAATGAATAGAAAAAAGGGGTTTTAATATGGATATCAATACACAAAAAAATTTTATAGGAGTTTTAGATGTGTGTGCGTGCGTTGGCCAACCAATATCATCACGTAATGAAATCAGATTATTGTGAAAGTGCATGCGTGTGTACGTGTGTGTGTGCGTATGTATATATATGTATATTGTGTCAGGTCATGTCATATGCTACTGGTACCATGTAACCCAGTACTACCTGCCTCATGGTCGGATCACCGGCGACTAAACTAGTTCCCCCCACCAAACTTGTTTGGTGAGGAGGGTGGATAGTCTCCCTGAAGGATTAAAAGCAAGACTTTCCAAAGGGCGAATGAACCCTTTTTCGGGGCCAACGGCCAACTAGCACCGTGTGTGTTTGTGTTATGTATGTGTGTGTTGGGGTGGAGAGGGCTCTTGTAAGCCGTGATGAAGGCAACCTTTCTAGGAGAAGCAAATCTCTGATTTAAAAAAAACATAAAGCGGGAGACCAGTACCCTCATCAAGCTGGTCTGCAGTTTAACTTGTTGCTGGCTATCTTGCTCTTGCGTGTTGCTGGATCTCAACATTTTGAACCGAGAGAGAGACTTAGCTGTCGTACAAAGCTAAGACTCTGTAACATCATATGTGTATAGATACTCCCTCAGACATTTGGGCTCATGGATTTTAAATGTCTGTAGGAGTGGCACTCGTCTGACAAGACGTTGCAATCATCTCACATATATGTGTATATTCCGTATTTCCAAAAGTACGATTTGTTGTGCTTATGCGAACGGCAAAACAATCGGTTGTGGGGCTAATTCAACTATTTTTAGCACATTTTTTTTTATTTAATTCAATATCTTATGACTTTAGTTTTCTAATCATCTTTGAAATAGACCCAGGAAACTAATATTTATCTCTAAAAGCATTTTTACAATGAATTTATTTAACTTCAAAATTTAGCTGAATTGGAAAACATTTTTCATGACTTTTTTCACGCGTACAAATATTTTTTTCCTTCGGAAATTAAGTTTAGTCATTAAGCTTTCAAATACAGTCAAAAAGTTATCGGAAACCTACAAAAAAATTATGATAGCTCGGCTTTCAAAACTAGGTCTCCCTATTCTTCGTTTATTTTTGCCCGTACCTAAAAAATGGATATTAACAGCAAATCGACTATTGTGGATTATCTATTTACTATTCAGGAAATTAAAGATTCAATTAGATGTCTATTTCAGTCACCTAAATTATTTGCATCTTGGTTAAATGTGTTAGTTTGCAATCGCTGATAGCCCATTCAAAAAATTGAACAAAAGACGAAATTAAAAAGAATGGTACTCATGCAGAATTTGACGCCCCCCACCCGATTTCAATTATGGTCATAGTTCGATCGGCAATCGCCGGATTCAACCGAGCGTTCTCCGCATGTTGAAACACTAAATCAACATTTTATTTATTATTTTGCATAGTTAATTAATTAACGATGGGAGTATTTTTTCTGTTTATTTTCTTAACATCTATTGACAAAAAATAATTTGTACATTCTCTTGAAAAAAAATCAAACTTTTCTCTACTTTCACCTAACTATTTACAGTGTTCATATAAAGCATTCTTCTGTTCTTTTTATAATAAAAATTCCGTTTTCAAAAAGAAACGTTTACAGCCAACTTTCTTTAAAAAAGAAGTGCAAGTTTTCCTGAAAATAAAAAACAAAAGAACTTTCACAATCAAAAAATTTTCACTTTCAAAACATTTATGGTAAAAAAATAATCTTTTTTGTGGAAAAAAATGTTTTTATTGATTAAAAAAATTGCAAAAATTAATAAAAGTAAATAAACAATACAAAATTCAATTTTTCTTGAGGAATGTGTTCAATTTTAACAAACTATATATATTAAAAGGATAAGTGGAGTCATTAGAATTTGGGGGAAGGTCGATGCAGGGGAAAAATAGACACTAAAAATAGTCAAAAGACTATTCGACTAAAATAAAAATTTATTTTAGTCGAATTGTCTTTTGACTATTTTTAGTGTTTATTTTTTTCTACCTACATCGATCTTCACCCAAATTCTAATGACTCCACTTATCCTTTTAAAAACTGTAATAAAATTTTGTACTACAAAAAAAATTTATATACTAGCTGTACCCTGGCACGCGTTGCTGTGGCTTGATTTGGTGTAATGGAAGAAATCTACCAAGAAAATATGTTGTCATATATGAACGTGAAACGGATGCTCCCAACCCAAAAAAAAACGAAGAAGAAAAATGAAGAAGAATGGAAAGATCGTGTAAACGGAAAGGAAAAAAGAAAGAAAGGAAAAAAGATGAAAATCGGAAAGAAAGAAGAAATAAATTCGAATAATGGAAAGATGGGGAAGATGAAAAACAGAGAAAAGTTATATAAAAAAACAGAATAAAATGAAATAAAAAATAAAAACAAACGATGTTAAAGTTGCCGAAGGAGACGAAATGAAACGGAATTGAAGTAATATAATTTTTATTTTAATGAAAGAAAATGTAAAGTTTTTTTTTTTTAACCAACGTAAAAGTAAGTGGGTTGCGTTACATTTAAAGTGCAGTCCAGTTTTTATAAAAACCTTAACCGGTGTTCGTTCGTAATTGTCTCCTGTGAACGGTCACGGACGGTATAAATGGGTGGCGGTGGAAGTATGAATTTATTAGAAAAAGACTTCACTACTTCCATTGATCGTAACCGGTTTTGGCAGTGGACTCTCACCAGATAAAATATAGGAAGTTCCGATCAGCGAGGTAGTGGATAGGTAATATGCCTATAACACACTTCAGATATTGTAATGCAGTTTGTGCATAGTACATCTGCATAAAATGTCTAGATTTTCAATCCTATTAAGATCAAACTTCGGAGGGAAAAATGCGTATGTGTCTGGTTACGAATGTGCTCCTATATGGTTGACTATTATAGAAAACTGATAATATATAATGATAGAAGATGTATCGAGACACAGGAATGGGTATGTTTGATCTGACATAATGATGATTCATTAAAATTGTACGCGCCTTGTCCACAAAGTACGAAAATAAAAAATAAAAAATTAAAAACAACGTTTACAAGTGTTTTTGATATAGATGTGCATAATAATACTTTGATAAGTATGTTTTAACTTAAATAGGGATGGTATAATAAAATTGTCGAGTCTGCGTTCGCACCTGGCCTTCATAGAATGGAAATAGGCACAAACTTTAATAAAGACTTTTCATATATATCTGCGTAAGTATACTTTGATAATTATGTTTCAGTTTGAAGAAATATGGTATAATAAAATTATGGGGTGTTCGTTCGCGCCTGACCTCCATAGAATGGAAATATGTAACAAAGTTTAACAAGGTTTTTTTAATATAGATCCACAGAATATTGTGATAAGTGTTTCAGTTTGAACAGGTATGGTATAATAAATTATGGGGTTTATCTATTTTATTTTTACTTTCATCATATTTTGTTTCGGTGTTGATACCCCCAAATTCGAAGCTATCTCTTTACAACCCATCCTTTTCATAATCTATCATAGTTTCATAAATCAGAGTCCCTTTTCCGTAGGGTGTTTTTGAACCCAGTCAACGACGGGTACTTTTGCTAGTATATATATATATATATATATATATATATATATATATATATATATATATATATATATATATATATATATATATATACGTAAATAAAAGTTAGCCATGAAAACGCATTTCTTCGATTTTGGTAAGATAAAACCCACAACTACATAGTGACGACTGCTAGTAAGTCATAAACACGTGTCCATATATGACTTTTATGGATCTAAAAAATATTTAAAATATATATATAAACAAATAAATTAAGGTACGTCCTGTCAAAAGGAGCTACGTAACGCAGGCAACTGCATGCAATCGAGAAAACTCTCACCATTTAAGAAGTGTATTCTGAATATAAATGCAACGTTCCCACGCTGCTACTGGCGCTACTAGAAGCAACAAATTATCTCATGCGTATATGTGTGCGTGTGCGTGTGCGTGTTTGTATATATGTATCTCTACTATTATATGAAAGGAACTTTGTGTGGGGGGGGGGGTGAAAGAGAGAGAGAACGAGCACCTTCCTCCTAGACTCGAAAAGAGTTGGGCCGATATTTATGAAATTTCACAATAAGGTACTTTATGTGCCTGGCAGTGGTCTTAGATAGGTCTTTTTATCGAAATATCATCTTCAATCAATAATCGAAATAAATCGATGAAAAAAGTAACAGGCGATTTTAACCAAAGTTAACACCTTACCCAATCTAACATCACAAGTGCGTCTGAGAAGTTTTATTACCACACAAGCAGAAAGGCTTGACATAAAATCAATAGTGGGTTCTTTGATATGACAAAGCACATTTGAAATGAATGTTTCTGTTTAAAGCACGAATGCACTATGATTTTTGACTTGTTCATTTTTAACTTGAAGCCATTATCACCGCACAAGGTATATAAAATCATAAAATCAAAGTAGATTCTTTGATATGATAGGGCGTGTTGGAAATGAATGTTTCTTTTCTATTTACTTGTCTCCCCACGAGGGCAGAGTTAGACACAAAGTCAGTTTTTAATGTGGGGAAAATCCAGCTCCCCAAAAAGGGACAATCTGGATAGGAACAAAAATTAAAAAAGCCCCAGTCATGAAAGGTTTTTCCTCCACTGACCGGGGACAGAAATGTATTATCAGAACATATTTCTCTTTAGAGCAGAACTGAAGCATAATTGAATTTTGCGTTATAAACTTTAATTCAAGCCGTTATATATATAAAAAATCATTTTATGAAATCAACAATAGGTTCTCTACAGTGCAATGTTGACTACAATATATCGTAGACTAAGTCACTGCATGGGGGCATGTAAAGCTTTCTCCCGGTACAACGCGATAGGTTACCAGCTAAAGCAGGCAATCAGTCGATTTGATTGAAAACTTGGCGATTTCATTGATTTCGATTATTATAGAGGTATAGGGCGTGAAACATGCGTTGATCATCGTCCAATATCGGACAACGTTGGGTCTCCCTGTTAGTAAATGTATATGCCAAAAAAGAAACTGATTGGCTAATTAAAAACGTATTATCTGCAACGTAACAATTATCTGACTGACGAGAAAATCTGCAACACGAAAACCGTGTCATTTCGAGTTGCGATTAAAAGGAATAAATCTCTACGTCCTTCTATTCTCGAAAAATCTTGTTCACCTTTGCTGACCGCCAATATGAAAACGACATTAGCCAACAGCGCTAGCCACTGACAAATTCACCGCAAATGTTCATTTCTAAATCACTGCACCCCCAACTCAATCCGGCGAAGATCTTTGTTAAATACGTAAAATATTAACAACAGAACAGCAAGCGGAGACGGCCGTAGCGTTTTACGTCAGAAGTCCGCTCGCACTTCCTTCTTTTTCTTTTCTCCCCCCCCCTCGGCCATCTTTTCGGCCACACCTGTCGGCCTAAAACAGCTAGAACCAATTAATAATTATTCACCCTTCTTCGGGCCGTCCCTATTTATTTCGAAACACTCTTTACCGAATTTATACTGCGGCCTTTAGCGAAGAAGGTCATCAAAGGTGAGGATGAGGACGGTTGTTTTTATTCTCTCTTCATCCTGAAAGCACTTTTAGCCACAACATTTCTAATTGTTATTTCCGATTCGTCGTAGCATCTTTCTGTCCGCCGATGCCGCCACCCACCCAAATCTTCGATGCCTCTTCCGCTGCTAGAGCGGTCATATTTTATCATCTAACGTTATCATCTTATTATTCCAGTCTCCGGTGATTATAATTACACATCTGTATATTAACTCCGTTTCCTTCTTACTCTTTATATATATATATATATATATATATATATATATATATATATATATATATATATATATATATATATATATATATATATATATATATATATGGTCTTGGAAGTTTTTAACCTTTAAAATTATACAAAAAAATTTTTTTATCATTCGTTAGAAAACTATTTAGTCAGTAAGTCGTTCAATCACCTACAATCACTGCATCAACTTGCTCTCTCGAATTCACTATAGTACCAGTAATAATTTATTTTTTAAGGGATCATCAGTTGTTTACCATGAAACACTGTTTCGGGGATTTAAAAACAAAACAGTATATTACATCATGGCTCCTCAGCAGTGTTGATCAAACACCACCTCCCTTAATCTTAGAAAAAAAAACATGTTACAAATATTAGATCTAGTTTCCTATTCTTCATTACTTTATCTAACCTATTCATGTTATATAAATGAATTTTAATAAACGAATAAATTATACGATTTAATTTATTCCTTTTTTCAGTTGACATTTACAATTCTTGACAGTATATGTTTGGTAGCGCAAAATCAATGAATTAATTATTATATCAATCAGTTATGTATGGTTTCAATTCCAATTAATAAATAATTTAATATAATCGTAAATGATAAACTGTTTTTTTAGTTTAATTTAGTTTCGTATATGCAAACATGTATAATAGTTTATAATTATTTATATTATTTTCACAAGTATGCATACATTAATTAGAATTAATAAATTTACTAATTATTAAATAGAACATTTTGGCAGAAAATTCATAAATTAATAGAACATGTTAGTACGAATAGTTAGGGTTAGTGACTTTATTTATAAAATTCAAAATGGCGTAATGGAAACATATTATAAGGTATTTAGAGCTTCTCTTCCAATTTTCGGATTTTAATCATGTCAGAACGCATTTTATTTCCTTCTGACGAATCGATTGTTGCTATTTCTTCTGATAAGTTAAGGGCATAATAGATTCACTGTTTGATATAATAATTAAGTGATTGATTTTGCGCTACGAAACAGATACTGGCAAGAATTGTAAATGTCAACTGAATTAAAGCAAGAAATTATAAGATGGTGAACATCATGAACTTTGGAATATAGTTTTTTGTCATTTATTCAATATATTGATCTGTGATTGTGCGGTCGGGTTTCGATCCTGACTTGAGGTAGTTGCTTATCTAGCGGCACTGATGAGCTATGAAGCAGTGAAATAGTACTATATGTGGATGACTATAATGCTCCCTATCTTGGGTTGAGCATATTGGGAAGTGATATACAAATTCCCATTAATAGTATGAAGCGATGCTCTTTGCTTAACAAATTGAGCTTAGGTATTTGGACAATGTAAAAATATTGTTAATTCACTGTTTGTGTAGCCGCAGCCGAATAGCACAATGGTTAGAAGCTCAGACTGTCATTTGGGCGGTCTGTATGTGGATGACTATGTTGATGACTATACATATAGAATTACAGCATAACGTAACAATAAACATATTTGTCGAATTTGGAGCGACGATAACCCACAAGCTATGGTCGAAATACCATTATATCCAGAAAAAGTCACTGTTTGCTGCATTTTATGGGCTGGTGGAATGATAGGTTTATATGGCTTCAAAGGCGAGGATGCTCAAATCGTAACAGCCAACTCTGAACGATACAGAAAAATGATTACCAAATTCTTCGTACCTCAAATGGAAGGCATTAATGCTGAAGAGCTGTGGTTTCAGCAAGACGGAGCCATATATGTGGTTTTGCTTTTTTTTTTTTGATTCACCTCAAAGAAGTCCCGCTATCACTGAGACTTAATGGCTTAGCGTGGATTTTGGAGCCAAAATTTATACGATCAGCCTGTGTGGTGAGTTGCGCAGCGAAATGTTTGTTGATATTACATTTAGATTTGTAATTGTTGTTACAGTCGGGAATGCAAATGATTCTGATGGAACGCCGTTCGAGAAAAAAAGCTATTAGAGTAAAAAGCATCTTGACATCTGGTGACCTCTACCGGAAATGGTGAGATTTTGCTTGTCGGGTTGGTAATTATGTGAAGGGAGGAGGATATGTAACAACTTCCTCGGAGCATATTTCGTATAACACGTACACGGTTGAACATGTGATGATGCGACAGCGGCTGAAGCTTGGTAGAAAGTGTGGGATTTATTAGATTATAGACTCCTTCTTTTATACTGAAACAGAGATAGATAAACAAGTGGTTGGCCGAGATGTGGAAATGATATTCCATTACAGACGAATGGTAGCTTTATAGAGATATAGGACATTGGTACGTGTATAAAATCTGGGTTGGATTGTTTCAAAAGTTTTGAAGTATTTTCTCTTAATTGCGATTTTCTTTCATATGTCATGTTGAAGTTTAAAATATCATTTTCTTTAGTCTGTCATGATTACGTTTGAACATTTTTTTTAATCTGTTAGGCTTAAGTTTGAAGTAGAATGCTATTTGTACTGTCATGCTTAAATTTGAAATAGTATTTCCTTTGGTCTGTCATTCTTTAATTTGAAATAGCATTTTCGTTGGCCAGTTATACTTAAGTTTGATATAGCCTTATCTTTAGTCTGTCAAGCTTTAGTTTGATTTAGAGTTTTCTTTGGTTTGGCATGCTTTAGTATTCAAATAACATTTTCAAATAGACTTAATGCTGAATTAGCACTAATCTTCAGACTGTCAGGCTTCAGTTTGAAATAATATTTTGGTCTGTCACGCTTAATAGTTTTAATAATTGGACTGCAATGATTTTTTTAAGTACTTTATATTCGATCTGTTACGCATTGTTTGAAATTGCATTTTTTTTTTTAGTCTGCCAAATTTGTTTGAAATGACATTTTGTTTGGTCTGTCATGTTTAAGTTTAAAAACGTATTTTCGTTAATTTGTCACGCTTAAATTTGAAATAGTATTTTCTCCGCTCTGCATTAAGTTAAAAATAACATGTTTTATCTACAACGCATGTTCGAAATATAAATTTTCTTATGTCTGTCATGCTTAACATTCCCTTCGGTCTATAATGTTTTATTTGGTCTGCCCTGCTTGCCATTCACTTTGGTCTGTCACATTTAAATTTGTAATAGTCACATGTACAGTATTAATATCATTTCCTTTGGTTTGTTACACTAAATTTTTAAACAGCATTTTTCTCTGTCTTCCATGATCACAAAAAATCACCGACAGGTGACCGACGGACAAAGCCGCTCAGTTTGAGATAAGGCCTCACCTGAAAAGCGATCGAGTCATTTTCCATTGTTCATTTATTTTTGAAGTTTATTTATTTTCTGACAGGCATTGCTGATGATATTCTAATTGCTATTATACTCCCGACACTGATACGTCTCTGCAAACATGGGCAACAATAGAAGAAAAGACCCAAACGTTGAATCCACTCCGAATTTGAGTAAAGACCCAATTTCAATCATTTTACAAGCAATGAATGTTATTAAACAGTTTTCAGATAATCGTTGTGGTTTAACAAATAAGCAACACGGCGGCCATGTTTTTTTTGTTTTGTTTTTTTGTTTTGTTTTTCATATATAATCTTTTAAACCCTTTTTAGAGTTAAATGGTTGGCGGACATTTTGTGGAGCAGATATTTTGACCGACGGGTAAAATCATGAAATTTATTTAGAGATCTTTTGCATTTTTCAAGTTACACCGGGGGAAAACTGTGACCCGTTGTGTCGCCCATGTAATTCGGGTTACACTGTTTGAACCGCGGAAAAAGAGAATTCGTCCAATTAGTTAAAAATATATAACAAAAAAATTCTAGAGAAGTACTTGTCCCAAGCCGGATAAAGTTAATTCTGCGAATAGACAACTATTGCACAACTTTTATGTCCCCAGACGAAAATTTAAATCAGGATATAACGGCATTAAATTTGTAAGTTGCTTTATTCCGATTTTGATCAGTATCCATTACATGATTTGGATTCCATAGAATGTCTAAAAGTCTTAAGGAAAAATTGAATTTCGGGGAATCTTGCTTAATTCAGGTCTAATGACTAAAATCCTTAAAAATATTCAACAGAAACTGAAATTTGAGAAATATTTATAAATTGATGCCTATGCTATGACAACAGCATATTTTTTTCATTGTTTTACTTTCGAGTATATATCCGACACAGACACAATTAATCAACGGAGAGCCACATCACTCTACATAAAAACATAAGATATCAACGGATGTATACCTGAGAATCAAAACAAAGAAAAGAATATGCTGTTGTCATAGCCCTACTAATAACTATTGTTGAAATTTCACAAAATCGAAAGTATTTGAATTTTCACGAAGAGCTTCTATCGTGATAATTATGTCACCTCGATATAAGTCTGAAGTTGAGAAGAGTTATTTCCCTTAGTTATTATCGTCCTTCGTGTAATGTCATCGTAAATAAAAACGTGTTTACCTAGTTCTCGTTTTATCCATTCATTAGCGAGTCAATCCTGACCAGCCCTTTTTTCCCGCCCCTTATGCCTAGCAGCTGCATTCTAAAATCCATAATGATCAGTTAATTAGTTTATAAGTGACCCCTGCACATATCACTATGTTAGCTTCCTTCAGTTCTTACAGACTATGCTTACCCACTGTAAGGGTGCCTGCGCATAGAATTTTTGTGGCAGGAGTTGCGCAATCTTCAACCGCACCGCACCTGAGTAAGTGTTGTTAAATACCAAGGGAAAGTGGAGGTGCAGGACGACCGGAAACAATGCCGAGATAAGCGGAGAGCACATACAGCGTCTAGAATTCCCAAATGGTCACTCATCTGGCACTAGCAAGGCTAAACGTTGCTTAACTTCGGTAATCTGACGAAAACCGGTGTGTCAACGTGATTATGGCGTGTACATAATACATAACTATATAAACATATGCACCTACCTAACGTGGCTAGAGATAAACAATTTTCAAAGTGAGTCCTTTTCTGTTTCTTTCGCCCCTTCTCACTATTCCGAGCTACTTTAAATAGTATTACTGCTAATGTTATTTTTTTATTAATGACTCTCTATTCATTAAGGCGAAAAGCCACTCGAAGCTAATTCTTAATGAGATGGATTGATTGTCAGTTGAACGATAGATGAATATTACAAGAGGGGTAAAAATGATGGACTAAACAAGGGAAGCATGCATGGTCTCCCGTGAGTTCACAGTGAACGAGGCATAAATTGACTAAGTTCAGCATTTAACACCCACCCCCCATTTAGGCTCAAAAGTCCCCAAACGACGTACAATCCTGGTGAAAATGAACAAACGGTGCAGTTTTAGGCCTTAACATATGTCAATTTGAGTTCTGCACGATGCAAAAAGAAATGACTAAGTCCATCATTTGCCCTGCCCCCACCCCCATTTAGCTTCAAAAGACCCCAAGCCTTAAAATATTTAAATTTGAGTTCAACACCATGCAAAACTGCTAAAAGATCGAAGATGTGCCACTGTACAACCCATGCTCTCTACCGATCCAAGTTATGTCAACACGACCATTGCCAGCACCCTTAAAATGCATCGCTGGATTGTCACAAATAACAGAGACGTGCACAGACTAATGAAAACAAAGTTTCCAGCTACGGTTATGGTCTTTGGTATGGTTTCAAGTGAGGGCCACATCATGCCGCCTCACATCTTCGAAGTCGGCTTGAAAGTCAACAACAAAGATGTGTTGAAGATTGTGGTGATTCCCTGATGCAATCAGGTGGCTGCTGGCAGACACTGGGTATGGCAGCAAGACTCGGCGCCGACGAATTCCAAAGAATCCCAGGCTTGGCTTAAGAAGGAATGCTACGACTTTGTACCCTTCTCTTACTGGCCTCCTCTTTTCCCGACCTGAACCTGCTCGACTACTTCGTTTGGTCATACGTCGAGGACATACCCCAACATGACCGCCAGTCTGATCGCCGCCATCCGCCGAGCTCCCGTCAGCGTTTGTGGAAAAGGCATGATCCTAGCTCCAGACTCGTATCGAGAAGATGATTGAAGCTGAAAGCGGCTACATTGAATAGATGTCAGCTCTACTACATAATCAAGTTACCGAATTGATTTTTCAATGAAAATTTTAAAATAAAGTTGTAATGTTGTTTTCTTTAGGGCGACAATTTTATCGTTCCACTCTGTAGAAAGACATCGAGTACTTACAGAGGGGGGGGGGAGGTTGCCAACATCTACGTAAAAGTGTTTCTGTAGAATTAAACTCATTCTTAAGTTGGCACGTCGAGGTTTTTAGTCCGTGCCGTTAGACACCATCAACCCCCACTGTATTAAGCCATTTACTTTAATGTCATTTATTCAAGTCATGTGGTGTGATGAAATAAACATTTGGCTTATGATATTAGTGAATATATTGGATAGAGTCTTCTCCAAGGAAGAAGGGTTAATGTTTCGATGCTTCCCATGGATCATAACAAACAATTAGAAATTAATTTGAAGGGGGGTGAGCTTGCCGGAAAATCCATGAAAAAAAACAGAAAAGGGGATCAACCAGAGAACGGATGAAAACGGACCAAATGGCATTAATGGATGACCATTTGCCAAATCTGGAATAATTACTCTAATTTTTTGATCCCGTGAAGCAAATTTATTTCTATTCTGTTATAATTTAGTCTCGGATTAATTTTTTATTTTTTTTATTTTATTTATTTTATTTATTTATTTATTTATTTTTTTTTTTTGTCAAACCATTCTCCTCACTCCTCCAGAAGTTCGGGTTATTTTCGTTTTCTTCTTGCGTGGCCAGACACGATGTGTATTGTATGAGAAATATCGCAACATGTGCGCTAAAAGCCATCCGTCATTTGGGGGGGGGGGTAAGATTATTTAGCACTAGTATTTTTTTGTTTTGTTTTTTGTTTTTGCTTTGTCTTTGTCTTGTTTTTTTATTTTTTCTATTTTTGTATTTGTTTGTTTTATTGACAAGACTGACCAGGGAAATGAGAAGTGATCTGTGGTAAGTTTGCAGCATAAAAAGGTGACACGGTGAAAGGCGAAACAATCCGGGTCAAATGTCAATTGTTATCTTTTCCGCGGAGTTAGCAGCTTGAAGTCAGAGAAAGAGAGAGGGGGAAGAGGGAAGGGGAGAGAGAATCGATGGCAATTAGAGATAGAGAAATAGGTCGCTGTGCATTCTCCCCATGTTAAGAACGGCTTTCGAGTTTAGGGGGGGCTGTTTATTCCGAAAGCCGTTTTTAACATGGGGAAGTTGGGGTGTTTATAATAAAAAAAATGAACCGTTTTATGGCATATCAAACTTTTATTATCTGTTAATATTTAAACTCAGCCAATGACATGAAGTTCGGTAAAATCACCGAAGTTTTATGCACAGACTAGCTGGCCACCCGGCGTTGTCCGGTTGTAAAATGCGCATAATACCATATTTTAATTTACGCAAATTTCTTATTTATCATTATAGAGTAAATTCTCTATTGACTTTTATTCAATACTAGACTACCCGTGACCCGTTGGGTCAGTATGTTATATTAGCTATGGAATTAATGTATGAGTGTGACACTTGTGACGTAAAGAAAATAGGTTTTTTTTACATAACAAAAACATTTCTATGAAAGTATATTAAAATGAAAAAAGAATATAGATAGATTTCTATGAGTCGTTCTGTTTATAATTGTTTATTAAAAAAAACAGCCATTGAATTATAAGTGGTTTGTCATACTTATGGGTAAATGTGCACTGAACAGATACCATAATACTTAAAGTTAAATTCAAATTTTGATATATCTTTTAACTTAAACGCGAAAAAAAAAACAATTGGGACGCTGAAAACGTACACAGTAAAACAATACGTTTTATTGTCGCGTTGATTATTTATTTGTAACATCATTTTCGGAGTTATTTATCTATGTTGGTAGTGTAGAAGAAAATGTATGAATGTTTTTAAGAAAGGTGTATTAAAAAATGGAGAATAAATTTAAAAAAATAAAAAGGAAGGCGATGGGTAAATCGCTGTTGTAAAATTCTCTTATGGTTGTCAACGGGTTAAAGTAGATTTATTTGTAAGAAAATTGCGTTAAAATAACTTAAACGTAATACGAAAATTAACGATGTAAAAAAAAGCAGAAAGTATTAACAATTGTTTATTTGGATAATTTAAACGCGAAAAAAATTGGGACGCTGAAATCGTACACAGTAAAACAATACGTTTTATTGTTGCGTTGATTATTCAGTATAATATATATCGTATATATGAAACAGGTCGATGATTATATGTATTATTTGTAATCACGTTTTGCGTTTGCTTCCCATATCTTGAAGATTTTCATCCAATAAATTTAAGACGTTCGCTTTTCTAAGGACGTCCGTTTGTTCGAACAAACTGGTCCAGCAATTTGTGTTTACTTGTTTACGCTGTTATGCGTTTATGTTTATGTACGCATGCGCAACCGGAAGTCATAAACCGGATATTGGGTTACAACACCCGTTATAAGGTCATTTGAGTTTCATAAATATAGATTCAGTAAAGAATTCAAAAGGTATTTTAAAAAATACGATTTCTAGAATCGAAACCGGAACATTTACGGTTACAACCTTAGTCGTTATTTATCTCTCCAGCGTTGGTACTATCTGAGCTATCACCAGGCGGATAAGGAAGGTTTAAAATATAGCGACTTTGGGATATAAATTTTGCGCATGTGCAAAAGTAAACGCAGGAATAATATTTTATTCGACTTGCCCCGCCAAGGTCAATAGCTTGTTTCAAATTTTAACCTTTAGCAGCAATTATTGCCGGCTAAAAATCAAGTCTAAAATATGCCATAGGTCCAAATAATCTATCACATTTTAACTCTTTAGACCAAATATTCAGAGAGGAGTTTGGTAGGGACTTTTCGCATACATACCGACAAGTCCACTTTATATATATATATATATATATATATATATATATATATATATATATATATATGCGTGTGTGTGTGCTAGAACGTTTTTATCTTAAATTCTACGCAATTATACAGAATATAGAAACTATGCATAAAGAGAATTCAGCGTCATAGTAAAATGAAAATAATCATTTAATAAGAAACCATAAAAAAGTATAAATAACTGATTAATACTCGTTTTTTTTTTTCAAAGGAATATGCAAATTAGGTCACCTTCATTGTTTTTAACCAAAAAAATAAAATTTTATGAGGAAACGGGGACGGAGTGTCTTGTTTCGCCATCTTGAATAAACAAAGGGAGATAATTCAATCAAATTCAATTTTTTTTTGTTTTCTGTAATGTTAGGGGGAATTTTATCGAATTCTAAGATTCTCCCTAAGAATATCAATATTTTCATTGATTTATTTCGTTTCTGATGAATCTCACGCTAGACGTCGCATTCCCATTATGTTACCTAGCATCTTCTCTACTCTTCTGATGAGAAGCATTAGGCTTCGAAATACCTTGGTATAAAGAGTTCACTCTATCCCCAAACTAAATGTTTGTATACCTTTATTAAATAAATGAACCATTCTATATTCACCAATACATCGTTTTTGTGACTTCATTTTCCACTCTTATTGTTTCCTTTTATAATATATATATATATATATATATATATATATATATATATATATATATATATATATATATATATATATAAGGAGAGAGAGAGAGAGAGAGAGAAAGAGAGAGAGAGAGAAGGAGAGAGAGAAATAAATTAAGAGTTTAAAACAGAGAATGGGAAACGAAGAGGGAATAATATGACAGAAATTTGGGAGATAACCGAGTTTTGGAGAAAGCTCTCAAGAAGTGATTGTATAGAAACAAACAAAAAAGAAATATGTGTGAGCGCGACACGATGTTGTCCGGGAGAAGGGATGGTTAGGTAGGGTCGAGGGTCGTTAATGTGTCATTAGAAATAAATGAATGAGTAGCCAATGATGGACACTCAAAGCTAACAATCGCGAGGGGGTATTAAACTCCACCTCCTCTACCCACGGACGACGACTTAATTGTGTCTCGAACCCTTCTGCTCAAGTTTTGCGCCTTTCCAGTCCATCAAGCATCGTCTGCATGGACCCTAACGCAACCACAACGTCAAACATGCATTAAATTAAAGCGACCACAATTGAAATGAAACAAACAATGAATTTTATAAACATTTTAATTTCACTTAAAAAATGGATTCTCTTTTGATTGTCGTTTTTTATCAAATGTAAAATTGTTGGAGTTTTAGAAACACAATGCCTGACATCAATCGAATTGGAAAGAGCGCAAATGCCTGCTAGACACTATACTCGAGTGCTTGTAAGGATAACTTTGGATACGTCAGTGTATATGCAATGTTATGTAGTGGTTTATATATAAATATTGGAAATAAATAAGAAAAGAAAAGAAAACTGTGTCTAATCCTGACGAAAGCGCTATGTTCACCGAAAAGTTGATTTTAAACAAATAAATGTTTGCTTATTATAAAAAAAAATTGAATTGCATTGGCTTTCTAAACTTATGTGTGCCAATATATATATACAGTGTTTCATGGTAAACAACTAATGATCCCTTAAAAAATAAATTATTACTGGTACTATAATGAATTCGAGAAAGCAAGTTGATACAGTGATTGCAGGTGACTGAATGACTTCCTGACTAAATAGTTTTCTAACGAATGATAATTTTTTTGTATAGTTTTAAAGGTTAAAATCTTTCAATACTATATATATATATATGTGTGTGTGTGTGTGTGTGTGTGTGTGTTTGTATACTTGTGTATATGTAATATATAGGGCTGTGACAACAGCATATTCTTTTCTTTGTTTTGACTCTTGATATTTTTATTAATATCTTAATTAATGTTTTTATATAGACTGATGTGGTTTTCGGTTGATTGACTGTGTCTTACTTTGTCGGATATATACTTAAGAGTCAAAAGAATGAAAACAATATCTTGTTGTCACAGCCCTAGTAATATAACAGTTATCAAAGTTTTCTCAGTTTGGTAATTTATTGCTTTTTAAAAGGTATATACTACAGTATTGTTTTGTCTTTACTGCATTTTTAATCATTTACTTATCAGATCTTCACCTTATGTATTTTAATATACAGGGTGGCCGAAAAGTCCCAGGACACTCTATTTTTAATATTTTAATGGCACAAAGAACCTGGAGGCGAATGGAATTGTGCAAGAACAACGAGGGCCAACATACTGATCCCCTAGACCACTAAATTACTCTAGTTGTTTTCTGCTTTGTTTCTAATAAAGTTCTCTTTTTTTGTTGAATATATATGTTTTCTGTGTGTTTCATTAAAAAATACTGTGTTTTATTAAAAATACAAGTATAGTGTCCTGGGACTTTTCGGCCACCCTGTATATATATATAGGTAGGGTCGAGGGTCGTTAATGTGTCATTAGAAATAAATGAATGTATTGTGTATCTAGAAGTTCCTATTGGTCTGTGGTTAAAATATAATAATATACATATCAATAATGTTAAAAGTCCATGTATGCTTATAGAACAGTGATTAAAAGGTTATGGAGGGTTTTTGAAGTATGAAAACGATGTTACTATTTGTATTTAATATTTTATTTTTTTATATTTCAAGTGGACCTCCGCTATTGGTCACAAAAAATATCATGGACACAGTTTAATATATTGAAGAAGCGGATACAAAGACACAAATTTCTACAAAACACTCCCGGAAGACCCAACATTCAGCTATGAACTAGAACTCACTAATCTTATCAAAAAGCTTACTCCTTGTATCTCCAAGATCATTACTTCTCTCGTCCCCACACATCCAAAAGCAGCTAACTTCTACACTACCTCCAAACTACACAAGCTCCACAAACTCATCACAAACACAGACGCTACCACCGCTACACCTCAAACATTGGCACTCAACCCCGACATTATCTATGAATTGGCTAAATACCTTAACATCTCACCATCTGGTAATATCAGGTGTTGGCACCCTAACAGAATAAATCTCTGGATATATAGACCAATTTTTAACTTCCTTATTACCCAATATCCTTAGCTATATTCAGAACACCACACATTTTCTCAACACTATTGGACAAATCAACAATCTTTCACAAGAAAGTATTTTAGTCACTTTGGACGTATCAGCCCTGTACACTAACATCTATCATGATGAGGGAGTACAAACCTGTAAAACATTTGTCTATAACAATAATTTCCACAACCACAAAATACAAGATATTTGTAAGCTTATATACTTCATCCTCACACATAACAATTTTAAATTTAACCATCAAAATTATCTTCAAATCAAAGGAACCACCATGGACACTAAAATTGCCCCGGCTATGCCAATATTTTTATGCATATGCTAGAAACCAAACTCCTTCAAATCTTCCCCCCTCAAATCCTCCCACTATTGTCGATAAATTGATGATATTTTTTTCATATAGCCACAGGGACTAACCAACCCAAATGATTTTCATAGTTACATCAATAATTCACATAACAATATAAAATTTACCATGGAACACTCATACAACTCGATCCTATTCTTAGATGTCACTGTCATATCCCATAACACTCGAATATCTACCTCCTTCTATACTAAACCCACCGACAATCATACAGTCCTCAATTTCTATAGCAACCATCCGTTAAACCTACAAATATCTATCATTTACAGTTCATGCATACGAATAAAACGCATCTGCTCGGACCCCCTAGACAACATACACCATATAACAAAGCTTAGGAACAAATTCATCAATAATTACTACCCCATTAAATATATAAAACAAGCCATAAAAAACTAATAAAATTTATAGATTATGTCTCCTCTAATACAAACAAAAATATTCATACATAACATTATATATGCATGTATATATATATGTGAGTGCATGTATTGTATACGCATGTACGTTGCATGTTGCTATGTATGGATACGTATGCATATATGTGGATGTCAAGGAGGAGGAGGAAAATCGGTATTCTTCACTGATTGGATAATTTAATATTTGAGAGATAAAAGAGAAGCTTGATTTGACATTCAAATATCTATTATCTCATATAGAAATAAAGTGTTATCCCTGGAAAGAGCCCCCGCTTGATTTCTGCGATTTAAGTGAAGTTAAATACATTAACATTACTTTGTGATATTACACCAGAGCAGATGAATTTTTTTCCTGGAATCCAGATGGACAAAAAATTCAAGAAAGATTAACTATACTGAACAGCACACGACGAGGCTGCTTCCCAGCTGACTACAACATGATCGGTTTCAAATCCAATTTTTACAAATCATTGTTAAGCGTTACTCTGTGAGAAACAAACTCTGCAAATTTAAACGATTGTTTGCAATCCTCACAGTCGACCTGACAAATTCCTTAATGTTTATCCTCAAGTGGCCTTTGGGACTTGATAAATAGTGACTCATTAGTACGAAAAGAAAGCAAAAATCTATACACCTATTAAATAAGGTCCTGGCTATGACCTTAAACTATATCCTATGGTGAGGCCTCAGATTGCGGGGTTTTGGGAGTGTGGAGCCACCATTTAATTGCCATTGCTCCCAGGCCCACTCTGACCCGGAGTGGTAGTACCTGTTAGGATTCCAACTATGGGTTAAATAGAAACCGACTTAAAAAAATATATACTCTATTAAAAAATTGTTCTTCAAAATCACTGGATTCGGCATAAAATAACCTGAAAAGAGTTGATATGCCGTAAAACAAAAGCAACCAACCAACCTATTAAATAAGGGGTCGATTGGGTATTGGAGAAACTATTGTTTTTCACTGCCTTATTTATTTGAGATTTGCGAAGTAAAGTACGACTTTAAATAGACACACGGATATCTATGTGTTGCATAATGAAATTAAGTGTTAACCCCACCAAAGGGGCACTTTGATCTCTGAGAATTTACTGAAGTAAAATGAAGAACCAAATGAATAAGGTGACCATATTTTTAATACGCATTCACTAAATGAATTTCGCAAGGAATTAATTAAAAGTGGGTACTTTTTAACATTAAAAGTTGAATCGTCGAAGTTCAACAAACATCCTAAGACGCAGTACTGTTGCCACATCTGGGAAGGAGTCGCACTTAACACTATTTCTTGTCTTGAAGATATGATGTATAATCTACTTTAAAATCTAGTGGGCGATGTCCTATTCTCCTCCCTGTATCCCTTTTCTCGAATAAGATGCGTCTTTCTCTGCTTATCGTTATTTTTTATGGTTGCTGATTGACTGAGCTCTAATCTCTGTTTCTCCATGTAAAATATTCACAACAAGCACTCGTCCAGCTATAAACACTGTAAATAAACTTCATTTCTTATTCAATGTATATGTAGCTAAACGGTTCTTCCATGAGCAGAGTTTCTTTCTCAAAAAACTAGCGGAATATTGAACAGCACGCGACAATGGTGCTTCCCAACAGACTACAACATGGTCGGTTTCAAATCCAATTATTGTTGTGCATTACTCTATAATAAACAAACTCTGCTAAATTGAAAGTATCATATGCAATCCTCACAGTCGACCTGACAAACTCCTTACTGCTTATTTACAAGTGGTCTTTGGGACTTGATAAGTAAGGACTCATTAGTGCAAAAAGAAAACAAAAAGCTATTCACCTATTAAATAAAGTGATGATCCACTCAGTAAATTTTACAAACATTATCATTTGAACTAGTGTACATCCTGCATTGTAAATGATGAAAAACTAAAATTATGCTTCGTAAGTGTTCGCACTATTATTCACATAAAGTTATCTAGTCGACGTGTGACGTAGTCATAATGCATTAACACGGCGCAATCAGCATAAGAAAGGAAAAGAAAAGAAATTCAACTCGCTGTTTCAGGTTTTAATAAAAGACCTTTATATAATCCTTCTCCCGCCACGCGTGATTTCTAACATGATCGTAATCTCTAATGTGATCGTTGGTTTGTTAGCACGTGGTTTTTTTTAGAGTTTTTTGTTTTTTCCTTACTATGATTTTAACCGACTAAATATGTATTTTTATATATAATTTTTATTTAATAAATTATTTGGTTTGTTTATAACGGAGTGACCATTTATATTATTGCTCTATCTCGTATATTGAGTTTGCTTTATTAGGTAGGAATTGTCTTATAAATATTTATACTAATACATATATATATTTAAATAAGGGGGTAGTCACCAACAATGTGTATTTTTTAACATTATTTTATTATTCCGTGTCTTTGTTTTTCATAGAGAATTATGTTTAGATCATTGTAATAATGTTTTTAAATTATTGAAATCGTTTTTACGCGTTTCAGACGTTCTGTGAAGCGTCCTCGTCAGAAATCATTTTCAAATGTGTTGGAGATGTAAAAATAGCATTTTCGTAGTTCATTTGAAGTGTTTCCAAGGGGTGGAAAGGTGTAAGTGTCTACTATTCATAGGAATGTTCAATTTTTATTACCATCCCCCTCCCATACCTATACCCCTGTCGTACTGTTTGGAAAGCAGGAACACGAGAGGGAATTCCCAAGTCTAGCAGTTATGGGGAAGAAACAATTAGAGTAGAAGGCTTTCTTATATCCAGGGATCTTGACTCTGTAGGGGTGGGATTTTGCTGCTTGTCGGGTTTGTCGGGGTTATTTACGTCGAGGGCGTACAAGGGCTTGTAGTTCATCGGAGCATTCACCATTAACCACTAAAGTACTTGTAGAACAGGCAGAGGGATGCAACATCGATGGGACATAGGTTGAAATTTTGATGACAGTTTAGGATCTATCAGGTTGGCGATTCTCTTTTAAACCCTGTCCAGGAGCGAGAGACTAGTAGCAGAGGCCGAATGTGACAACAGTACTCCATACATGGGCGAATGGTGGCCTTGTAGCGATACAGGATACTTTCAGTCGTAAGTAGCTTTCTAGCACGGTAGAGAGAGCCCATCTTCTTCGCTGCAGCCTGCAACAAAAAAAAACAGGTGTTTATTATACGGAAATGGAATCATGCTGTCTTTTCCAGGGCGATAATTTTATATACTTGAAAATAAATAGCAAAACCGGTCTTACTTTTCTTTGTTTTAAACTACACCTCATTAAGATTTTTTTTTTGTTTGTTTGTTTTTTGTCGTGAGACATGATTGATTCGGTTGTTAGTTATAATTCGTGTCACGTTTGTCGTTTGTATATGGCGTAACAAATTTGAATTGGCATACACGATAATCAAATACAGAAAAACACACGTGATTAATTGAGATTATTCGGACTACTATCCTCACTTCCATAATGTTTCTACGGACGTAAACTCCAACCTTCTTCAGATATTTTCGAACTCGACAATCGATCTGAACTTTTGAACTGAACCTTTTATTTAATTCACCGAGATTTTGTTCTTATCCTGTCAGTCATGACCGGGCAGGAGTGTTAAGTAACTTTTCTTTTTATTTCGAATTAGCCTGTAATAAATATTGAACTTTCAAGCTCCAGATAACTATTTCTTTGAAGTGACTCTTACTCAACAACTTTATCTATACTCTCTTTAATTGTGGATGACGGTGGCAAACGGCACAGACATAAAACCTGGGTTCGCTGGGTTCGGATCCTGTTTCTTTCAGCCCTGACCTTGTCTACCCTATTTTCTGTTTTAATTTAATATTTCATAATTACATCTGTAGAGAAAAATGGCCACCAATGTGCATGTTATAAATGATGAATTTTGCAAAAAGTTTTCATGACAATAAACATGCTTATTTATTTTAATGGCCTCATTTAAAAGTAATAAAAGCAGAATCGCCGTGTTCACTTACAGCAGGGGGTCCTCTCCTGATTTTGCTAGTCGGTTCCCTTAGAGCTTGTTCATCACCTGTGCACCGCATATATGCATACATTTTTTTTTTAATTATATATTCCTATGAACATGTGCCCCATGCGTCGATAAACATAAAATACACTTACAGTGGATTAAAATGTTATAAATAACATTCAAATAATAACTGATTAGAAATATTTGCTCACATGAGTTTAAGAATGACTGCCACGTATACAGTGATTGTACGTCTGGAAACTTAATTTTCCTGTATTTATTTGCTTCCCTACAAAAGCAAATAAGGCACAAGGCCGTTTTTAATGTGGGGTAAAAACCAGCTCCCCTAAAAGTAGGCAAAAGGGAGGCACTCTGGTTACCAAAAATAATAATTGTCCCAGTATAGAGAGTTTCCCCTCCATTGACTGGTACACATTATCTTAAGTGCAGCATCTGCAGAACAGATACTACACTTTGAAGTATTTATTTGCTCCCCCACCGAGCAAATTAGGCACAAGGCCGATTTTTAAAGTGAGGAGTGAAGGGAAAATGGGGACCAACTCCCCGGGGAGTAGGGGAGCTACATAGTGACAATTGGTATGAAGGGTTGCCCCTACATTGACCAAGGTCTTATATGTGGGATTATTCCCACATATGGTCTTTGCTTGCAGTATCTGCCGGAACAGGTGGTATTTATTTGCTCCCCCACCGAGCAAATTAGGCACAAGGCCAATTTTTAATGTGAGGAGTGAAGGGAGGGGGAAGGGAAAAAGGGGACCAGCTCCCGAGAGGTGGGAAATGGGAGCTGGTTAATGGTCAGGCATGTGGGGTTGCCCCCACATCTGGTCTTTGCTAGTCATAGCTTGCAGCATCTGCCGGAACAGGTACTACACTTTGATCTTGGCCCGAAGGCCAAGAACAACGGAAAATAGGCAAGGTATTTGTTTGTTTCCTCACTGAGCAAATTAGGCACAAGGCCGTTTTTTAATGTGGAGAGTGAAGGGAAAATGGGAACCAGCTCCCTGGGGAGTAGGGAAGCTGGATAGTGAGAATTGGTATGAAAGGTTTTCCCTACATTGACCAATAACTTATATGTGGGTTTGCCCCCACATATGGTCTTTGCTTGCAGTATCTGCTGGAACAGATGCTACACTTTGATCCCGGCCCGAAGGCCGAGAACAACAGAAAAAAGGCAAGCCTCTTTTCAATTGGCAACTTGATTTTACAATACATATTAATCTTAGAAAGCAGTGCTACTAGAAAGATCTTATCATGCCTTGACTTCAAAATAGACTTAGTAGCCTTGTTGGGAGATGACCTTTTTTCTTCCCTGCAACCTCTTTCTCATAGAAGAGACGTTGAGAGTCTGTCTCTGCTTTATCGTTATTTTCATGGCAAGTGCTCGTCTGAGCTCCAATCTATGGACTCTCCTCGCCAAACATTCACGAGAAACACTCGTCTAGCTGAAAACACTATCAATAGTTTCCCCCACTCTTTATCTGCGTCGAGACCTAAACAGAGCTTCCTTCTTGGAACTGTACACCCGTGGACTCTCTTCAGTTTCCTGCTTTCCAGCTGACTACAATATGGTCATCTTCAAGTCCAACGTAAACAAGTTCTTGATGAGCCGTTCCCCTTAAGTAATCCAATTTACCAAATTTACACTTATAACGATTACTACGATATTATCGCGTTGACTACTCTACACTCTTGAACCCTTATCCTCAAGTTGCCCCCGGGCCTTAATAAGTGGCGATTCCTGTGTAATATAAAAAAAAGAAAATGGAAAGTCGGTGACTACATTGCCCGAAAACTTTTAATAAATATTATTCTTTTTATGGCGCAAATAGGTCACACATTTATTATATACTAAGAGGGTGACCCGACTTGGGCCGGGATTTAATGTTCATCAACGAATGTTTCACACTCAAACATCTTTATTGACATCGAAACCGATGAAATCGCCCATCCTTCAATCAGATCGATTGATTGCCTGCTCTAATTGGGTACCCATCGCGGCACACCGGGAGGAAACTTCGTATGAGTCTCGCGGTGACGTAATCAAAGATACATTGTAATCTACATTGCACTGCAGAGAAATTACTGTTGCTTTTATAAAATTATTTTTCATACATAATGGCTTGAATTAAAGTTTAAAATCCAAAAGTCAAGTATCATGCTTCAATTGTGCTCTAAACAGAAACATTCATTTCTAAGGCGCCCCTGTCATGTCAAAGAACCTACTGTTGATTTTATATGCCTGACCTTACAGTTTGTATGTTGATAATGGATTGAATTTAAGTTTAAAATGAAACATTAAGTATCAAGGAACAATTGTGTTTTAAACAGAAACATTCATTTCGGACGCGTCCCAATCATATCAAAAAACCTACTGCTGATTTTATATGCTGGGCCTTTCGGCTTGTGTGTAAATAAAACTTTTCAAATGCTCTAGTGATGTTAGGTTGTGTAAGGTCATTCATCAGATTATTTCGATTATCCATACTTATCGAAAACATTCTGATAGAAAACCTATTTAAGAGCACTGCCAGTCACATCAAGTTCCTTCGTGTGAAATTAAAAAAAAAACAATCGGCCGTTTTCGAATCTATAAGGAACGAATTCTCACACATATAGATGTGATCCAACCACCTGTGATGGTCGAAAATTGCATCAGTAGCGGGTGAACTTGAGTTAAATTAGAGCTTTTTATTATGTGAGCAATCACAGGTGCCAGCAGGCGGACTTGTTTGCCCAAACTGTTTGACTGGTGATGAGGGGAGAGGAGAATACTTTCGGGAAAATTAATAATAATATTGTATTGCAATGGGAATCGTTGCATGGATTGAATAGTTTTTTTTGAGGGGGGGGGGACTTTAGGCCAGGGTTGTCGGATTTCGCCGAGTGAGAAAACTTGTGTTCGGAAAATCATGTAATTAATATGCACAAGTGATTTGGTCAATCAGCCAATCAGGGAGAATCAGAGTATGACGTAATGAAGAGGGATTGGCTGGATGAGAAACCCAAACTCATCAAAACCCACCCGCTACCTTCCAATAAAAGGAGGCGCAGAGCGATTTTTTAGTCAGTCGAAAGCAGGAATTCCCAGTTACGTTTGAGAGTCGAGTCTGTTCATTCCGTCCTGCCCCCCTCGTTCACTGATCATTCGATAAAGAGAGAAGAGACAATCGGTTGTCGAAAAAAAAGGTCCCGTTTTAATCACTGTTTAAACAGTCTGCCGGTGAAAGAAAAAGGCATAACATATATTTTCCCATTTGTCCTGTTCATAATTGTATGAATAACATTTTTTCCTGTAATCGGAAATTATTTAATAATTAATCCATAAAAACGAAAACTCAGGATTACGTCTGGAGTCAGTTGTTTGGTTGATTTCGTGATTAACTTGCAAATACATGACACGAAATTGAAGTAATTTCTTGCAGCAGACAGCAAGGAAACCTAGCGCCCGTGAATCCAGCCCGCGGCACGTGTCTTCCCTGGAGATTTGAGTATGTGCTTGGGACTTTTGCATTTTTTCTTTATATTTTTATTTTTGTTCTTTAACTGCAAACCACTATTGAGGCAAGAAATACAGGAATCTCACCCTAACCCCGTCATTGTAGAACCGACCGAAATCACGCTATTGAGCTTCCGTAGGTGTTTGAACCGGAACCACCTAGGACTACATATACCGGTGATCACTACGGTCTTCATCGTGTTATATATACACACGTGCAAAGTTCTTTTTATATAATAGTAGAGATAGAGATTATTTTTATAGTATTGTTATTATATTATATTATATTATGTTATATTATATTATATTACAGTGTTATATATTTAAAATATAATTGCTATAAATGTTATTATTTATATGCAACCGGTTTCTATATTGACTCTTTATTTTTACAAGGGAACCCCAATATGCAATTTTTGTGGCCCCCTAAAAGCTCTGATATATTTATTATGTAATGGTTTTCGTATTATTACTTCGTATTATTTAGATTATTCTAAATAATGCTCTCATTTTGAATGTTATTTACATAACGTTTCGGGTGATATAATCTCCGAGCTTCTTCAGGTGTATTTGTCGTAATGTTTGATATTTGGAAAGGGTTAACTCTAATCGTCTGAGGTGTCATATTTAGGTTCTAGTTTTTAAAAAAAATTACAAATAAAAATGATAAAAAATTTTCCTCTTCCCGCTCTACCGCTCTGCCTCCCGGGCCTATAAAGTAACATAGAAAATCTCTCTTTCTCTCTTTCAACAGAATTAATCTGTCGACCACTACAGTTTGTGGTAACGCATTAACAGGGGGACTGAAAAAAATGAAAAAAAAAAGAATAGACAATTACAATACATTTATTTACATGATTTTATTTTATTTGTTTTATTTTATTTTATTTTATTTATTTATTTTTGTACAAAGCTCCGTTTATTTATTTCTTGATGAATATATGCTTGTAGATCGAACTCGGACCTTATTGTTATTTTTTTCTTTGAATTTAAATATGACTGGCGTTTATTTCAGTAGAATCTTTTTTTTTTTTTTTACATGGGGGGTCACCACTTATCAAGGCCCGAAGGCCACTCAGGGATAAGGGTTATTGCGTGTACAGTAATCAATGAGATGGTATTGTAGTAATCATTAGTATTGGGGGTTTTGATAGAGTGTCTTACTTAAGGGGGCGGTTTGTCAGGAGTTTGTTTATGTTGGACTTGAAGACATCCAAGTTGTAGTCAGATGGGAAACAGGCAAGCGGCAGAGTCACAATAAAACAGTGTGTTGAAAATTGTCGTGTCGCGCTTGCGTATGACCGAGGTGCGTTCGGCACTTTTGGACTCAGTCAGAGGTAATTTCCGGACCTAATCTTTTTTTACGTATATGACCTATTTGCAACTGAACCCGAACGAAAGGCGATTTTTCGGATTCAATTTTGTTAACTGTTTGAGTATTGGGAACTCAGCGACCGAAACGATCATACTAATTATATAACTGTCGCGTCCGACAACTGACACGGCTTTCTAACGAGGTCGCGTTAAGATAGGGTCATACCACACTGCCAAATGAAATAAACTAGTTGTTTTTTTATTGTTTTTGTTTTTTTTTTGTTTTTTTTGTTTTTTTGTGAGAAGACACGAATATGAAAATAAAACTGATTGAAAAAGATTATTTGAATCAACCATAACTGATAAATAATTTCTTGGAAAATGAAGATGCATTTTAATTGCTTATCGCTGAATTAACGCCCATCGAATATTTCACTATTCTCGGTTGGGAAAATAACTTTGCTTTCTGAAGTTCTGTTTTTTATCAAGGGAGATAATAAAGAGCAAACAGTTACTCCACTTGAAGCACTATTTTTCTCTGCTCCATCGAAAGTAATGCATCCATCAACAGATTAGAACGCCGCATCAAAGTGTAGCGCTATTCTTTTCTAATCCAGAGAAGAAAGAAATATTTATAGACTGCAGCAATTCTAATTGTGTTTCCATTTTTAAAAGGAGATTGCATTACGCACATTTAAATCAACCTTATGTCAAATCAACCTGACGGGAAGAGATGGTGAATAGGGACTATCCTGGCCTTCTGTTTAGGATCATAGTGTAGTAACACTTCTATCTCTAGTTAGAGGAAGGTATATTTTTCAAAGTTTTGTGGTGGAAGCAAATATGAATTTTCGTCCACATTAAGATCTGATATTTTCGTCTACATTAAAGCTCTGATAACTTACGCTGTTGCGGTTAACTAAGTAATCAGTCACCTAAGTGTGTCAGATTTCTGCATAGAAGTTTTTGTAGTTTTTCATTAACTTGTAATTTGTAGTTTTCCCTGATACAGAGAACATCAAAACGCAGTGGATTACAAGTAATGTCGTCGAAAATTTGGCCAATTCATAAAAGCAATGGCGACACTCGATTGATTTGCGGTTCCGCGCCTAACAAGTATTGTCACGCAAAAGAAAAGATGACTAGAGAGCGACGGATTATGATACTAACTTTTCCTAGATTGTGACCAGAGACCTGTTAGTCGGGGTTTCGCCCTTATATCGTTTGGTGCCAAATGTGGCCACTATGGATAGCGCTGCCAGATGCTGGAGTTGCACTGCCACTGCCACATTGTCACCAGCCCTCTCACAGTGAAGAAATGTTGGACTTTATTTACTGATGCGACTCACCTTTTTCATTCTTATTTATTTTATATATATATATATATATATATATATATATATATATATATATATATATATATATCCGTTTAGTCTCGAAAGACAAAGGATACCCCTTGTAGGGGCAGCTGAACGTGTAATCATGAGGCAAGGATTGCGCAATTTCTAACCATGCCTCTCCTGAATCGGCACTGCTTGAGTCCAGTGGCAAGGAAAAGTCCAGGACGACTGAAAACAATGCCGAGATAAGCGGAGAGCTCATACAGCACCTGGAAGTCCCAAATAGCCACCCATTGACCAGGTTTAACGTTGCTTAATTTCGGTGATCCAACGGGAACCGATGTGCCAACGTGATTATGCCGTTTTTTATTTATGTCTTTTATTTATTTACGTAATCCTCTTTAGGTTATTTCTACTCTATTGTATAATTATCGGTGCATCATTGTGGGTAAACAAGTAAAAAAAAATTAACCTGAGCGCCATTTTGAAAAATACTTGTTTGAATCATCTATCAATTAACATTGAAACAATTTATGAAGCACGCGTGTCACGATTGCTATTATGGAACTTTATGACGTTTTATCGTGTATATAGCACGCCAAACCGGTATATAACGTATGAGGTATTGTTGCCGTATACTGGTGAATATCTGTCCTGTTTGAAGGTTCTTAAATAGGAGCAGAAACGTTTCTGTAATTTAATTGGCTTCATTATTTCTTCTTCTGCATCATCATCATCATCATCATCATCATCATCATCATCTCTCTCTTTCTCTCTCAATGTGATGTTGCTAATCTCATTCTTTTCTATAAATACTATTACAGCATATGTTCTGATCAAGTCGTTGCTTCCTTTCTCCCTGCTCGTTTTGCTCACTGGTCTAGTGGTCTCCATAAATTTGCTGTTTGGATATTTCATTGTAATATAACTTCCTATTCCTTCAACAACGATGTAATTTGTGAGAAACTGAATGTTGACTAACAGAGTGTTTTTTTTTATTCAATTTTAATTATGTTCCTGAAATTTTTTTAGAGGAGGGGAGTTTGAGGATATGTGTAATAATGGATAAAGTGTTAGGAAAAATACCATTTGAATTGATACTCTTCTGGACGTAGATGGTTCAATCCTTGTCGTGGGTGATAATAAGAATGCCACTGCGAATTATTTAAAACTTCTACTCGGTTATGGCTGATGAAACGAGTACGTGCTAATCGTGTGGATTAAATAAAGAATTATGTTCAAAATTCTTACTCGGCATACTTAAGATTTAACGGAACTTCCATGATAAAAATTGATTTTTTTTTTTTACTATACACATAGATACGAAAAAAGTTGTCAAAAAACAAAAATATAACAAATAAATGTTATCAAAGGCAAAATAAATTACTTTTCTACCTAACTGGATAGGTTTTTAGTGTTTTTATTTAATGTAAAATGTTTATTCGGTTGGAAAACATACAGTGTTTATCGATATACTTGAAAAAAGACAAATGGCGGCTAGCTCGCTCCTGAAAAAATTAAGTTTGGGAAAATGAGTTCAAGCTAAAAAAAATTATGCAAAATACTGTTAGAAACGCACTCAATATATGTCAGTCTGTGTCACGGTAACATATATTGAGTAAGTTTCTAACACTATTTTGTATATTTTTTTAGTTTGAACTCATTTTCTAAAACTTAACGTATTCAACAGCGAGCTAGCCGTCATTTGTCTTTTTCAAATATACCGATAAACATGGTATGATTTTCAAACCAATTAAACATTTTACATTAAATAAAAACACTAAAAACTTATCCAGTTAGGTAGAAAAGTAATATATCTTTCCTTTGATATCATAAAAGACATCTCAAAAGCATGTGGACCTGATCTCATCCCAGCTGTGCTATTAAAAAATGTTCCGCTAAGGTTGCTTCGGTTCTCTTTAAACTCTTTAACACATGTCTTAACGAATTTTGCTTTCCTGGCAGCTGGAAAACTGCTTCTGTGATACCAGTTTATAAAATTTCTGGCAGAAGAACTGACTCATTAAATAATTGCCCAACTAACCTCCTCCCGCTTTTCGCCAACGTATTTGAGTAATTAATCAAGCTCTAGTCCACCGCCTTACAGCTGCTAAGCTTCTGTTTGACCATCAGTAATGAATTTAGGTAAGCCCGTTCTCCTGAAGATATTCTAACTGTAATCTCTGAACGTATGTGCCAGGCACTGCATGGGGCAGGGGAGGGAAGGGCAGTGATCCTAGATATATATAAGGCTTTTGACGGGGTATGGCACGATCGTCTTCTCATGAAAGTAAAATCCTATGGTATTACTGGACGAATGCTTAACACAGTTGAATTCTTTCTCCTCGAGTGTGTATTAAATCCACATACACGCCCGTCTTAACAGTGCTCTAACCAAATCTAAATTAATACAAAATAACCCGACTTCATAAATCGATAAAAGTTCTATTATCGTATTTTAATTATAAGGTAAAGCTAGAAGCTCAAACATCCTAACTCAAGATAGATAAAGCCAAAAACATCCACGCATTAATATGGGAGGGGAGACTATTTTCAAATATCGTCCTAAATTTGGAATGGAGCAACGGACTTATATTAAGTAGATATTAATAAGTCACTCTTACCCTTTTTTTTAATGGAGAGTAGATAATGCACTGTGGATGTGTTATCGGCAGCTCTAGTAACTCTCGCTTCTCCTTTTTGTCCCTCGGTCCTCATTTCCAATGAGTGATTTTCTGACAAAGGGTGAAGAAAAAGCTGCTATGCAGGTCGGTAGCACTTTGTAAATAGTAGCCTGAGATGTCGGAAATTTTCTGTTTCTATGTCTATCCTTGTGGCCATGTCATTAGTAAGGGTGCTGAAGGTAAACGTCTCATCTGGGCTGACGTTATCCGCCTGATACTCAAGGATCCAAACCTTGGATTAATCACTAAGGAGACTGTCCTATCAGCAGGTGCAAATACTGGGGTTACTGTATTGCAATTTGGTGAATGGATTCTGGACCATGCAGTAGCTTCTGGTGGGGCCTCTCGATGCCATACTAGTGGGTAATTGTTACGGCTTTACCTTATCGTGTGCTACAAAAAAAATCCTGTCTATTTCTCTCTTACTTTCCCTCTCTGTCCTGCTCTAACTAAGTCTGTCGACCTGTTCCACAAATCCCAAAACCTCAATATGAAATATCTCAAGAAAAAAACATGAATAAACCTAGAACCTCACCCGCCAACGTAGACCCTTACTACCATGTCTCTTTCTCCAACATTAGGGGTCTATGTTCCAACCTTCCAGAGGTTGAAATTCAATTACAGGAGACGAAACCGGGCATAGTCTTTCTAAGTTAAACTGGCATAGGGCCGACCACTTCCCTAGATGAGTTCGTAATTAAAGGATACTCTAACTTAACATCTAAATCTGGCCCCTAAGGTCGCTATGGGCATGGAATATGTGCCTACATTAAAGATGGCTTTCAGTGTGGTAGGGATATCTCCAGAGAAGGCTCTAATTTACGTTATACGTGCTTCCTGGTGGCACTTGCTTACAACACCGCATTTATATTTGCCCTCTATTCCCCCCACAACAGCAGGATTACTATCTTGAAGAGTATATCTGAGAAAATTGACCACATTCTGTCTGCTCATCCCTCGGCTAACAATCATATTTGCGGTGACTTCAATGTCCATAATGTGGAATGGCTAACGCACTCAAATAAGACAGATGATGAGGGGAGGTTCTGTCATGATTTTGACATTGCCTATAACCTCACTCAGATTGCTCACGAACCCACCCGTGTACCCGATATTACCGGTCAGTATGCAAGCCTTCTCGACCTGTTTCTCACGACTTCTCCTGAGCTATGTTCATGTTCCGTTCTATCTCCTCTGTGATCCTCCGACCTCTCTGTTCTATCAGATGGGATAAAAATGAAATGTAATAAGTCTTCAGGCGTACCTCTCTACCGTACAGTACTTCAATACTCTATGGCTGACTGGGATAGCTTCTGTACATTCATATCTGACCTACATCTGCATTCAATGTTTTAAAAGGATGTGTCCTCTATAGTATCAGACCTGACCGAATGGTTAATTGTAGGCATAGACCGATTCATACCATCCAAAAATTCCAACAAAAACCTAACAGCCAGCCATGGTTCTCCCCAGAATGTGCTGCTACCATCGCGCACAGAAATCACTTTTTCCATAGCTACTAACGTAATAGATGTACTGAGACGAAAGCTGCTTTCAGGATTGCCAGCAACCACTGTAAAAGAGTAATAAAACATGCAAGAGAGCTATATGCTCAGTCTGTTAAATCCAAAGTAGCTGAGCAGCGGCTTGGTTCCCACCAGTTTTGGCAAGTAGCAAACAGGATCCTGAATAGAAGCGTGCGTTCTATCCCAACTATCATCAATGGACCTGAGGTCATCTCGTCAGAATCGGACAAGGCCAAACTATTTGCCAATAACTTTGCAGCTAATTCTACCCTATGCGACGAAGGCCATCAACTCCCCGTATTTCCTCCTATAACAGACAACACGCTATGCAAATATCTGTGCGTGAGGACGCCAAGCTGATCAAGCAACGGCATTCCAATTATAGTGTTAAAAAAGCTTAAACCAGAACTTGCCGCCATACTTACAAAACTGTTTAAGCGTTTCCTTAATGAGAAGTGCTTTCCAACACCCTGTAAAACCTCATCAGTATGCCCTGTATTTAAGAATTCAAGTGATAAGTCATCTCCCTCTCAGTACTGACAAATAAGTCTCTTGTGTGTCATGAGTAAGCTGATGGAATCCATATTAAATAGAGAAGTAGTCAACCACCTCAGCAGAAACAACCTTCTTAGTGACATGCAATATGGTTTCCGTTCTGCTAGATATACAGCAGATGTGCTAACGGTTATATCTCATAGGATTAGCACATATCTCGACAAAGGCTTCCTTTCTAGGGCAATTGCTCTTAACATATCAAAGGCCTCCGATAACGTATGACATAAGGGCCTTCTTCACAAGATTAACAGCTACGGTATAACTGGAAATGTTTTCTCAATTATTAAATCCTTTCTCTCTGATAGGCTCATAAGAATAGTGGTTGATGGGCAGACATCAGAAGCCCATAGTATTAATGCTGGAGTCACTCAGGGGTCCATCCTGGACCCAACTTTCTTCCTGATCTACATCAATGATCTCCCTAAACACATACTTAAATCATTCGTTGACATCTATGCTGATGATACGACCATCTATGGTAACACATTAAAGGCAGTAAATGACAAAGTTCTCTCTGATTCTCTCTCCTCTGATCTTGAGCGTGTGGTACAGTAGGGGAAGAGGTGGCTGCTTACTTTTAATGCATCTAAAACCAAACTCCTATCTTTATATCATCAACGCTCTGATCCCCATCTGGCATCAATTGAAATGAATGGTTTTGTCTAGGGGAGGCTCCATATTTTGACAAGCTTCTGGGTTTGACCTTTACTCCTGATCTGAAATGGAACACGTATATAAAGCCTGTTGCCAAGGTCGCTGGGAAAATGGTGGGATCCTTCTACCGCTCCAGAAGATATCTCACTACTGATGCAATTCTCTATCTGTATAAAAGCCAAATACGTCCAAGGATGGAGTACTTCTGCCTTATCTGGGCAAGAGCTGCTAAAAACAGCCTATCCTGTCTTGTCAGAGTACAAAATAGACTTCGTGGCTTAGTGGGGGATGCTCTTTTTTCTTCCCTGCATCCTCTCTCCCACAGAAGGAACGTTACGAGCCTGTCTTTGTTTTATCGTTATTTCCATGGCAAGTGCTCGTCTGAGCTCCAATTTCTGGTCTCCCCTCGCCAATCTTTCATAATAAACACCCATCTAGATGAAACCACTGTCATTAATTTCCCCCACACTTTATCTGTGCCTAAATCAAAACGTAAATTCCACGAACAAAGCTTCTTTCTTACAAGTGCATGCCTGTGGAATTCTCTTCCGTTTTCCTGTTTCCCACCTGACTACAACTTGAATGCCTTCAAGTCCAACATAAACAAATTCTTGATGAACCGCCCCCTTAAGTAACACCCTTTATCAAATCTCCAATACTAACGATTACTACGATATTATCCCATTGATTACTGTACACGCGGTAACCCTTATCCTCGAGTGGATTCCGGGCCTTGGTAAATGGTGCCCTCCATGTAAAAAAAAAAATTCTTGTGGAGCCGTCCTTCTAAATAATCAAACTCTTTCCAGTCCTGGCTGCCGTTACTAATATTCCAGACAAATTCATTAACACTTATCCTGAATTAGTCTTTGTGCCTCAATAAGTCTGACATAAAAAAAAAAAATGAGATTGTGGCACTCACTGAAGGCGAGTTTAATCGGCTTCCTCCTTCAGAGGAAGTTCCATGAGAGTATGAAATTCACAAGCGCCCCCCCCCCAGTCGCATGTATATTCCCGTTAAGGGAGAAGACGACGTTAGATTTTTGAATTCTTACAGGGAGGTGTCGATGTCCTCCTACATACAGCGCCTGGTATTCCCAAATTGGCCACCCATCTCATAATACCAAACTGGTCACGCATCTGACACTGACCAGGTTCAACGTTGCTTAATTTCGGTGATCTAATGAGAACCGATGTGTGAACGTGATTATGCCGTACACAGTGGCTTGCTAATGAATAAATAAATTTCTCTCTCTCTCTCTCTCTCTCTCTCTCTCTCTCTCTCTCTCTCTCTCTCTCTCTCTCTTCGATTTCTTCTTCTTCTTCTTCTCTATCTATCTATCTATCTCAATCTCTATCTCTATATATCTCTCTCTTACACATGCATTTACGATTACAAAAAATACACATATGCCCGCAATCTCACGCAAACACATAGTTATACTCTGCTACAAACGCATGGATACTAAACACGTGTAGTCTCAGGCATGCACACGCTTTCTTAAGATCTATTTTCTCTTTCTATCTCTTTTTCTTTCTTTTCTCTTTCTATCTCTTTTTCTTTCTTTTCTCTTTCTATCACTTTTTCTTTCTTTTCTCTGTCTATCTCTTCTTTTCACCCGTACACGTTCATCCACACTCACACACATGTACACACACACACATAGGTGCCAAAAACACACATGCGTTTATCTCACGCACACAAACGGTTACCAAAACACCCATACTAGGAACAGTGCTTGTGTTTTTTCTTTCATTAATAAACGATGACAATATACAGAGAAATAAATAAAAAAAGAAAGGTCCGCCAAAAAAAAAACGGGGTTCACCAAAAAAAGATTAGCTGAAACCCATCCCTTCTCCCACCTTATTCAAAATAAAAACAAACACTTTATCCTTTTTTTGTAGTGCAACTTGTTTGTTACTTTCGTTTTATTTTTCGCGTTCTCTTTGTTTGGTTTCGACTAGCGGATGGGGT
>NC_136483.1:137792136-137907136 GCF_053919585.1 Euprymna scolopes
ATATATATACTATTTCTTTATATTCCTATACTGGGATCCAGCAATGACCGATTCTACTATAAGAAAGATAATGAGTAATGAATCCTCGAAGAGCGATGTAGAAAAATGCACTGGATGTAATGCGGGGGCTAATTCGGTTTTATGGGGACTTAAGGTAAACGACGTACAGAAGTGATTCTTCCTTGCACCTAGAGCTTCATGAATCGATGTGTGTGTTAACACCCCAAAAAGTGTCGCAGTTCAATAAGCGCCGCAGGTGAGAGGGGAAGACGGCAAATCAATGCGACGCCCAGAAAATATGGTCAAGGGAAAGTAAAAAAAAGCAAGAAAAAGCGTAACACTGATAAGAATGACACCTCACTTGTTTATCGCGGGTACGTGTACCCGGATGTCTGCGTATGGATATGTGCGTATCAATGTGTGTCTGCTTGGCACATCTTAGTGTGTGCGCATGATAGCGTGTTTATTGAATTGAATCCCACTGCAGCGTAGTTGGACACAAGGTCCGTTCGAAATCAAGAATCCAACTCCGACGCCTCTAAAAAGGACACTCTGTATGAGTAAAAAAGAAATGGCCGGCTATAAACCACATCTTCTTCTTCTTCTTCTTCTTCTTCTTCTTCTTCTTCTTCTTCTTCTTCTTGAAGCAGTAGGTAATGTTTAGAAGGATGGGTTGTGTGTGTGTGTGTGTGTGTGTGTGTGTGTGTGTGTGTGTGTTCTTTGACTGTATTAGTACGTTGCAGGGGAGTGGTGTGTATCTTTGCATTAGTGCGCATGAATAGTAATGGATATGTTTGCCCATGTGTGCGTGTCTCTATATGTGTGTTAATAAGGACATAGTTTTTATGTGCTTATTGTATGTTGCAGTTAAAGTATGTGTGTGTCTATTTGGTGTCTCCATCTACGATTAAATACGATTATATAGTATCGTATGTATGTATTGTTCTCTTTCTCCTTCTTTTCTCACTTACTCTCTCTCTCTCTCTCTCTCTCTTTCTCTCTGTGCGCACGTATGTGTAGAAATATGCTGTAGTATATTGCAGTGATACTGATTATGTTCATGTGTGTGAACGTGTGAGTGTATGTGTGCCTATGTGTGTGTATGTGTGTACACTTTCCTATCTCATTCTTTAATCTGATCCTCGTATAAAGTAATGGATGAGATAGAGAGAATAGGACGTATACAAGGACAGTTTTAAAGTAGGAAAAGAAAGAGAGAGGGGGAGAGAGAGACGAGAAAGCTTGCAACTATTATGGTAGGGAGTATAATACATTAAGAGAGATATAAAGAGCTTTTAAGAACAAAACAGAGAAGATGAGGATGAATTGGGATGGTTTGAGATGCAGATGAAGATGAAATAGAGAGAAAAGGATCGGGGGAGGGTTAAGCCTGGTCGTAGTGGTCCGCTATGTACACATCACTCAAATCCCTCCTAAATCCTAATTCTTCTTATCTGATGAGTGTAATGTCGTAATTAAGCTTTTGTTTTTATTTTTATTCTTTTTTTCGTTTGTTCTTTCTCCTTTCTTTTCGCTTTTAAAGGGGGGAAATAGTGTTTTCACATTCGCCAATGCCCCTCCTCAAAACGAAAACGAAAGTGAAAGTTAAATTCAACGTGAACGTACCGCTCCGCTGCCATCGAAACAGACTAGGAAAGCGACATTTCCACTGTCGACGACATAAACACCGACCAATGCTCACACTTTAAAAGGGACTTAAATCCGGCTTGCTCGTTCCCCCCCGATCTCTGTCACTTTCTCCCCCTCTCTCCGTCGTCTCTCTCTTTCTCTCTGCAATGCAGAAATCAATTCAAGCACATTAATGTGGAGACACATTTCACGTTTTAGATAAGGACGACCTTAATGAAAAGAAAGACGCGAAAGAAACGAGATTTTGGCAAACAAACAACAATAAATAAACGTACAATCAATATTCCTTTTTTATTATTACTCAACAAAATACGATAAGAAAATCAAACTCAAATCTAAACTACACCTAATCAAATCTCATTCGTAACTTGACGGAATTGAGTCCAATTCTAATCTAAGGGAAATCCAATCCGGATTAACACAATATCTCTATTTATGTAAAGTTAGGTATGTGTATATGTTTGCGTATTTTTGTTACGACTTACCCTTAAACTAATTAACCGATCATTATAATGTTTTGAGCAAGGTAGCTAGGTGTAAGGTCGGGCTATATTGACTTTAACTTAGTTTATGCAAAGGATTTCTAAAGTGGAATGAAATAACTACGTAGAATTTTAGATATCTCTCTTTTTTTTTTCGTGAAATTTTAGCAATAGGTATTAGACTTCAATAAACAAACATCCCCTCCCAATTTTTAATAAATGCTTGATTTTTCATTCAGTATTTAGTCATGAATGACCAACAGTATTTGTTTTATCGTAGGTCAAGAATTCGCAGGGATAAGTATGGTGCTCGTCTCGCCAGTAGAATGCGTGATCATGTATCAACTTCATACTACAACGAATCGGTAAAACCTGATGTAGTATTAGCACTAGTCGGACTAAGGAAGAGGAAGTTTATAGGGAATATCAAATTCGCAAGCGATTCCCAGCCGTATGTATATACCGGAAATGAGAAGATGACGTCGTCTTACTTCGGTACTGAAAACCGGTCTACCAACGCGATTATGTCGTACTTCATACTAAGTAGATTTCAGATTTATTTTGAAATTATATAAAAGATAAGATTTATCGAAATAGTGCTGAGACTATTTCTGAACTGAATAAAGCTGTTACAGACAAACGTGCAATGCTTAAGAGTTATTGATAATTTTGTACGGCATAATCTTATTGACACACCGGCTTTCATTATATCACCGAATTTAAGCGACGTTGAGCCTGGCCAATACCAGGTGGGTGGCTATTCGGGAATACTAGTGCTGTGTTGTTGAATGTATATATAATTTACATACACATTGACAATTCTTTTGTCACTATTCTCAGAATCAACACAGAGACGAATTTCAAAGTATAAGTTTTATTTACAATTAAGCTTTTACTTCATTGATAAACAGAAAGTGAGAGAGAGAGACGTTAGTGAGAAGGAGTTCGGTGGTGTGTGGCTTGCTGACGAATAGGTGTCAAGATATCATATCACGTGACGTCCGCCGCTGTATTTGCCATCTCTCCATTTTCTGTTGTTTATATAGTCTCAGATCGACATTGCTGGAATTATAAACACCAAGAATTACATTCTTCCTTTATATTTTGCATTGCGCAATTCATAACTTCTGGGCTTGGAATGTAAGCAATTCTTTGTTTTCGTTTTAATTACAATTCTGGTCATTTTTCTGGGACCAAAAAAGGTCGAGTCCATCTGGAATGGGCGTGTGTGCACACCTCTACTTTCAGTACATCGCCACGTCTCTGTATTCAATGCGAGGCGCTGTACATATTCAGATAAGCGGGCATGAAGGATTTCAGCTTTGTAGAGTTTCAAGTCGTCTTTGGGAAAGTAGCATGTGTTCGACACCGTCTGATATTCTGACCTTTTAGGAAAATCTTCAAACAAAACACCCGCTTCCAATTTGTGATGAGTCAGTATCTCAGTATCTATATATTAATAGGGTAGCGTGTGTTATTTATTTTTTTGTGTGTCAGGTTTACATTTGAGTGACTGTCGTTTAATTGTTATGGACTTCCATTTCCTGTAATAAATAATTTTATCGCGAATTTTTCAAAATTTTTGCTTTAGGTTTCGATTATAGCTAATGGCACTCAAGTTATTTATTAATTTTTTTTTTTTTTCATAAAGATAATTTTACCAAGAATTCTTCATAAGTTTTTGGTTTCGGTTTCGATTATAGCTGATGGCACTCCAGTAATCTATTTTTATTTTTATAAATAAATTTATCTATAATTCTTCATAAGTTTTTGCTTAGATTTCGATTATGGCTGAAGGAACTCAATTTATCTATCTATCTATCCATCTATCTATTTATCTATTTATCTATCTATCTATCTATCTATCTATATATATATATATATATATATATATATATATATATATATATATATATAAGTTTTGGTCTCGGTTTTGATTCAAGCTGATGCAGCCAAGTTATATTGATATATTTTTTTTATTTTTTAAATCGCAACTTTATAATATATAAAAACCGATAGAACATTAACTCTATAATAATATATACGAAATCTGCAAGAATTAAAATATCATATTTAAGCGTACTTTACGACCGCGCTACGCCGGGCGTCTTTGCACTTTTTAACAAAAGAGCTACAATAACATAAGAGCGTCTCCATTTACGCTGAACATCTACAGAATGCCAACATCAATATATTACATATGAATGAGTGCCCTGTGGAATTTCCATAGGTTCCGCTAGTGAAAGTAGCAAGGCTCTAAAAACTCTCATGGGAATGTTCATGTCAGTGCGCAGTTTGGTGTAATAGGAGATAACGAAACATAAATAACAGGAAATATTATTAATAACTAAGCAACTATTAAGTTACAACCTTTTTATAGGGTACCCCCCACCACCACCACCAAAAAAAAAGAAAAAGAAAAAGAAATAATTCACACCAATGAAACCATTAATTAAACTCGCAATTTTTTCTGCAATCCAACCATATTCGCTGCGAATAAACTTCTATGTCTGACTTTTCCACCAAATTTCAGCTAAGAATGTCCAACAGTTCTTGTTTTATCTCGTCTCCATGACCAGCTCTGCAGTGATAAACACTGAGCGCTACTAGTCGTCATTCAGACGTTTCGGATAGTCATCGGTGTTATGGTTTCGAGTAGATGCGACAACACTTCAAATTACTCGTCAGGATGACTAGTGGTGCCGGGACACTTTGCTAACCGTCTCATCAGTAGAAAGTATGATAACGAATTCATCATACTCTAAAGTTTTCAGATTTTTTATCTGGAGGTTATTTCAAGTACATTGTCTATCAAAATAATAGCCAAACTATCGCTAAACAGAAGAGGGTCATTAATACAGCCCACACCGGTAGAGTACAAAGAGAAGTATAAGTCAAAGCAATAGACAATTTTGAACGTCGTATGTTTAACATCTATATATTAATACTGTGATACCTTTAACGAACATACGTACGTGTATCACAGTTTCTAGATTATAAATTATTCAATCGGGAGATCCTATTTATTAAAAAGAAAGATAAAAGGTGATAACAGTGCAAACATTAAATTAGCATATAAATACGCTAATTTGATATCCATAATATGTTATCACCTTCTATCCTCCCTTTTAATAAATAAGATCTCCCGATCACCGAACACGCAATGTAAAAAAGAAAATTTTTAATGTAAAATGTAAATAATGATGTTGCTTTGGGGCCGTACGTGAAACTAAAATATATCTTCTTGGCCTTCTGGCTAGGGTCCAAGGGTAGTATCTGTTCTGTCTAAAGATGGTAAAATAATATCGTGGGGGTTTTGTTCGCGCTGGACGTACGTACAATGGAAATATGTCACAGATTCCTATAAGGATATTGGAGACAAACAGTAATAATCAGATATATTCTGACACTACATTAAGAAGATTACTTGAATAAATACTTTTACAGTTTTAACAAAAGGGCTACAATAATATCGCGGGGCCTCCATTCACACTGACCCTCCAAAGAATGTCCAGCCGCAATATATTACATATGAAATATGCCGCTGTGGAATTTCCACAGGTCCCGCTCGTACATATAAATTTATCATAAGATTGCATTACTTGGATTGCTCGAAATACTGTTCTCGCCCTGATTGTTATTCTCACAACGTTTCGGCCGATATAACCATCGATTTTCTTCATGTGTGTCTTAACAACGCTACTTATTGGTTAGTTGTGGAAAAAAAATTGGTTGGTTGTTTTTTCAACAAACCATAGTCGTTATAATTCGAAGCATGTGATGTGTTTATGAAACAGAAATGTCATTGAGTTCTTTCGATTTTCGTATTAATACGGGCCTGTACCGATTTATGTGGAGTTACTTCCCTTTGTTTTAGATTTTAAAAAAATATATTTTGGAAAAACAAAGTCGGTATTGTTAAAAACATATTGTATATAAAAACACGGCCGAGAAACGCCGAGTAGGGATAGTTAGTATTTATGTATTAATACGTTTGTATCTTTTTTCTAAAGCTTTCATATAGTAGAGAGGCAATCATATACATTTTATACTTTATAACATCATTTTAATTTTATAATTTACTAGCATGGGTACCAAGCGTTTCCCGGGTGGAGATAGGTGGTATACTAAGGCTATTGAGCAACCAACTCCCAACTCTAAAAAAAAAAAAAAAAACTTTTCTTCAATCAAAGTAGCAGAAAGTACCCGTGTGAGCGCAAAAAGAAATTAGCTGCAGTAACTAGGCTCGAACCTGTAACGCGAAAGAGAAAAAGGGGGTGAAAAAAAAGCAAACACGCTAGCTGTCACGGCCACGGCGACTTATGACGTCACAAGCGTTAGAAATAAGGTTTTATAAACGTGCGTTAAGATAGGTAGGCGTATGACTTCCAAAAATATCGACGCAAAAACTGACCCCTCCTTGCAAAAACCTCCCAGTTGACCAGCACAGAATTTTTTTTTTATCCGCGAGATCGATCTTTCTAATCATCTAATTATACCAATTTTGTTATGGCCCGATGTGTTTGTCAAAAGTTTTTCGCAGACATACAAACACAAACACAGACACACGTTTTCCTTTTATATAATAGGTAACATCATTTTCATTTTATAATTTATAACACCATTTCAATTTTATAATTTATTTTTATACTTTATAATATTATTTTAATTTTATACTTTATAATATTGTTTTAATTTTATACTTTATAACATCGTTTTAATTTTATAATTTACAGCAGATTAATTTTATAATTTATAAACTCATTTTAATTTTATAATTCATAAGATCATTTCAATTTTATAATTCATAACACCATTTAAATTTTTATGAATTATTTTTACACTTTATAACATTATTCTAATGTTATAATTTATAACATGGTTTTCATTTTATAATTGATAATATTATTTAAATTTTATAATTTATTTTTATACTTTATAATATTATTCTAATTTTATGATTATAACATCGTTTTAATTTTATAATTCATTTTTACACTTTATAACATTATTCTAATTTTATAATTTATAATATCGTTTTATTTTTATAAATTATAACAGCATTTTAATTTTATAATTTATAACACCGTTTTAATTTTATAATCATAACAGCATTTAAATTTTATAATTCATAACACCGTTTTAATTTTATAATTATAACAGCATTTTAATTTTATAGTTTATAACACCGTTTTAATTTTATAATTATAACAGTATTTTAATTTTATGGTTTATAACACCGTTTTAATTTTATAATTATAACAGCATTTTAATTTTATAATTTATAACGTCGTTTTAATTTTATAATTAATAACAGCATTTTAATTATTTAATTTATTTTTATACTTTATAACATGAGTTGTGTAGCAAAGCATTTCCGATGTCGCCCGGTAAACATTGAGTCACCTTCAGACATGATAGAAGGTCTCTATCGGTATTGGGATTTGTACCCAACTGGTCAACTAGTATATGGTCAACAACAAAAAAAAAAGAAAAGAAAACCGGTTTTCATTAAACAGAAATTAAATAATGTCCTAGGGTGACAATTTTATCGTTCCGCCATTTAACCATGCGTCGATGTTGATTGTAACGATTACAGTATCGTTGTCTAAAACTGATTGCGTTCTGATGAGTCGCGATAGAGTATTAGCCTGGAAATTTTCTGTTATTCTGCGGTACTGTATGCTGAAATTATATCTCTATCGTTGAAATCGAATAGCCGAATATACCGGAATATTTTTCTTTTGGCCGAATAGCAAAATAGTGGCATGAGGTCCATCAGAAGCGTAAAGTGATACCCAAACACTATCTTGTAGATTTTTTTACATAAAAAATCAGTGCCAGTGCTTCTTTTTCTACTTGACTCTAATTGCATTTAACAGGCATCAGGGATCTAGCTGCGTGCATGATAGCCTTCTTAGTTTCATCTATAATTATATGTCAAATCACTGCTTCCACGTCATTTGCTGCCAGAACATTTTTTTTTTTTATCAACGTTTGTGAGCAGTAGGTCCGATTTGATGAGTAGTTTGATTTTATTAAATGATTTTTGCCGATCTATGGCCCGGACCAATTTGTGTCTTTGGTCAACAGTTTGCTTAGTGGTGCTTTGATTTGGTAAAGTGACAAGAAACTTCCGTAGTAACTCACCAGTCCCAGAAATGCTAATATCTGATGGGAGTTGACATGTGTTGAATAGTTGCCAAATTAGTTGGATCTGGACGACGATCTTGACGATTGAACATAAATTCCAAGTATTTTATGGAAGGTAAGTAAAACAGGCCTGAGGTGGAATTAGAGTCTTGGATGCAGGTTAGGAATTTAGCAGTTCTCTCTGTTAACTCCTGATTAGATTGCCCAACAATAATGATTTCATCTAAGTACGCAGCTGCGCATTCCACCCCAGTGATTAATGCGTCAATAATCTGCTAAAATATTGCAGAGTTCTGTTTTTACCCCAAAAGTAAACGAGTGGATTTGAATAGTCCGTGGTGTTTTGCTGATGGCTCTCCGGGGATTGCTGCCACTTTGACTGGCAAATAATTGTTTATTATGTCTAATTTTGTTAAACAAATGCCACAATTAAGTATGGTGAAAGGTCATTGATGATCATCTAGTGATGTGTTGATGCCAGTTGCAAAATCAGAACATAACCGAATTGAGCCATTGGCTTTCTGTCGTACTACAATGGATGCTGCCCACCGTGAATATATCACCAGTATGATGATCTTCATTTCCTCAAGTCATTTTAGTTCCTGGTTCACTGGTATGGCACTGGGCGTTTGGTGTGAAGCACAGGTTTAGCAGATGTTATAAGGGACAGCGTAACTGCTGCGTGAGTATAGCGTCCCAACTTGTTATCAAAAAAGTGGAGAAAATTGTTTTATAATGTATTTGATCTGGTTGATAATGTTACTTTGAGGTGATGAACTGGATACCACTTTTACATAACTGATTGAATGGAATATCGATGAGACCGAGCGGCTCAATAAAATCAAGTGCCAAGAAATTATGGCTCCAGTTTGCTACGTAAATGATATTCGATGCTGCTTTGTATTTCATTTTAATGGTAGGTGGTAGTTCACCCGTGATGTGGAAACAGTCCCAAAAAGAACGGTCCGGCATATGACCTTAAACTATATCCGATGGTAAGGTCCTAGCTTGCGGGTTTTGGGGAGTGTGGAGCTACCCTTTAATTTCTCCCAGATCCACTCTGACCCAGAGTGGTAGTACCTGTTAGGGTCCCAACTATGGGTTAAATAGAAACATACTTGAATATATATATATATATATATATATATATATATATATATATATATATATATATATATATTCTATTAAAAAATGTTCTTCAGAATCACTGGATTCGCCATTAAATAACCTGAAAAGGGTTGATATGCCGTACAACAAAAACAACCAACCAACCAAAAAGAACTCCGTGCTATATGAGTAGGTTGTACCCATATTGCCTATGATATAAGTGTAATGTCGGAAGCAGTGTCCACTTGCAGCTGAACAGGATGAACATACTATTGTACTGCCACAATATTTTCGGCTTGATTTTGGGTTGAGGAGGAAGGCTGCCACCAGACAGAATTTGTTTTACTATGATATTTGTCCTTATTATGCGAGGTTTGTCTACTCTGTGTTGGTTATTGTGCTTACGGAGTGCAGAATCTTAAATTTACAGATCCGTGCAAAATTCCAACTGCCATAGTTCAAGCAGCGGTTGGGGGCTTGATAAATGTTGAGATCCGTAGGGATGGGATGATGTTGCTTTTGAATAGTGCTAATCGCGGAAGCTGTTGATTGTTGCACGATTGTTGAACCGTATTTGAGACGCTGGTGTTCCCCGGCAACTTGCAAAGTTATTTCCGGAGTCTGCTCTATTTTTTTTTTACATAATCCGCCCCCCCCCACTCGCTGATCTCAAATCACACACAAAAATGAAACACTTGAATTAAGCTTCTGTTATTTTGAACCGCTCGCATTCTCTGTTTACAATGCCTGTAGAAGTGGAAAAATCGGTTGACTCACATTTTCGTTATGTTGAGACAACTGAAGCTCATCTTGCTGAAATTTGCTCAACGAGTATCTCAACGTCTTTACCTTCTCGCCGATGTTGCACTCACGTTGGTGTTCAGCAAAATTATATAATTTTAGTTCCGGTTGTGTTCCCTAGACCAAACCTTACGTAGCAAAAGTCTGACCTTCCAGTAGTATGCTTGTGCCTTGAATTTCATCCGAATTGGGTCCTCAAAGCGCGAAAAACACGAATATAACATCGATTTAGCCATTGGATTGTAATACAATTTCGTGATAGATGGTGGTTTTGCCAATGTTTGTTTCCAAGAGCAATTATGAAAGTCTGAAAAAAATTCCATTAATCGTAAATGGTTTCCGGTTTTGAAGTCGAAATAGACAACCTATATTTATCAAGGAACGGATACCCATTATATTTTAAGTAGGATTTCTTTCCTTTGGATGTTTTTCACCATGCATTAACTGATGTATGGCGAAAAACATTGTTTTCAATGCAAATGTTCAATTAAACGTGTTTAAGATTTTTGTTTCAGTGAAAAGTATCCGGTAAGATTTTTTTTTTTTTTTTTTTTTGAGTGAAATGTGTTTTTTTTTTTTTGTTTTTTCTCTTGGAAAAAGGAAAATATTTTATGCTAAAATGAAGTTTTGAAAGTTGTATCTTTTATTCTTTTTGTGTAACGTGTTCGTCCACACGTTTGCATAAAACAATAATCCTCGTCGCTAGTTGTTACGGGTTTTCAAATGTGTCTTGTCCGTGAACTAACCATGTAAAACTGATACGACAACAAAGGGAAACATTTAAAAAAATTAATGAACAACTTACGAGTGAGATTATAATAGTTGAGGCATGTGCAATGATATAAGTTGGGAGTTGTGTGTGTTTCGTCCTCAAAGAGTCATGGCCGAACTCTTCCTTTCTTTCCTATTACATACAAGGGCGATCACACCTTTGCCAGTCCAAAGGAAAAAAATCCTACTTAAAATATAAACGGTATCCGTTCCTTGATAAATATCGGTTGTCTATTTTGACTTCCAAACCGGAACCCATCATCAAGTAGAAATGTTTCTCTTTTGTCGTAGAAGTAATAGTACCAGGCGTATGATTTTACCATACATCCGATATATAATGCTTCATGCAAGATATAGCGTAATTCTTTCAATAGTTTGGAAGTGTTTATTGCTGTCAGTATTAGCAGTATTAATAGTAACATTAATATTTTCACTTTCAATAGCAAGGGAACCTTAAGCTAAATTTGGTGCATGTTAGGTTTGGAGCGTATAGGTGACCAGAAAAGGAGAGGTGGACGTGCAACAAATCATAAAAATGATTACTATTGCTCTTTTCTCGTTTATTTTCGAGATTTAGTCGGAAACGATTGACGATCGCCCCCCTTCCACTCCTGAATCGACATTTCCTCAATATCCACAGAAAATGGTCCCCCCCCCAGAGTCAATGAAACGAAAACAAGGCGACAAAGCGAGCCTCTTTTTAGACGGCTTAGCGCCAATGAAGCGGTTCAAGTCCGACGGCAGGCAACGCCCGCTGAATGATGGTCGGTTGAACGATACAGTCCCCGAACGACAAAAACTAACAACACCCCATAAATACAGAAAGAGATTATCGATTGATTTCTCTGATCACCGAAGCGTGTTACTGATAAGCCGGCCTCTAGCCGACTCTAATCTCTATAACTCTGGAAGAACTGGCCGCTGCCATTCATCGCCAATGCATTGAATAAAAAAAATGAAGAAAAAAGAAATACAAGGACACTTCGGCTGAGTACGAAGATCTAAAATGGCGGAATCTTCCACTTTCACTTTCAGTTTTACTTTAAGGGTTGCCGCTGGAAAATCTATCGGCGACGCTGATGCCGACGGGAAGTTAAATACCGTAGCCGCCTATCTCGGCTATCGACGACCGAGATTTCGCCATTAAGCTGTATTTTATCGAACGGTCGCCGCCATCGCGCTCAATGGGGTCGTTAAACAGTCTCCCCATTAAATAGACTTGGCCTTTTTCTTTATTTGAATACATTTTCCCCCGATTAGTTCTTAACTTTATCCTCCAACTCAATCTAATATTTCTTAATAGATGCGTCGTCGCATCTCTACAAAGAGCTTTGTCCGTCAGTCCATTTGTCACGCTTCAAGTTTTTGCTTATTTAATGGACGCATTTAGACATAGAACCTTTATTTTTTGTTTGCGTTTTTGTATTTTTTAATTATAACCCTAACCCTAACCTTCCTACCTACCTACCTACCTACCTGAATAGTATAATTTATTAATTTTTTTTTTAATTTTACTTTTTTTTTTTTTTTGGAGAGGGATATTTGTTCAAATTTTTGAACCACTCAAACCAAAATAAGTCTTCATCAACCAATACTATGTTACGTCCTGTTTTAAAATGACTGCCATTCGAAAATAATTTTGACCCTAATACGTTGTCGAAAAAAAAAACACAAAACTTTATTTACGCGCTTTAGCTGTTGTTTTGATTTATAACTAGGTGAACTTAGAAGGGTCATCCCAAAAGTGATTTTTTTTAACTTAAAACAGTGAAGAGCTACGAAGACAGGAGTAGTACCATAAAAACTGGCGACCTTTTGTGCTTAAGAATTAATTTTTCTATATAGTCACTACCATTTTCAATGTATTCTGCGAGGAATTCGATGACAAATCTCTGCTTCAGACGCACATGTCAACCATATAGGAGCCTATTCATGCCCCCCCACACACACGCATTCAGCACTGAATTCAGCACTGGTTGTTTCTTAGTGTTTCACACCATCAATATCTGCAACAGAGAAATGAAACTTTCAGGTCATGAATGCATAAGTTCAGTCATTATAACAATGCAATTCGCAATCTCCTCTGATCCATTCGGGCGGAATAAAAATAGGCTTTACTTTTGGAAAGCCTCTTTTCCTCAACGTTACTCAATAGTTTATTTATATTCGTTTTATTTATATATTTTTCATAACAATTTCGCTTTTATATATTTTCCATAACAATTTATATATTTCCCATAACAATTTCGTTTTATACATATGTGCAAGCTGTTATCGTAGATTCTTTTTTCAGAAAGAGAACACACGGGAGATGTTCACTAGGGAAATGTTCGCTGAGAGTTTTCTTCAAGGTTTAATTTTGGTTAGAATTGAGTAAGGGGAGAGACTAATGTTATTATAGTTAATCATTTTGTTATTAAGTTAAGCCTTTTAACTGGGTGACACATGGACAGAGATATCGACTTAACATTTCGTACTTAGATTACAAAGTTGGGTTTTTTTTTACATTATTGGCCAAGTGCCTTGAGCAACTATTCACAGATTTGCATTATTCGATGCCTTCCGATCAGTTCTCACAGACAGAAAACTTTTGCTTTTCTCAGCTCGAAAAATATGACGTTATTCATCATCTCACTCTGTCTTCTCTAACGTTTGACTTGCTACTAGTGATGAGACTATTCCAAATTTTTCCCCCGATTCCAATACCGATGCTGTTTTAAATATCCGATTCCGATAGAATTACCGATTCCGATTCTTTTAAAACCACTAAATATTTAGCTGTATTTCTTTAGATCACCGTAAAAAAAATAAGTGATGTATTTTCACGAACGTAAAAATACATTTCTGTTGGTGATCTATGAATCGGAATTTTGTTTGTAGATTGAAAACAATAAATATTTACCATTTTATCCTTCATAGGAATAATGGAAAATTAAGTTTTAAACAAAAGCAAAACAAATAATAAGCAATTACAAGAATCGTTTTTGGCATCGGAAAGTAGGAACAATAAATCGTCCCAACGCTATTTGCTACCCCTTTCCCCAACTGTGTATTACTCATCACTGGAAACGCAGATTTGGGTTACGATGATATGTGCTCTTGTCAAAACCCAAACTAGCTGACTTAATCACTATTGTCGTAGCGTCCCTAATATTTAACATTTATCGATTTTTATTATTAATAGCAAGCCTACTGATCCAGCATAGATTGGTATTGGATTTTATTTTATTTGTTATATTTGCTTTTATTTGTTTACTAGCGGGGGGGTATCTGGCATTTCCCGGGTGTTTGGAGGTGTGTGTGTGTTAAAAAAAAACGTTGGCCGGGTGTTTGGAGGTGTAAAAGAAAGAAAAAAGTTTTAGTAGGAAGGTAGGATTGAACCCCGAAGCCTTAACGCAAAGGTGGAAATGAAAGGGAAAAAAAGCTATCCACCAAACCATCTCGGCCACGAGATAAAAGGAATTGATAAGAATGTTAAGTTAAGGCATAAAAAGTGAGTCAAGTCAAAGAGGTTTGATTGACAGGTGACCGCTTAATGAGGTCATCGAGGGAACATTACGATGATGTGGCAGTTTTTTATTTACCACGGGGCAGTTCTTTGGGGTTTGTTTACTTTGTTTCAATGCGAGGCAGTTTTAGATTCCCTAAGATGGTGATGGGGGGAGAAACCAGCTCCCCATTTAAAGGGGATTGTCCAAATTGAATAGCAATTGTCTGATATAACGAGAAACTCCACATTGATCAAAGTTGATTGCTTTTGGGCGTTCCCGGCGATCGCGACTGGAACAATGACGCCAGCTTCGAATTAGTTTTGCTTTTATTATGCGAAAAAGCCAAATTCACACGTGGCAATCCAAAAATGTGGAATATTTAGCTTTTCAAAGTCAGGCAAATTAAATAGACAGGCTACCCCCATTGTTAACTCGTAGATATTATGATTTTGATGTGATATAAAAAGTTTTAAGAATGAGTGACGGCTTCGAGAACCCGCCGGAAAAAAAGGCTTTTGTGGACATGCACAAAAAGCGAACATACATACATACATACATAAATACATACACACACACATTTTCGCTTTTATATATATACTAGCGGGGATACCTGGTGTTGCCCGGGTGTCTAGAGGTGTGTGTGTTGGGCAGGGGGGGAATCAAAACAAAAGAATAAGTGTAGTAATAAACCTGTTTAAATATTTAAAAAAACAATGTTAAAACTTCTTTTAAAAAAATTGTTGCCCGGGTGTTTGTGTTGGGGGGGGCTTAAAAAACAGTTTTGGTAAGTAGTTAGGATCGAACCCGAAGCCTTGAGGCGAAGGTAGAAAAGAAAGCGTGCAAAAAACCTGACATGTTACCCGCTTGGTCAACAAAGAGCAATTGAAACACGTTTGAATTTATTTAAGTATTAAAACAGAATTGACACGTGCCTGAATTAAAAGCTAACTCTGCTGCTTCTATTTGACCTCATTAATGAGGTCAAATGGAAGTAGCGGAGTTAACTTTTACTGCGGGGCAGCTTTTGGGGTTGTTTACCCAACTTTGGCTGGTTGTTTCCCCAAGATGTTGGGGAGGGGGAAACCAGCTCCCCATTGTCCAAATTGAATAGCAATTGTCTGATATAAGGAGTTTGGCCCCACATTGATCAAAGCTGATTGCTTCTGGACGTTCTCCGGTGTGATTTCCGGGAACAGTGTGTGTTTATTTGCCCCCCCCCCACCGAGCAAATTAGGCACAAAGCCGATTTTTAATGTGAGGAGTGAAGGGGAATGGGGACCAACTTCCCGTAGAGTAGGGGAGCTGGATAGTGACAATTGGTATGAAGTGTTGCCCCTACATTGACCAATGTCTTATATGTGGGGTTGCACCCACATATGGTCTTTGCTTGCAGTATCTGCCAGGCCAGATACTACACTGAGATCTTGTCACCCGGGCCACAGAGGTCAAGAGACATTGTGTGCTTATTTGCTCTCCCACCCAACAAATTAAGCACAAGGCCAATTTTTAATGTGAGGAGTGAAGGGGAAATGGGGACCAACTCCCCGGTGAGTAGGGGAGCTGGATAGTGACAATTGGTATGAAGGGTTGCCCCATACATTGACCAAGGTCCTATATGTGGAGTTCCTCCCACATATGGTCTTTACTTGCAGGACCTGCCGGAACAGATACTACACTGTGATCTTGTCACCCGGGCCACAGAGGGTACGAAACAGTGCTGTATTTATTTGCTTCCCCACTGAGCAAATTAAGCATAAGGCCGTTTTTTAATGTGGAGAATGAAGGAGAATTGGGGACCAACTCCCCGGGGAGTAGGGAAGCTGGATAGTGACAATTGGTATGAAGGGTTTCCCCCACATTGACCAATAACTGATTGCCACAAGGACAATGGTCTTATATGTGGGGTTGGTATTTATTTGCTCCCCAACCGAGCAAATTAGACACAAGGCCGATTTTTAATGTGAGGAGTGAAGGGGAAATGGGGACCAACTCCCCGGGGAGTAGGGGAGCTGGATAGTTACAATTGATATGAAGGGTTGCCCCTACATTGACCAAGGTGTTATATGTGGGGTTGCCCCACATATGGTCTTTGAGATTCATGCCCAGCCCCCGCAGGGTACAGGGCGAAGCTGTTTCGGTTTCATACAAAAAACCTTAACGAACACAAGACGGGCTGAAATAACAATAATTTTGTAAAATTCGACATAATATATATATATATATATATATATATATATATATATATATATATATATATATACGCAACGCGCTGTCGCAAATCATACATATTATGATCTAGGGGCTATATAAACAGTTGTAAGCGGTAGTACCCCCCCCCGGGACCGTCGGCTAAAAAGGCATTTTCGAGACATACAAAAAATACGCGCGCGCATTTGCCTTTTATATATATAGATTAGCGGGGGTACCCGGCGTTGCCCGGGTGTTTGGAGGTGTGTGTGTAGGGGGGGTAAAAATTTCTTAAAAAATCGGAAAAACCTAAACAAAAAAACAGCCAACGAACGTAAAACTTTTTTAAAAATAATCGGAAAAACAAACCCCCTCCCCAAATAAAAGGACGGCGTTGACTGTGTGTTTGGAGGTGTGTGTAGGGGGGGGGGGCAAGACTAAGCGAATTAATAACCTTGTTTAAACTTTTTTTAAAAAATCGGAAAAACAAAACAAATAAAACATCGAACAGACGTAAAACTTCTCTAATGCAATCGGATAACCAAAACCCCCAAAAAAGGGGGAAAAAAAACAAACAAAAAAAAACATTACGAAAAGCGAAAAATAAAATGGTATAAATAATCTCGTTTCAATGTTAAATGTTTAAAAACCGAGAAAAAAAAGTACTTATGATAGCTGGGATTGAACCTGAAATCTATACATAACGAGGCTGTCACTTAACCCATCGCGCTGTAGACGCGTGGATAAAAGAAGGTAGTTTTTTATAACATTTTAAACGAATTCAATATACAACGTCTTTTGCGCGTATTGACGCATGCGTAAAGCCATCTTGTCATGAAGATACCATTTGTTTTCACCCCTCCCCGTAAAAAAGAGAGCCGTTAAGGATGAAGGAATGAATGTTTTTGCCGAATTTTCGATATTTGCCGACCGGAGGTTCGAGTTTTAGAATGATACCTGTCTGGCGAAAATCCGTGGCTTCTGTCGAAAGTTTTTGCGAGACATATAAACACACACACACACACACACACACACACACACACACACACACACACACACTTTGCCTTATATATATATAGATAATTATTTTTTATTTTATTTTTTTTTAAGAATTTGAAAGCAGCATTTTCGTTGACCTCTCGCCAATGACTTTGAAATCTTATTTTATTCTAATTGTCACACTTCAGCTAAAAATAATATGTAATTCGTTAGTTAAAAATAGTTTGAAATAATATTTCCTTTTATCTGAGTTTAAAATAGCATTTTCGGACGAAGTATGGAATACGAACCCCAACTGACTTCAATGCGAAAAAAAAAATGGACACATTACGGTCGACATAGGTTTCGTAACTTGACCCTCGCACTCACATCGCCTCTGTAGACGACAAAAGTACGTTTTGGTTTTGTTTTTAATATATTTACACAACTTTAATTAAGGTTTATTTTGATAGTTTTATTCAAAGTAATAATAACGAGTTATATTATTTATTAGTGACTGAGATTGGTTTGTATCTAGAGTTCGGTTGCATATTTACAAAACTTTTAAAAATTTCGAGCGGATTTTCGCGACTGGGAGTGCGCTTATATATTTACAAAACGTTCGAATTTCCAAGCGGAATTGTGCGAATTAATATATTTATTGAAAAAAGCATTATTATTATTATTATTGTTATTATTATTATTAATGTTATTATTATTATTATCATTATTATTATTATTATTATTATTATTATCATTATTATTATTAAAAATAATAAGAATAATAATAACAATAATAAATTATTATTAATATTATTAATAATAAAATTACTAAAAATAATAAAAAATAATTTCAAAATTAATTTAAAATATAATTATTATAATAATAATTGAAAATTATGTACACTACACAATTTAGTACGTTATTTTTTAAATGAAGATATCAATCCAGAGCAGCTTGGGTCGCGAATAAGTAATATAACTCGGTTTTTTATTATTATTGTTGTTACCTTTTTCTAACATATTTGCACGATATCAATTTATTAGTTTTGTAAATTGATATCAATCTTTTTCGCGAATAAACAATATAACTCGTTATATATATATATATATATATATATATATATATATATATATATATATATATATATATATATATATATATATATATATATAAAGCTGAATGCGTGTGGGGGGGCATGAATAGGCTCCTATATGGTTGACTATTTTCAAAAACTGATTACAGATAATGATAGAAGATGTATCGAGGCACAGTAATGGGTATGTTATATCCTGCAGAACGGTGGTTCCTTAAAATTGTGGGGTCTGCGTTCGCACCTGATCCACAAAGTATGAGAAATAAAAAATTTAAAAATTATAAAAAAAAAAAAAACGTTTACAAGTGTTTTTGATATAGATGTTCGTAAGAATATTTTAATAAATATGTTTTAACTTAAATATGGATGGCATAATAAAATTATCGCGCCTGGCCTCCATAGTATGGACATAGGCAAAGCTTTAATAAAGACTTTTCATATTTATATGCGTAAGTATACTTTGATAATTATGCTTCAATTTGAAGAAATATGGTATAAAATTATGGGGTGTTCGTTCGCGCCTGACCGCCATAGAATGGAAATATGTCACAAAGTTTAACAAGGTTTTTTAATATAGATCCCCAGAATATTGTGATAATTGTTTCAGTGTGAACAGGTATGGTATAATAAATTATGGGTTTATCTATTTTATTTCTACTTTCATCATATTTTGCTTTGGTTTTGATACCCATCCAAATTCGAAGCTATCTCTTTACAACCCTTCCTTTTCATAACCTATCATACTTTAATAAATCAGAGTCCATTTTCTGTAGGCTGTTTTTGAACCCAGTCAACGACGGGTACTTTTGCTAGTATATATACATATATATATATATATATATATATATATATATATATATATATATATAGAGAGAGAGAGAGAGAGAGAGAGAGAGAGAGAGAGAGAGGGAGAGAGAGATAAATAGGGACAAACCTTGTTAGATGTTCATCACCGTTTCGTCTTTATTTCGAGATTTCCTCTATAATATTTCCATTATATATATATATATATATATATATATATATATATATATATATATATATATATGCGGCATAATCGCGTTGACACGCCAGTTCTCGTCAGATCACACAAGTTAAGTAACGTTGAGCCTGATTAGTACAAAATAAGTGACAATTTGGGAATTCTACGCACTGTATGTGCTCTCCGCTTATCTCGGCATTTGTTTCTAGTCGTTCTATACATACACTTCACTTGCCACTGGTATTTAACAATGTCGACTTAGGGGAGGTACGGTTGGAGATTGCCACCTCCGGCCACGTGGGTATCTATAGTCTGTAAAATACTGAAGAAGCCTTTATATATATATGGGGATCGGCATATATATTGTTGAAAATGTAATTATCCACTACGGGTTATCAGAGTGGCTAAATCTAGCGAGATTCGAAATGGGGAACCTTCACCCTGGCGCTATATCACGCGACTGCTGGATATATTGCATTTTACGTAGATCTTATTTATTTGTTTTTGTTTGCGATACTTTAGAATGAATTCAATTATTTACACGCAGATTCATTTATATATAACGCATTATTATTGACCGATATGTGTCCTTTTGTTTTTGTGTTTGAAGTCGGTTGGGGTCCGTATTCCATACGTGATCCCTTTTTGGATTTATTAATATTTCTGTTTGAAATAGCATTGTTTTTTTATTCATTCAAATTCTGTTGTTTCAATTCATTATTTTCAATTCTCTCATCATTTAACTGACAATCCATCCATTTTAGCCTTGATAAGCGATTACTTGTGAGTAAAACAAAACATTTTTCCTGTTTGGGTCTGAATTTTTCAGATAAGAAGTTTAATATTATTTGCATGTTTTCTCATTGGACTATTGCCTCTACCAATGCTGATCATTTTTTTACTACATTTCGTGACCTCCATCTTTCTTCGGGTATATTATTTCTCATATTCAAATATTTTCTTTAATTTATCATGCCTCTGTTACAAATAGACTTTTGTTTAATCTGACACGCATAACTTGTAAATACTATTTTCTCCTATGTGTCAGTTTAAGTTTAAATTAACATGGGGGGAGGTATAACGAACAAATAGCGACATTCAACCAAGGCGGGTTTAACCAGTTTCCTCTAGAAGAGGCAGTTTTTAGAGAATATCAAATTCATAAGCAGTCCCCAGTTGCACGAATATTCCAGTAAGAGGTGGGGGAACGACGTTATGTTTTTGCAGTTCCTGCAGGGAGGTTTCGACGTATGTTTACATACAGCGGCTGGGATTCCTAAATAATTATCGATCTGGTAATGACCAGAGTCAACGTTGCTTAGCGTTAATAGCAAACAAAGACCAATGTGTGGCCGTATATATTTACATTTGGTGTGGCATGCTTCAGTTTGAAATACTGTTTCATTTAAACTGTCACACTCGAACAAACCAAATATCAAGGTCTCATGTATAATATGAAAAGAAACTGGAAGTAAACCTGAAGTCCTACCTAACTAATATTCCTGATGTACCAAGTGCAAAAGAGATACAGACAATTGCACTTAAGGGAACAGCGAGAATACTAAAAAGAGCTTTCGGTTGGCTTCAATAAAAAGCAGGCAAATATTGGCAGCTGGTTTGGTTGCCCCATACACAGCATTACAATCTTCAAAGAAAAAGAAAATTTTAAGTGAAAAGCCTCATTCATGTGCAGTTTATGGTTCAACATTTTCCCAGAAATCTCAGAAATCCAATTTAAAAACTCATATATTAAAACACACTACAATTGCACTTAACGGAACAACGAGGATACTAAAAAGAGCTCTCGGCTGGTTTCGATAAAAGCAGGGCAATGTTGACAACTGATTTTGCTGCCCCATACCCAGCGTTACAATCTTACAAGAAAAAAAACCGTTATCATTGGAGTTTTATCCGTTTTTCTCATTTAGTTTCTTACGCCTAGGTTTAGGAAGCAAATTATGGGATCTGTCACACGTAAATTTTAAATAACATTTTCGTGACGAAACGTGTGCATTCTAAGAAGGTCCGCTCCTGCAATCCAAGCAAGAAATTCTCGTCTACAAAAAGTACATTGTACACTTGGAGCATGTTCAGCGGTTTGCAACTAAGATAGTGACGCTTATCCATTTGTTAAAAGTTTGGAAATAGATATAAACCTGGGTCGCGAATAAATACAGTGTAACCTGGATATAAGATAATATAAGAAAAACGGATATAAGAGAGATTTTCTCTGGTCCCACATTAGAGCCTGTGTTAACGTACAGTATAATCCAGATATAAGAACCTCGGATATAAGTGTAAGCCGGATATAAGAGAGCTGTGTGCGCATGGGAAGAAGTCTCTTATATCATTATTATTATTTTGAATAAAAATATCAGTTCGCGACAATCCGCTCGAAAACTTAAAAGTTTTGTACATATATAAATGCACTCTACGTAAAAATATTTTATTATCATTATTTATCGGACTACTGTTCTCATCAAGAGTGTGATTTTCACAACGTTTCGGTCGATATAACCTCCGACGTTCTTCAGGTGTATCTTGTCGAATTCGAGAATGTTTCTGTCGAACTCGGGAATTTGGACGGAATTTCGAGCGGAACTCTTTATTTACTTCACGGGGGTAGCATGCTCTTGTTCCGTGAGCTATGGCTGGATAGAGGTCCTAAGTAATTCGCAACGGTGTTTTTCTGTCGCCCACAATAAAGATTGGACCTTCAACCTTCAGGAGAATCTCACTTTTACAATAGATTTTTCCTAGTACTCTAACTACTGCGCCACGAGTCCTTCCGGGTTCCGCTTGAAATTCCGACCAAATTCCCGAGTTCGACAAGATACACCTGGAGAAGGTCGGAGTTTATATCGACCGAAACGTTGTGAAAATCTCACTCAAGATGAGAACAGTAGTCTGATGAATAATGATACAAATAACCAATCCTCATCTCAAAAATTCAAAAACGTCATAAAAATCTTGGTCGCGAATAAATCTACAAAAAACGATTACAAACAAACGATTACAAAAAACGACTACAAAAACGTAAATATTCTCACCTGAGAAACAAAGAATCCAAGGAGACTTGATTCCTGCGTACAATATCATCAACAGAAATGTAAATCTATCCTTTGAGTTCTTCAATACAAGTTCCAAGTATGGTCCCTACGTAACCCGTAAAATATGTACTACCTTTGCTTTCTGCTCAGTAGAACAACCTGTTAGATAAAGTCATGGCGGTGCTTACCATATCGAGAATTAAAGCGGCCTGGAACAAACAATTCAGACTATAAACAGATGTAAATAGCTGCTATGGTTTGTTGCAATATTTTTTTTTTTTTTTTGCACAGGCATCACCACATTACCAAGGCCAAGAGGCCACTCGAGGATAAGGGTTAAAATTTTTGCTAAACAATAAAATAATAATTGGAGTTGTCATTATTCGTGTAGTATTTTCACTTAACTACATGTGTAGAATGATTTATACACCCATGTCGTCATTGAGAACTCAGGTTATTTTTATTTTTCATTTTTATAAAGGAGTCACCACTTATCAAGGTTGGAAGGCCACTCGAGGATAAGAGTTAATGAATGTAAGGTGGTAATGTAGTAATCGTTAATGGTGTAAGTTGAGTAGAATTTGATATTTTAAGGAGACGGGTACACAAGAAGTGATTTACATTAGACTTGAAAGCTACGATGTTGTGGTCGGCCAGGAAGCAGGCGACCGGAACAGTATTCCGCAGGCGATCAGTTCTAGGAAATATGTTTGTTCATGGAATTTACGTTTAGATTTACGAACAGATAGAGAGTAGAGAGTGGGGAGGGGCATTGTTGATAGTGGTTGTAGCTAGTCGAGTATTTTTTGTGAAAGTCCAGCAAGGAGGAGGGGGGGGGGCTTTTGCGAATACAAAAACATTCGGACGCCGATGTTTATAAAAAAAAGGTTTATTTAAAAAGAGAGTCAGTCACAGAAAAGCATGAAAGCGACAGGCTATTTGTGTACTCAGAAGAAAGAGAGGGAAAGACAGATACATATGTATTTTTCTCTATATATCTAACTCTCTGTCTGCGTTCTCATTATCGAATTCGCTGCGTAACTTATAAATTATGAAGCACAATCAAGTTCTAAGTGACACTCTTCTGTAGATTGAAGATTCAGTTGTTTGTGCAAATGATACAAAGAATACGATTGTATTAGGTTGGTACAAAAATAATGTCGTTTTTTTTTTTTTGTTTTTTTTTTTTGACGTTCAACAAGATCATAACTCCTTTCATAATAAACTTTATTAATCGAAATAAGAACCATTAGAATCGACACATTTTTGCCAACGAAAAACAAGTTTATTTATTCCATTAGCATAAAAATCCGGAGTGCTGGAAGCGATGAAGTCACTGCAGGCCAATTCGGCATCATCTCGGCTTTTGAAGCACTTTTTGTGCAAAAAGTTGTCGAGATGCTTGAAAAGGTGATAATCGGTGGGCGAGAGGTATGGTGAATACGGCGAATGAGTGAGAGTTTCCTATCCCAATTCGTTATGGTTTTGCAGGGTCAGTTGAGCAACATGCGGGCGAGCGTTGTCATGGAGGAGACTTGGTCCCTTCATATTAACCAATCGCGGGCACATACGTTGGAACTTTTGATGCAGTACTTCTCCGCCGTAATCATTTCGCCCGGATTCAAGAAGCTGTGATGGACGAGACCGGCCCCAAACCATCAAACAGTCATCATAGCCTTTTTGGGGTACAATTTTGTCTTCAGGAAGTGTTGTGGAGCTCCTCCAGCATCCAACCATTGTGCTGAACGTCGCTGGTTGTCGTAGAAGGTCCACTTCTCATCACAATCCATTCGAGAAAAGTATTATTGCACAGAAGGAGCGTAGAAGACACCTCAAGACAACGATTTTTTTTATTATCGTTCAATTCATGCGGCACCCATTTATCCAACTTTTTTGACTTCCCTATTTGCTTTAAATGGCAAACGACTTTTGAGTGGTCGACCGCGAATTCAACAACAACTTCGCGTATGGTTTTGCGAGGATCGGCTTCAATTAAAGCTTTCAAATATTTGCTATCAACCGCAGTTTTCGGCTGCGACCATCTTCATCTTCGAGGCTCTCGTCACTATTGCGACATTTGAACCACCGTTGTGCCACACATTCGTTAGTGTTTCCTGGGCCAAACGCATCATCGATATCACGAGCTCTCTCTCGGCAGCTTTTCGGCCTAGTTTGAACTGGAACAACAAAATCGTGCAGATTTAAATTTTGTCGAGGCTGTCGAAAAGCCTTCAAAAAATGAATGAAGAGATATAGAACGATAACGAATAACACGATTCGATAGAGCGATAAACGCGCTTCAAAATGATATATAACATAGCTATATATATATCAATGAAATCATATATAAAAGTAACATATGTGAGAAAACAATATTGTTTTTGCACCAACCTAACATAAATCTGCAATCCAATCATGGTTAATTAAACGAGAACCTGCTACCCTGTGGATTAAATAAAGGGTTCCGTTCGAAATTCTGTGCAAATTCCCATGTTCTACAGAAAGATTCCCGAGTTTGACAAATTATACCCGAAGAAGGTCGGAGGTTACATCGTCCGAAACATTGTGATAATAACACTCAAAATGAGAGGAGTAGTCCGAATAATCCAAATAATTATCAATCCGCATCTCAACAATAAAACACATGCCTTCCGCGTTGCAATAACCTTTTGTGTTGTATAATAGGGCGATATAGATTCTCTTCAATTCGCTAAATCAATCATTGGCGCATACTTCATCTCTAGGCTGATTGATGCTGGCACAAGAAAAAATAAATAAATCAATAATTTTTTTTCAAAAACAGCAATGTTATCTTTAACGAAGAAAATGGTACGATTTAATTGCTTTTTTTTTTGTTTGTTTTTTTACTGCAGAAAAACGTGGCACATTTGTCGGGTGCTAATGAAAGCAAACCCACTTGAATTGGTTACCTTAGTCGCATATAAAAACAGTAGGCAACAGATTTGTTGGCATTTCCAGGCAGGGACTCCTCAGGCGATTGACAATATGTGAATCCCTCTTTCCAAAGGAGGATGTAATGCCTGTGAGGTGACTCGTAGTAAAGACTTTAAAATTCTATTTGATACTCCCTGGCGAAGTACTCCACTTTCTCTTTTTGCAGTTGAATCTAGGTCAATAGCGAAAACTTTGTCTGTTATTAACGTTTACGACAGTGATAATATTTCTGAGTGTGAAGTAAACACTCCTCTGGTTTCTTTTATTTATTACTAATCAAAAATAAAATAGCGACACGGATTAAATATTAAAATATTAAAATCGCTCAATACAATGTTTTTTATAGTTAGAACATAAACCAATACTTTCCTCATATGAGTGACACCACAGATTAAATCATATACTTTGTGATAAAATTATTATAAATTGCAAAGGTATGGGGTAAAAACGGGTTCCATTTTATGCATAAGTTAATGAAAAACATTTTAAATTTTGAACTTACTTATTTCAAAACCATCTTTCCGTTAAATAAAAACTGTTCCAATTTTATAGATGTAAGATTACGAAAGTGGCCCAATTTCATATATAAAATTATGAAAACCCTATAAACTTGTATATATTTGTATTCATCGGACTACCGTTCTCATCTTGAATGTGATTTTCACAACGTTTCGGTCGATATAACATCCGACCTTCTTCAGGTGTATCTTATCGAACTCGGGAATGTTTCTGTCGCCCTATAAACTTATTTATTTCAAACAAATAATCTTCCCATTGAGTAAATCCTGGCCCGATTTTATGTATATAGTTATAAAACTGGACCAATTATACAGACTAGTAGAACACGCGAGAGTTCTACGCAATAGGAAATAATCAACAAATATATTTTGATAAAGCTGATATTTTTCTTAATGGCGCAAATTTAGACTTTGGGATAGCAAATCAATAACACGCAGAAAATATGAGTTTATTAACTTTTCTATGAAAACCATGTTCATTGTATTTTAAATATAGAACTGACAGAAATGAGATAAATTAATTAGTATTAATAAATACTCAGCAAATAATATTATGCTACACAGTTCAATACAGATAATAAAATCACACTATTAAGGACAATCATTAATTTACTCCTTCAATCTAGCACTTTTTGGCAGATAATGCTAATTTTTCGCCCTGTTTCTTTTGAATGTTCCCTTTTTAGCAACGTTACGGTGACTTCGTTTTTTTGTTTTTTTTTTGTGAAGAACCGCTGCACGTCGAAATTACTACGAGTTTCTTTCCACACCATTGCAACACGGATCATCTATTGATTAATACGATAGCGTGTGTACTATTTTCTGTATCACGCTTACATCCGGGTCGTTTAATTGTTTTGTACTTCCATTCTTGCCATAAATAATTTTACTAAGAGTTCTTGATAAGTTTTGGTTTCAGTTTCGATTATAGCTGATGGCACTTAAGTCATCTATTTTTTTTATAAATAATTTTATCAAGAATTCTTCATAAGTTTTTGTTTCGGTTTCGATTATGGGTGAAGGAACTCAAGTTAAATATATATATATATATATATGTGTGTGTGTGTGTGTGTGTGTGTTTTCATAAGTTTTTATTTCGGTTTCGATTCAAACTAATGCACCCAAGTTATATGGATATTTTTATTTTTTTTATTTTTCAAATCGCAACTTTATAACATATAAAAATCGATAGAATATACATATATGTGTGTGTGTGTGTGTGTGTGTGTGTGTGTGTGTGTGTGTGTGTGTGTGTGTGTGTGTGAAATCTTCAAGAATTAAAATATCATATTTAAGCATACTTTATGAACGGGCTTAGCTCGGCGTTCGTGAAACTTAAATAAATACTTTTGCAGTTTTAACAAAAAAAAAAAAAGCTACAATAATATCAGAGCGTCTCCATTTACACTGAACATCTACAGAATGTCAACATCAATATATTACCTGAATTAGTCCCCTGTGAAATTTCCACAAGTCCCGCTAGTATGCTATTATTATAATGATATTCGAAAGAGAGGTTATACCAAAGTGAGGTTACTCTCATATTCTTGTCCATGGTTGCCAGCTTGGCCTTTTTAAAGCCAAATTTCGGCATTTAAAAATTGTATTTAGCCTTTTTTTTTTTAAGCGTATCGTACGGACTAACTGAGAAAGGATCAAGCTTAATATTATATAGATAAGATTATGAAAAACCTTTTGAACCTATTTCAAACAGAAATCATGTTTCCATTAAGAGCAAGTAATGCTGTCATCAGTCCTTGAGCCGAATTATAATTCGATTCACTCGTGTAACCTTTCTACGATAAATCAAAACGAGGCTACGAAACGTGAATCAACAAAAAAAGCTTATCTCTGTGGATCCATACAATGGACTTTTATCGCTACGGTTGCCACGTCTGTCGTTACAAATGACGACACGATAAGCGCCACAGACGCAAACCCAAACCATAACCACCACCAACATTTTTTCGGTCGTAAAAAATAAATAAATAAATAAAAATAGTAATGAAATGCTATATTGGATATTTTAGATTATTTCAACATCCACGTCTTCCGAAAATGTAAATTTCATTTTGAACCATAAAATAGCATACTTCCTCCACACACACCAGCCTGTAATATTTTTCCGATGTTTTCTAAGCGTCCATCGGAAATTTAGTCACTTAAGTTCAAAATAGAAGTAAACGTGCAGAGGAAATGGACTTATTTCAAGATGCAACCAGACATGTATATGAAAAGCTTCGTCTGTCAGTAGCTATGTCACACTTCAGTTTCAAAAATATTTGCATTGGTTTGTCATGCTTAAGTTTGAAATAGCAAGCTAATTAGAAAGTCACAATTAAGTTTTATCGAACTGCCATTCTTAGTTTGAAGTACTATTGTCGTTGATCAGTCATGCTTTAATTTTTAAAAGTATTTTATTAGTCTGATTTTAAAGTTTCAAAATAGTATTTCCATTGGTGAGTCATGCTCAAGTTTTAAATAGCATTTCCGTTAGTATGTCATCTATAAGTTTGAGATAGCATTTTTATTAGTTTGCCATGCTAATGTTTGAAATAATATTTTTTCTCTGTCATGCTTTAAAAACAGTTCCGTTTGCCTGTCACATATGAAATAAAAAAATTCATATATCTGTCACGCTTCCTTTGGAAATGAAATGTTCGTCGGTCTGTCATATTAAGGTTTGAAATAGTATTTTCCTTAGTTTGTTATGTTTAAGTGAGAAATATTATTTTCGTTGAGCTGTCATGCTTGACTTTATAATAGTACTAGCTGATGGGCCGGCTTTGCCCGGACGTAAAATACGCTTAAATATAATATTTTAATTTGTCCAGATCTTGTATATATTATTATAGAGATGTGATTTCAAAAGTAAAAATAAAAAGTATTTAGGTGCCATCAGCTAGAATCGAAACCGAAGCATTCAAAGCTGGTGACGTTGCCACTGTACCAATGTAACACGTATATAAATCGATTAAAAATTAAAACTAAACTAAGATGAATGTAAAAAATGCTTAACGATTTTTTTTTTTTTAATTTTGACCCATTTTTGACCCCTTAAAAACTATTTTAACCTTAAAAACTATTTTAACCGTCTAAAGACCCATAAAAGAACGACCCGTAAAAAATTCAATCGTTTAAAACCCCTAGAGCCGCTCTTTAAGTTTCGGATGAGATAGAATTTGAAAATATGAAGACAGACAGATTGACAGACAGATCGACAGACAGACATATAGCTGTTTATATATTAGATCTTCGTTGGTTTGCTAGTTTGAAATAAATTTTTCGTCGGTCTGTCACACTTAATTGAAAAGAACATTTTTTTTGTTTGTTTGTAAACCTTAAAGTTTTGAAATAAGATTTTCATTGGTATCTCGTGCATAAACTTGGAATAGGATTTTCATCGGTCTGCCATACTTTAGTGTGAAATATTAATCCATCACGCTTAAGTATGAAATAGAATATCGTGATAGCTTTATTTTAGATTTGTTTAAATATTTGATTAAATACTTACGGATCCTTCGTTTATTTCAATCCGAAATAAATGAACTATTTTATACGCTATTATAGTTAACGACTAGCAGGCCACCCAGCGTTGCCGAATTTGAAGGTACGCTTAAATATGATATTTTAATTCATGCAGATTACGTATTTATTATTATAGAGACAATGCTCTGTCGATAATTATATTAAACTTAATATATAGTAGAAAGATCCACACTAAACACACACACACACACACACACACACACACACACATATATATATATATATATATATATATATATATATATATATCAAAGCGTTTTAATATGAATAGCAATACAAAAAACAAAATTATATATATATATATATTGTGCATATATATATATATATATATATATATATATATCAAAGCGTTTTAATATGAATAGCAATACACAAAACAAAATTATATATATATATATATATATATATATATATATATAGTCCTAAAATTTGTTATATATGGGTCGTTGACTTGTATTCATCTGCAAAAAAATCTAACTAATTTGCATATTCTTTTAAACATTCATTTTAATTAATTCCCTATTAGTTTGTTCGGTTTTCTTATGGGATGATCATCTTTAGTTAACTATTACGTGTAATTATACTCATGCAGATATTCTACATGATTTATACTTGCGGAAAAAGCTCATAGTACACACAAACCGCTTTCTATATATATTTATGTATGCATATGTATATGTATATTTGTTTTAAAAAGTTTGCCCACCAAAGTCCTCTGTCATTTTTTTGGTCTACAGACATGAAACTTAATACATAGAATATTCGAACCCATGCGAAACTTTATATTTGGGTTTTAGCCGAGGAAAATTGGTGCAAAAGTGTGAAAATAAAAAAAAATGAAACTTACTAGGAAAAGGTCGAACGATGGCATTATGAATATGCATGCGTAACGTAATAGCTACTGGTTCATGTTTTTATTTTTAGCCTTGCAGCAAACGTCTTCGTGGCTCAGGCATTAATGTCAAGGGAAAAAGGAAATCGTAAATAACTTGATTCATACCCCCCAGCGACCATTCCTGTGCGTAAAAAATTGCTATTGAATTCTGCTTCCAAAATAAAAGAATACACAAATACACCGTTATATGGACCTTGTAAAACGTCGCATAGATGAGGTTGTAATTTAAAAGAAACAATGTTATTTAACTTACAATGTTTTCACCTTTAAATCAAAACGAGGCTATGAAACATGAAATAAACAACAAAAAACAACTGTTTCCCTTACTCTTTCATGCTTAAGTTTGCCATAAAATTCCCTTCAGTTTGGTATGCTTTAGTTTCAAATGCGATTTCCGTCGGCCCTTCACACTTAGTTTAAAATAGAATTTTCTTTGTGAACCTTAATTTTTTAAATAGAATTTTCATTTGTATAAACTTGAAATACCATTTTTGTCGCAGAGAAAAGTGTCGCCGATATTTGATGTAAGTTGAAAAAAAGAGCTCAAAATAGAATTTGCATCGTTAAACGTGACGAGTGAATGTACTCGTCTCACGATGCACCCGGGCATGTCTACACGAGGATTCGTCTGTCAGTCGATCTGTCACTCTCCACGCTAAAACGTATGGTACTTATGCAAAATAATGATCGTGATATTGTCGAAAATTTTCGGTCAGTTTACGTAAAATGCTGAAAGGTGCCGAAACATTGAGCCAATGATATGACAGCAGCCAGCATCTTTTAAGAAGCATTTATTTCCTATCATTGGTTTATTATAAAGCAAAGAAAAATAAATAAAATAAATATTTATTTTGATTTGAACACAAAAGAATTTTAATTTAAAAAATATTTTAAATTTTTCTATCAGTTGTTCGTTATTAAAAAAAAATATGTTAGCAGTGATCTAGCACTACTGGGAGTTCCCTCACTTTGTTTAAAGTGTTTAATGTAAACTCTCGCTTAACGTGAATAAAACGAGACTAGGAAGTCAGCCATCTTTGTCTTAACCGGTATGTTTTGTATTATTCTATTTTCACGAGACAAATATAGCAAGATAGAAACTTATCTTTCAATAACTGTTTTACTTTTCTTAAAATTGCGTAAAAATGATCGAATAATTATTCATTGTATTTTCTTCGTAACAATAAAAAGAATATCGGTTTCACCTTTTCAATTAATTTTTCATTGAATTATTTTCGTATTTTTCATTAAAAAAATTAGCTAACATTTACGAAAAAAAAAATCTCGTTCAGTACACATGGAGTTTTACGTAAACTTCCCGGAAAATGCTGACAATAGCACGGTCCTTTTTCTGCATGAGTACCGAAAATATTGACATTGGTTTGTCATTTATTTTAAGTCAGGTCTGGTTAGCAAAGGCCAATGGAAAGTCTTGTTTTGAAAATAGAAGACGGTAATTTTTTTAAAAAAAAAATCAGTGCGATTTTCTGTACGTGTGTATGTTGCGAGAGGGCTTGAATAGATTAATATCAAATTGAATTTGCTACTCTGATTATTGAAGAGGATTTGCTTTATGAATTTATGAAGATTTAAAGCGTGCTAATTTGACAATACAATAGTTAACATGTCAAATACACTAATGTATAATATATATACAGGGTGTCCACAAAGTCTGGTTTTATGTAGCCAGATTTTGTAGAAGCATCCTGTAGATTATGTAGCCAGACTTTGTGGCCACCTTGTATATATATATATATATATATATATATATATATATATATATATATATATGATGCCCCACCCTCTTCCGCAGAATAAGGAACTCTCTCACTTTTTGTTGTGACCCTGCTTAGGGGGTCACAATATTAAAGTGAAAGAGTCATGGGGTTGACTACGAGCGGTTAAGCTACGCGTGTGCTCTCCGTATCTATTTGTTTCCCCACGAAAACAAAATGCGACACGAGTTCCTTTTTAACCTGGGAGAAAGCCAACTCCCCCAAAAGGGGGCACTCCGGCAGTATGCAAAAATAAAATTGCCTTAATATAGAATTGCTTCCCCCTCCATTGGCTAAGAACAATCCAACTTGAGTTCAGCATCAAAGCAGGCCCCGGCCAATAGGCTGACACGTGTTTGCTCTCTGCTCGACAGCAGAAATGCCTGGCTTACATAGTGCCAGGCGAATCCATACAATCATGGATATGGAGGTGTTAAATACCCCAGAATACTTTTCCACCACGTACCTACGGGGAGTTTCCCTTTCCAGTGCATCGATCGCCCTACCCCCACCCCATCCAAATAGTATGAACTATAGAGGTAGAGCATAAGAAGACGTTCAATTGATTTAAAATGACATGTTTAAACACTTTTCTTAGAGTAATATTGTGATATAGACAAAATAATAAAAAAAATATTAGAAAGAAACTTGATATTTACAAATCTATCATCAACACTATTCGAAAAAAGAAGAAGAGATTAATGCTGTTTGAACATGACTCCTGGCTACCAGCCTCCAGCTATGTAAAGAAATCATATTAATTACAAAGAAGAAAGACCAAGTAGACAAAATCTGAGATATTGGTTGATCAAGTAAGACGTAAGAGAGATATGCCACTGTGATGATTAAAACCGTGATGTGGTGGGATTTTGTTACCAAGCATGTGATGAAGCTCTCTACGGAGTATGCACATAAGTCAAGTAAGTCACGTCAATTTAATCTGTACATTTCAAAGCCTTGTGTGACAGACCGATTTCAAAGCCTTGTGTGACAGACCGATTTCAAAGCCTTGTGTCACAGACCGATGAAAATCACATCTTTTAAACGTTGTGGAAGCCTTAAAACAAAGTTTCTGCTCATTTTGATGCCTCACCCTCTTCCGCAGGAACTCTCTCACTTTTCTATCACGTACCAAAACTACGGACAGTTTCCCTTTCTAGTGCATCGATCCCTCCCCCACTCCTCATTTAAATACTATGGACTATACAGGTAGGGCATATTGCAAAATCTTGAATCATTTGAATGTGAACATTAACAGCAAATGTTATTATCAGTAAAAGCAAGTATTGATATGTTTATTTAATGCCCTACACGTGTGCCATCGGTATCTATTTGTGTTCCCCGCGAAAACAAAATGCGACACAAGTTCCTTTTTTAAACCTGGGAGAAAGCCAACTCCACAAAAAGTGAGAGAGTTCCTTACTTTGCGCATTTAGTAATGGAAATTGTTTTTTTAACCAAGTGCTTGTATTTTTTGCACTTGGTTCACCGGGTATATTCGCCAGGAAGTTTTGGAAAATTGTTTTTCATGTGTCTGGTTGCTCTTATAATCACTAGAATCCACTGATTTAGCAACATCAGTCTTATACCAAACTCAATCGTGACGGATCGACGGAAATGCATAAAGTAAACGTGACGATGGTGTGCATTAAATTGTGTGTGTGCGTGTGTTTTAATAATCAACGATTGATATCTCAGCCTAATCGATATATGCAGATTGAAAACACGAGTTTAAAGCAGGGCCATGGCTTAATTCGATAATGAGAAGTAAAATTTTTTAAAAAGGGAAACCACGTAGATTTTTTGTGCAAAAAAGAAAAATGGGATGTTATTAATCGTGGTCGCCATTTTGATTTTGAGTCAGCTAGTATTTCTAAAGCCATTTTTTCTCTCATCAATACCGCAAATAGCTAAACAGCAAAATCCCGACGACCGGTCTCAACAATAAACCCGCTGGCCCCACCCCTCAAAAATATTCACCGATAGGAAATTCATATTTCCCATATCAAAATGTTTTTGTATTTTTTTTTTTTGTTTTGTTTTTGTTTTTGTTTTTTCGCTTAACAGGACATTTTTCGTCATTTATCATCATTCGAGCAAACAGGAACACTTTTTTTTTAATATTTTTGAAACAAGTTGTCATATCAGATTAAGAAACGCAACAATATAAAACATTGAAACCGCTATCTTCAGACAATGTCCATCTGGAACCGTAGAGATTCAACTTTCCAATTAAGGAATAATATATATATACCAATCGGTACGGACCTGACTATGGAAGATCAGATAATAAATAAACGTGGATTTATAAGATCAAAAGAATCCAATCTTGATCGCCCCTTCGGGGCCTGTGGCGCAGTTGATAGAGACGTTGAATCTCTACGGTTCCAGATGAACATTGTCTGAAGATAGCGGTTTCAATCCCACCGAAAGCGTGCCAGAGGCTTGGCCAAAATGTGGTGAGACGACAACAACTACGGATGGCGGTGATTGATGAGAATGTAGTTAGGAGATTCGAAGTTCCTATCCGTCGCGGTTACCACCTGATGAAGACCAGAGGAATACTTGGTCGAAACGTCGTGAAAAACAACAACCAACAAAGATGAAAACAACAACTAATAAAGATGAGAATAATAGTCCGAAATAAAAATAAATTAATATATATAATGCTCATCTCAAAAATGAATTCCAATTAAGGAATACCAACCGGTACGGATCTGACTATGGAAGATCAGATAATAAATATAAAACATTTTCAGAAATTGAATACCACAATTAAGTATCTCTGGCAGGTCTTCATTTATCCTTATTTTCTATCGCTTCCTCCCATGTTTTCCTTGACTCTCCTCCTCTACCAATTCTGATTTCTGCTCATCAACCACTACTCTTATGAACCTATCGGAGAGAAATGATTTAATGATTGAGAAAACATTTCCAGTCATACCGTAACTGGAAATCTTGTGAAGTAGGCCCTTATGCCATACCTTATCGAAGGCCTTCGATATGTCAAGAGCAATTGCCCTGGAAAGGAAACCTTTGTCAAGAGATTCACTAATCATGTGTGATATAACCGTTAGCACATCGGCTGTAGATCTTGCCGAGCGGAAACCATATTGCGTGTCACTAAGAAGGTTGTTTCTGTTGAGGTGGTTGACTACTTCTTTATTTAATATGGATTCCAACAACTTACTCATGACACACAGGAGACTTATTGGTCTGTACTGAGAGGGAGATGACTTTTCACCTGAATTCTTAAATACAGGGCATACTGATGAGGTTTTCCAGGGTGTTGGAAAGCACTTCTCCTTAAGGCAACGCTTAAACAGTTTTGTAAGTATGGGGGCAAGTTCTGGTTGGAGCTTGTTCAGCACTATAACTGGAATGCCATCAGGGCCAGTTGCTTTACTAGAATCAAGGTTCTTGATTAGCTTGGCGACCTCACGCATATATATTTGTATGTTGCATAGCATGTTGTCTGTTATAGGAGGAAATACAGGGAGTTGATGGTCATTGTCGCATAGGGTAGAATTAGCTGCAAAGTTCTTGGCAAATAGTCTGGCCTTGTCTGATGTTGACGAGATGACCTCAGGTCCATTGATGATAGTTGGGATAGAACGCACACTTCTGTTCAAGATCCTGTTTGCTATTTGCCAGAACTGGTGGGAACCAAGCCGCTGCTCAGCTACTTTGGATTTAACAGACTGAGCATATAGCTCTCTTGCATGTTTTATTACTCTTTTACAGTGGTTGCTGGCAGTCCTGAAAGCAGCTTTAGTCTCAGTACATCTATTACGTTGGTAGCTATGGAAAAAGTGATTTCTGTGCGCGATGGCAGCAGCACATTCAGGGGAGAACCATGGCTGGCTGTTAAGTTTTTGTTGGAATTTTTTCGATGGTATGAATCGGTCTATGCCTATAATTAACCATTCGGTCAGGTCTGATATTATAGAGGACACATCCTTTTTAAACATGGAATGCAGAGGTAGGTCAGATATGGATGTACGGAAGCTATCCCAGTCAGCCATGTATATACATATATATATATATATTATTTTTTAAATATAATTATCCACTGACACGTATTTCGTCGTCTACGACTCATCAGAATGGCTGAATCTAGCGAGATTCGAAATCGGGACCCCGTGATAAGAAGCGTAATATATATATATATATATATATATATATATATATATATATATATATATATATATATATATATACATGTAAATACATACATGTAAATATATATGTATATATATGTGTGTGTGTGTGTGCATGTGTGTGTGCATGTGTGTTAAGAAACTAGCTTCCCAGAACAGTTATAAGCAATAATTCAGTATTAACAAGAAATATGAAACATACACAAATTGTATGGTTATTATTTCCTGAAACAATGTTAGCGTAACTGATACCATAACACTTAGTTCGCTTCACTTTATTTTTGGCACTACTAGCTCTATATGTTACCATCTAACACTTGATGTAAGCAAAGTCTTCATGTAAACTCAATGTAAACATTGTCAACTGCCGGAGAGCTCAAATAGTTTTTTATCCAATGAGCAGATAAATACTTTGAACTTATTCCAAAAACACATTTTTATTTCAAACAATAGTTTCTGCTGATCGTCAAACAAAAATAAAAGAACAAAATGTTCGTTTTAAGTTGTTGTTTTTTTTTTTTTAATTCGGAACATTTATCAAATTATTATTTTGAGCTCTAGTAATTGATACACTACTGATCTATAGATGCTTTCGCTGGTTAGCGTTTAAAAATGTATTAAGTTAAGTGACTTATCCTGCCTTGACAGAGTTCAAAATAGACTTCGTAGCCAAGTGGGGGTGCCCTTTTCTCTTCCCTGCAACATCTTTCTCACAGAAGAGAGGTTGCGAGCCTGTCTCTGCTTTATCGTTATTTTCATGGCAAGTGCTCGTCTGAGCTCCAATCTATGCTCCCCACCTCGCCAAACATTCACGAGAAACACTCGTTTGGCTATAAACACTATCAATAATTTCCCCACTCTTTATCTTTGCCTTAACCTAAACGTAGATTCCATGAACAAAGCTTCTTTCTTAGAACTGCGCGCCTGTGGAACTCTGTTCCGTTTGCCTGCTTTCCAGCTGACTACAATATGGTCGTCTTCAAGTCCAACGTAAACAAGTTCTTGATGAGCCGTTTCCCTTAAGTAATCCAATTTTACCAAATTTACACTTCTAACGATTACTACGTTATTGTCCCTTTGACTACTGTACACTCTTTAACCCTTACCCTCGAGTGGTCTCTGGGCCTTGATAAGTGGTGATTCCTTTGTAAAAAAAATTTTTTAAATAAAAAAGGTCGCTTGATAATTAGACACTCATACAAGTTAAGAAAAATAGTTAGAACGACGTCAATCCAATCTGACTCTCCTTAAAACATAAAGTGTCTCCCCCATGCTTGAATGAGCGTATCAAGCCTAATATTCCCTAGTGAATTTTCTATTTGCATTTTGAAACGATCTTCGTTTTTTTATTTTTTCTTTGTGAGTCTTTTTGTAGCCATTGCCAATTTAGCAGTCGACTTTTACCCTTTGACACTGTGCAGTGCGCTGCGCGCGCATCTCTGTAGTCCCGCTTCTGTCTTTATGCGTATTTGCGATGCATTTAAGCGTAAAGCGGGAGAAATAAATCAGAGATGCGTGTAATGGAAACAAGGAAATTCTGTCCCGTTCTTATCAGCTTTGAATTTTGGACATGCGATTGAAAAATAACAATCTATACAATAATTCTACTTGTCTTTTCCTTAGCACGACCGTGTCGCTATCAATATAAAGTGTGATGCACTTGCGGAAAACGACACACTAACCGCTAAAATTCACATCTACATAGCCTTTCGAGGCCTTTTTGTCGTTGGTTGATGTCAGCTCATCTCGATCTGTGCCGAGCCACGCCCTTCTACGTTGTTTAACTCGCAACTACTCTAACCGCAAAACTGTCCTCAACCGTTGTGAAGACAAGACTGCCCATAAACTGTTCCTACTGTCATAAACTGTCGTTATACTCATTGACACTCCTAAAACTGCCCTTAAACTAACTCAGAATATATTATTGACTTAGTCATCTGTCATACGTTGATTAATAATCCTATGCCAGCTTCCTTTGTGTTCCTTGGTGAACAGCCACTTATCCACTGTTTTTCTACCAACTCCATTTTCTATTCCTTTGCTTTCCTGATAAACTTATTTCCTTTTTTTCTTATACTCATACATCTTTCTTTTTTTTCTTCCTAACACTTTTGGGGACGTCGATAGTACAACAAAAGTAGTTGACCCTCAATTCTTTCCGGGCTAAGTGTGAAAGCCTGTAAGTATCTTCACCTGGCTATGTATGACGTTGCTTCTTGTAATTATGTGTCACAGAGCTAGGCAATCTCTACGCTAAACCAACATGGTCTCGTGATTTAGCAGTCGTCTTATACAATCGATATATAATAAATTTATTTAAATTTGCTCCAATTTTGTGCCTCGTCTTAACTGACGATTCGCCTTATTCGCCGAAATATATATATATATATATATATATATATATATATATATATATATATATATATATATATATATATGGAAATGTATAAAAAAGAATACGAAAAGTATAAAAGCTTATAACTTTTCTTTATTCGTTTTCAATTGATGACGTGCAGGATTACAAAATAATATTATGAAAAAAAGTTTAAAAAATTTTTTAACAGGTACATAATTTTCGACCGATCCTTCAGTGTTCATCGGTGTAGTGAAAGTATGAGCATACACGGGGGAAAAGGGAATGGAAAAGGAAGGAAGGAAGGAGGAGGAGGAGAAGGATGTATAGCCAATGATATTATATATTATTATATATAATCCAAGGTTAATATTTTCAAGAGGTAAAGTAATCAAGGAAGTTTAACGAGATTAATAAAAAAGCGCTCAATGCCGAGATATACTTTCTATTTGTTTTTACATAAGCACTTATATGTCGCTACACCTTCATGAGCATGTTTCGGTAAGCCAGCTACTAGCAGCTAGTGACCTCTTCAGGCGATACAGCTTATATGAAAGCAAATTTGTAATATATATATATATATATATATATATATATATATATATATATATATATATATAGTCATCCACATACAGTACTGTTTCGCTATTTCACAGCTCATCAGTGCGGCTAGACAGGCAACTGCCTCAAACCAGGATCGAAACTCGACCGCCCAAATGACAGTGGGGTAATGAATTAACAATGTTTGACATCGTGCAAATGCCTCCACTCGATTTGTTTACACAAAGATCGTCGTTTAATATGCTAATGGCAGTTTGTACATCATTCATATATATATATATATATCGATGACTAAAATATATTTTATAAAGCCCCCCGCCCTCTTGGGTTGAGCACTACCGTAAATAATCTTACTTGCTACTTAATTTAGCTGAAAAAAATGCGAAGCTCGCGGTTTGTTTACAAACAACGTTTGAGCACTTTACGAGTGGCGGACGGATGTTTATTTAAATAGACATTCGGACAGATTTATTGCGGCCACCGCTTCCGTAGTCAGGGGGTAGAACTGCCGACTGCCATCACGACGGTTCTAGGTTCGATCCTCGGCTTGGGATAGGTGTTAGTCTAGCGGCACTGATGAGTTGTGAAACAACGAAACAGGACTGTATGTCGATGACTAAAATATATTTTATATATATATATATATATGTGTGTGTGTGTGTGTGTGTGTGTGTAACTTTGTGTTTTATCGTTGTCTGAATAAAACAAAGTAGCCAAAACACTCCTACTATCACCCTTGATATTTGCCTTTATTCATTTTTTTTTATTTGAATGTTTCTTTTTACTTTCATATTTTTTACCTCACAATCGAACTATAAAAGTACAATTGTAAAATAAAAATGAAAACCGATGTTAAATAAATCGCTATTGTTAACGAATATATCGAAATGCATTATGATTGAGTTTAATTCGGGAATAATTTGGTTTATTTGTTAATCGTATGGTACACGTACCAATGCAAGCATAACGCATACCTTAGTGTTTCATATTGAAGGGGACAGCTCCCGGTAATTTGAGAAACAAAGTAAATAAGATTGAAAATAATATTTATTAAAGGAAAATGCTGGGATCGAACTCAGTGACCAAAGGTTAAAAACAATTCATATTGCTATTCAGATACGATGACAGGAATGTGGGGAATTGTTCATTATATCAGAAATAACCATACAACTATAGAGTTAGAACAATGGCAATTAAGGAATGCTTTTGTATTGCCAAAAACGTGTTGGAGTCATATGTAATATGTTAAATCCACGTGGAAAAACATTAACATGTTTGAGCACGTTCTGACATCACAAAGAAAGATAATTTAATATATTCAGTTAAGTTAGGGTTAGCAGGTTTAGATCAGAATCGAGCTTAGGAGTTGATTTTGGATTTTAATTGGCTATGAGTGGAAGATTATAAATATAAGTTTTAGCCTTTCGTTTTAATGATGGATGTAGCAATATTTGAGGCATAATACTAGGAAGATATTTGCTACCTTCTCATAAGGAGTGATCTAAAGTCGGAGTGTGGAAGAATCAAGCCAGCATCCCGAAAGAAAAGGGACTAAGAACATTTTCCGGACAGTGCGTCTCAGTCAGTTAGTAATAAACTTAGTCGATAGCAAGGTTTGGAATGGTTGTTTTCCTGAGTACTACCTAAACGAATTCCTCAGTCCGACAAGTGGAGGGCCACGTAAATGGCCTAGAACCTATCGGGACCCCTGATTAGTATATCTACCCCTGCCTCCTTGCAACCGATGCAAAGACAAGACCATCAACCTAATATTACTGGGTAGATATTTTCTTGCTTCTCACCACAGCAAGATGTGACGCAAGGTTGGAAGGTGTGGAGTGTCAAATCGCCTCCAAAAGAAGAAGACATCTGAGACAACAAAAATTGCCTAGAGAGTCCCGTTGACATTCCCCAGTAGGGTTGCATCAGCAATGAGTTTACTCAGTTATGTAGTCCAGCACCTATTGGATTTATTGTCGAGAAGTGACCTACGATTGGTATTTCTTCCCAAGTCTACAAGAAACCGAAGCAGTGAGGAGACCACAAAAGCACAAAAATTTGGACGATTATATTTATAGCCAGAGGTTATAAAAACAAACCAATCATTTTCAGAATGGCTGTATAATATATGCTGATTCTCTTAATTCTTATAGTCATAAATTTCGTCTTGACACGAGAAAATGGACATTATCCTAACTGTATTAATAATATTTTACAATCCAATGCTTCTTTGAGTGGGTTGATGGAGATATAAACAAGCCTACTTCAAATAATTCAAATAGCCAGCAGCCGCGAATATTAGCAGGCAAGCTTAGACAGCACTGAGATGCATCACCCAAGACCTCATTCGATAAGCTAAAACAAGTGCCCTAGTTATACTTAGTATGTGTGATTGTTTATCCATAGTTTGCTGGTTTGGGAGGTCCTTGTCAATTCAGCATTTTTCTTAATGAAAGAGTTGTTAATTCTATCTATGCAATTTGATCACAAAAATGAACTTAAATCACACTCGCTAGTCTTCAATAATTACTCAAGTTTCTCAACTTGTTCCTGAAAACCAGTTTCATCCTCCATGATCTGGGCAGCAATCTGATGCGTGAGACACTGATCTACCAGCAGTTGGTCACGAAATGCTCGTTGCAATCCTTTCCGTTCATCACATGTACGACGGCATTTTTACCATATGCGTCCATGATCTACACAGGTGCAGTGGAATCTATCAAATCCTAATGGCACCCAACACATTCATGAAGGAGTGGAAGGTGCCACATCTCTAATTGGATTATCATCTGTATCAAGGTTCACGATTTCAGACGCTTTTCAAAATAGCGGTTGATCAAAAGTTATGATAGTCGGCATGTTGTGTTTGAACAATATATTGCATCTTGGGTGAACAAGATACAGGTTTTGTCTCTTATTGGGAGAAATTATACCGAAGATGTTCCTGGATATCTGCACTCTTTATACAGCAGGTGCATCATGCCTTGTAAACTGGGCGTACTTTCGTGGAAGCGAAAATAAATTTCTAAAAACATGTCCACTGTGCGATCACAGACATCAGATGTGTATGGGACCGACAGACATCAGATGTGTATGGGACCGACAGAAATAGAATGAAAAGTTGAAATAATATTCTATAATGTCGATCTTCGTCATTTCGACAAGTTTCAAGTCGGCCATTTTTTGTTGACTTGTTTTCCTAGTATGATGTACTTTTTCTGTCCAGTGTTATGTTATCTCTACTGATCCAAGTTATAATAACAGGACCATAGCCAGCACACTCAAAATGCATCGCTGGATTACCACGAATAACAGAGTCGTACCCAAGGTGAGGAAAACAAAGTTTCTGGCCACGGTTATAGTCTGGTGTGGTTTCAAATGAGAGCCACATCATGGCACCTCACATCTTCGAAGTCGGCTTGAAAGTCAACACTAAAGTGTACCTAATGTGCTGAAGAGTGTGGTGATCTCCTGGTGCAATTAAGTAGCTAGCCCACAAGTCCAAAGAGACTCAGGCTAGGCTTCAGAAAGAGTGCTACGACTTTGTACCCTTCTTTTACAAGCCCCCTACTTCCCCGACCTGAACCCGCTAGTCTACTTCGTTTGGTCAAACGTCGAGAACATCACCAACATGATTTCCCACAACACCAAAGCCAGTCTGATAGTCGCCATCCGCCGAGTATTCGCCGAGCTCCCGCCGGCGTGTGGAAAAGGCATGCTCCCAATTCCGGACCGTGCCGAGGCGTTGATTGAGGCTGAAGGTGATTACATTGAATACACGTCAGCTCTACTATATAACCAAATTACCCGAATTGATTTTTTCAATAAAAGTTTTAAAATAAAACTGCAGTGTTGTTTTCTTTAAGACAAGAGTAAATTTGTTTGTATAAGGTTTATTGATCTTTGTTTATTTTATTTATTTTTATTATTTAATTTATTATTTTTTATTTATTTTTATTTATTTTTTTTTTTGTGTATTAAAAGTAGAAACTAGTATTATTGATCCAAAGAGATATATAATCAATAAATAACAGGTATTATGTTTTGATATTAAATCTCGTAAATGGGGTGATATGCCGTAAAACCAAAAACGTAAAATAAAACTAAACGTCCAAATGGTTTATATATGTACAGAATGGTGCAAGGTGTCATGCAGATGCAGCGTGCACTGCACAGTATGAGCGCCATTGTTTCTAAAGACGTTTGTTCGGTAAGAAAAAAAAAAGAAAAAACTTATCGCTGCACACGTCACTCGCTCATAAAACCGCAGGAGGACCGTGTTCGGCACTAAATGACGTTACCGGACCCCAATTATCATGAACGAAGCAATTACCACGGTTTTAAATGATTGAGAAAAGAAGAGATAAAAAAGAGAGAAAGCGATAGGGGCGATAACTCTGCAGTTTCACCTGTGGGCACGCGTCTGTGCAGTACAGGCCTCGATCTATATAAAATATACTAATCAAACATGGCGCTTTTTCTTCCCTTTTTTTATACGTATTAGTCGGTAATTATTTACATGTAGATGTATATGGGCTTTGGCTTTTTGTTTTATGTACTTGTGTTTTTATAGGCTCTATTGACCAAACTGTTAAACCACGGGTTGTCGGGTTTGCTTATGTTGGATTTTATTTTATTTTAATCTTTCTAGATTGAAATATACTTTTTTTTTATTATTTTTGTTTGCTTTTTGTTTGTTTGTTTGTTTTAATAGCTGCAAATTTCATAAGAGGTTCTTCTGCGACCTCCAACGCATGTTGCTTGTAGAGAAAGCACGCGTGCGTACGCATGCCAAGTTTTTATTAGTGCACTCACACACACAAACACATACACACACACACACACACACATATATATATATATATATATATATATATATATATATATATATATATATATATATGGACACACACACACGCCTATATATATATATATATATATATATATATATATATATATATATATATATATATATATATACATATATATATATATATACAGCCTTTGAGATTTGAAAAGAAAATCACTCGAACGCCGGTCGAGTGTGAGGGAAACTTTACTCGCCCCAAAATATTTTTACTCGTCCGACTTTATGTCTTTGTTTCAGTCAATGATAGTAAATAATTTTACAACAATTACATCATATTTTTCTTCTTTATTCTTAATAAAAATATCGACAAACTATTCTTTCGATACTCAAATTATGTCGTAAAATTTCATACAAAAATTAAAATATCTAGCCTAAACCGTGGGTGTTGAAAAAAAGTGTTACGAAATCTCCGGGTATTCACGATTGTGGCCCGAAATCTCCGATATTCAAAAAAAAAAAAACATTTAGCTGAAATTAATTAGATTTCTTAGACAATCGCCATGGTTTAATTTCTTTTTAAAATTTAAACGGTCAATTTATTTTGTAATTTATGGAAAAAAAACTTTGATATAGAACATAAATTGGTCTCTTTTGTTTCTGTTAAAACAAAGAATTCACCTCTGAACAGCATTCTAAAATTTAGAATATTATTTTTTAAATTGGGTATCGATGATTTTTTGAAAGTTGCGCAAAAAAGAGCATGCAAATATCTGAATTTATATAATTAAGAAAAATATGATTATTTACTTGTTATATGATTTAATTTTCGGTGCGTGCTTGACGAAACGATGCGTTTGTCCCTCTTTCAAATGTTCGTCTTTACTTTTGTAAGCATGAAGTGCATGTAGTTGTAGCGTGGAAGAATTTTTTTTTTCACAATGAATTTCAAAATCAGAGATCTAAATGAAGGCGACATTTTGACTATACGCCGAATGTGTAAATTTGACCTCTTGTTGACCTTTAGCGTGACTACTCTTTTTTCAATACGATATTCCAACGGTTTCACAACTAGATATGAAAGAATTCACAAATGATGAGACATACGTCATTCTAAGTTACCGCATATTTGAGAGTCGTAAAATAAATGAGTTTTTCCCGTTTCTTTATTTAAAGAAAATTTATCGACTGGCGGGCGAGTGATTTACAACTTTTAGTCGTCCCAAGAAATTGTCAATCGACTGTGGCGACCGGTCGCCACTATATATATATGTATATATATATATATATATATATATATATATATATATATATATATATATATAATGCATCAGACACTTCGACAACATCACCCAACATTAGTCAACAGAAAAGGCCCAAATCTCTTTCAAGACAATGCCCGACGCACTTTGCTAAAACGACCTGCAGAAGTTGAACGAATTGGGCAACGAAACTCTGTCTTATCCACCATATATATATATATATATATATATATATATATATATATATATATATATATATATATATTATGCACACAGCTGTTATATATTTTAATGATACACGTTTTTGCGCCGTGATGAAGTGCCATCTTCCCTTCTTTTACGCCACAAGAACGACCAGTTTCTCGGCTGGGTTGTGACTTGCGATCAAAAGTGGGTTCATTATGACAACCGGTCAAGCTCTACGGCACTTCCCGAAGCTAGAGTTGCACCAAAAGAAGGCCATGCTGACTTTTTGGTGGCCTACGACCGGTCTCATCTATTACAGTGGCTATTTAGCAGAGAAGCAAACAAATGACTGCAACGAAATATATATATATATATATATATATATATATATATATATATATATATATATATATATATATATATATATATAGAGAGAGAGAGAGAGAGGGTGATCCAAAAAAAAAAAAACATAGAAAGTATATCTGGAACATATGTTGTAGAACGGAGAAAAAAAGGCCAAAGACCCTAGTGTTTGGATGTGATGTTTTGAATATAATAAACTAGTTATGACCAAAGTTTCATTTCATTCGGACAAAACACTAAGAAACGGGGCCTAATTAGAATTAGGGCCCGGTTTTTTGGGTCACCCTGTATACATATACATACATGAAATAAATAGCCAATTAAAGTAACAGGCTCATTTGTTTTTGTTTTGTTTCATTTGTTTTTGTTTTATAGTAGCTTTTATTGCTTTTTATTTAATCTCAAAAATTCAGTTTTTCCGAGCGGATTTAAAAAAAAAACTGACAGCATCTTCTTCTTTGGAAGAAGCAAATCGCGTTTTTAATTCAAGGTTTACAGGTGCTTTGAATGATTTTGGTATTTTTATGAGAGTACCCAGCGTAGTATAAACACCTCAACCCTTCTATGTTAAGAACGGCTTTCAGAATAAACACCCCAACCTCCCCATGTTAAGAACAGCTTTAGAAATAAACAACCGAACCTCGAAAGCCGTTATTAACATAAGGAGGTTAGGATGTTTGTAGTACGCTGGGTTCTCTCGTAAAAATACCCCAAAAATTAAAAACTAGGCTTAACATTTTTCTTTTTTGTTTTATTATTTTTTTTTTTCAAATCCGCCATGAAAAACTGAAATAAAGAGCTATAAAAACTACTTAAAAACCAAAACAAATGAGCGAGGTAGGTATAAAATTAACTTTTATTGGCTATGATAACATTTATTTCTTTTAGATTTTTTTGTACAGTTGTTTGTTGGCTTCTCTGCTAAATTATCATTACAGTTTTTAGAATGTAGGCGAAATTATTATGGCGGGGAAGTACTGTCAACAAATGGATTAAATGCACCAGAAACTTCGGCAACATAATCCAGCATTAGTTAACAGAAGATGCACAATCCTCCTCCACGACAATGTTGGACAGCACTTTGCTTAACTGACTCTGCAGAAGTTGTACGAATTGGGCGACGAAACTCTGCTTCAGCCCCCATACTCTTCAGATCTTTAACTTACCTTTTCTTCAAACATCTTGACAACTTTCTGCGTGAGTAATGCTTCAAAAACCTATGTGTGTGTGTGTGTGTGTGTGTGTGTGTGTGTGTGTGTGTGTGTGTGTGTGTGTGTGTGTGTGTGTGTGTTAAGTCATCAGTATTTTACACTAAACTTTAAAATAACATTTTCAGCAATTTAGCATGTTTACCGATTACAACAATTTCTGGCTTTTAAGCTCCTCGAAAAGAAACTGGTGTTACTTAATGTAAAGGATCTCCAAAAATGTAGGTTAATACATAAGAATATCTGTAAACCTATTTCGCAGAAATAATTAATATTGAAGGTAAAAGATTCTTTAAATATAGTAAATAAAACTTATCAGTGCTTTTTAAAATAAATGCGTTAATTTCGTAAGAATGAAAAACCGAAATTTTTTTACAGAAATAATTCATACTGAAAACAAAATGTTTTAAATATAATGAATTGAAATATTTTTTAATAAACTGAAAAGATATTAAATGGATATTTACAGCTAAAAATATATGAATTTTTCACATGTAATAAATTAAATTAAATAGAAATAATTAAAAGAAATGTACATAATATTAACGGGGTTTTCAAATTACCTGACACGGTGTATTTCTCATCGGTTTCTAAACTGGAAGTTATTTTGATCGGCAAATACTCAAAATCGCCACATTTTCATAAGTATAAGACATTTCAAATGGCATTTTCATCGCTAACAGCGCATATTGAATTGACGTATCTTATGAACATCTACTCGAGAGAGAGAGAGTGTGTGTGTGTGTGTGTGTGTGTGTGTGTGTGTGTGTGAGAGAGAGAGAGTGTGTGTGTGTGTGTGTGTGTGTGTGTGTGTGTGTGTGTGTGTGTGTGTGTGTGTGTGTGTGTGTGTTTATGGCTTCTTTTCAAAAACATTGGATTTGTGATTCAACTGGAAGGCAGTTTTCGTGTATAAAACGCTCTGAATAGGATATCATATTCGAACAATAAAAAATTCTATAAATGAAATAAGCGTCTATATGATGAATAGCAACAAATGGATGGCCTCTTTGCCGTTTTGATTATCGTATTAATAATGGCTGCGAGTTATTAACGATTATCTCACTACGAATTCCTTTTTGGAAAATATTTTAATTTGTAAATTTAGAAGAAAGGATATAAACAACACAAGTCATATATCTATATCCATATATATGTACATACATGCATGTATATAAGTATATGTATACATGTATATGCATTTATATATATATATGTGTGTGTGTGTGTGTGTGTGTGTGTGTGTGTGTGTGTGTGTGTGTGTGTGTGTGTGTGTGTGTGTGTGTTAATGTGCCCGGAGAAGGCGTGTCATTAATTAGATATAAGTAAAAGCGTGTTACAGTCGAAGACTCTGAAGGTAGATGTTCTGAAAAGGGCATGTTTTATCTGAAAAGATCGGAGAGCTCTTTTGAAAAGAGAGGGATTTCTTTTGAAAAGATCGGAGATTTCTTTTATAAAGACTGGAGATTTCTTTTGTGCCTGATGTTCTTATCCGCGCCATTTCTATTATTTCTATTATGTCGATTATTTCATATCAAATTAAGCTCTTCAAAAGAACAGATTCAAAACAGGGAATAAACATGGCGCATTTCTCGTTCAAAGCTGAAGAGTTCTTGCCAGGTCTGGAGACATGCCTTTCAGAGCACTTTATTCGTCACGTGACAGAGTACAAATGCGGCTTCGAAATCTAGTGGCCGATGTCCTCTTCTCTTACAGCGTCTTTCGTCTATCTATCTATCTATCTATCTATCTATCTATCTAGTGATAAGTGGACAACAGCAATGACCTTGCTAGGCTAAGAATGAAAATATTATTTTGGTCAAATAAGTTTAGCTCAAAGGTAATTATGTAAATAGTTAAGTGATATGTTTATAAATTTAGCAGTACTTAGCTATAGACATAAGAATTTAGAAAACCAAAGTAATAATAATGATCTTGCTAATCTTTCTCTACTCTATTATTATTTCAATGGAATGTGCTAGACTGCTGGAAACTAGTCATAAAAGAAGACAGTCACAAAAAAAGACAGTTTATATTTTAAATATACATATACAAAGACATTTGGATGCCTACTTGGATTGAACTTGAATACCTACTGGAGAGAACTGGAATATCTACGGGAGAGATCTGGAATGCCTACTCGACTGTCTAAGGTTTCTCTACACATGACATGTGTAGATACTTTTCCCTACAAGTAAACTGAATATTCAAAATAACATGGTATTCTCCACCCCAATAAGATCTCGGTATGGCAAACGCACACTGGATTTTACGGAGATAGTGCTTCTTCTCCAAGTGAAATTACCTCAAACAATAGCACGAAGTTGGATACTCTACCGGCGGCCGATTTCTCGTATCCGAGAATTTCAGTTTCCTCTTCCCTCGGGGTTTGGATCGCAAATGACTTCTCAGACCAATCTGAGCATGGACTTTGAGTGGGCAGAGAAGGCAAGCAATGCTTAGCAGGGGGTAGGGTTGTTAAGCACGATTTTTTTCTTGCCTGCGTCTTGATCTCCACCAGTCTTTTCTGTTTCGTATCCTTAGGTACCGTGTATGATGGATTGGCGCCACAACCACCGATCCAGAGCTGTTGTTTCCCAAATTTGAAGATCAAATCTGTTGCTTTTTAGGGTGGGCTTGAGTTGATTCTTGTATCGCTGTAGAGGGCGACCGATAGATCTTTTTCCTGTAGCTTGCTCTGAGTACTGGGTTTGTCAAGGAAACCTGTTTTCATTCATTCTGAGGATGTGCCCCAACCAACGGAGTCTCTGCCTCATGGTGGTGGCCTCAATACTGCAGCTGTTTGTTCTTTCAAGAACGCTTGTGTTCGTTACATAGTCATACCATTTGATGTTCAGTATAGCTCGAAGTTTTAGTGGATTTTTTCGAGTTTAATGAGATCACTTTGGTACATAGTCCAGGTCTCACACGCCATACAAAAGCGTAGGTATAACAATCGCGTGGTATACCATGAGTTTAGTTTTGGTCAAATAAGTTTAGCTCAAAGTTAATTATGTAAATAGTTAAGTGTTATGTTTATAAATTTAGCTGTACTTAGCTATAGATAATATATATATATATATATATATATATATATATATGTTGATAAATCCAAAACAATACTTGATAAGTAACATTGATCGCGCCACATTTAGATTAGTGACCGGAAGTCACGTTAAGGAGCCGTGTCCTTTAATCGGCTAGGTCACCTGAACTGACAGGTCGAAAAGATTAGAGCAGAGAGTTTGTATTTTGTCACCAAGGTGTGCGGACGTGCTCCAAGAAAGCCAGGAAGCGAGGCCAGGCAAAAGGCTAGACAAAAAGCAAACATGTAGACACGTAAGCAAACATCAAAAATAACTTTATATTTATAAAATATAAAGTTGTTGTCATTTGTTTCACAAAGAAGAAAGTCAGGTATGTCTCAATCATCTTATTTGTGTAAAAATGTGAGCAGTCATCAGAGTGCCCATCAGAAGGAAAAAAAGGACCTCCAGACCGAAAGTTATGAAGCATAATGCTTCTTCCATATATCATCCTCTTCTTCTGTATCCCTCCGGTTATGTATGTATACATATAGAGTTCAAGTATGAGTCTCCGGTAGGGGTTCCCGTGATACCTAAGAACTTCGACTGAAGAAAAATGAAACAAAAAGGGGATAACTTAATCCTCTACCATTCTAAGGGTCATATACGTCCTCAGATGGATTACGGTTGCCTCATCTAAGTAGGTCATTTCAGAGTAATTTGGGTAGAAACAGAGTACAAAATCGACTTTGAAATCTAGTGGGAGGTATCCCGATTCTCTTTCATACAATCTGTTTTTACGTTTCCAGTGTTTCTTTTCTCTATCGTTATTTCTATCCAATCTCTAGTTCGTCCTTGTAAAATATGATCAACAAGAACTCTACGTATAGTAATTATATATATATATATATATATATGTGTATATATATATATATTCTGTGCACAATCCTTTACCTGATCTTCATAAATGATCTTCCAAATAATATTATCAGATGATTCGTTAGCATCTACGCAGACGACACTACTATCTATGACAGCGCTTCGAAGAACATTGATGATCAACACCTTTCTTATTCTTTCTCTTCCGACCTGCAACTCGTGGTGCTATTGGGTAAAAAGTGTGTTGTTAGTTTTAATAACTCTGACACTAATTTTCTTCAACTGCACCACCAACGTTCGGATCCTCGTTTTGTTCAAGTTGAAAATACTGCCTCTATTCATGGGCTCTGATAAGCTATAAGGGCCGGCCTTCACTTCAAATCTAAATGAAGAACTTACATCAAATCGGTTGCTATCGCCCCTGAGAAAATGGTTGGATAATTCTACTATAATGGCTCTCAGACATTGATAAAATCTCTCTGTTGAAACATTCCATATTTATAATCCACATGAGTAGCCATCCAAAGTCTAGTATTGAAAGTAGTGTTAGTCACTGTAGTATTTTGTACCTGACGCAGTTCGTCAATAATTGGTACGATATTTGTGATCTGGAATCCGCAATTTTTCACTCTGAAATATTTGCACACACGCATGTACGTATCCAATTCTACGTTTGTCATGCTTGCATTTAGATAGTTATATGGTTTATCAACCATTCTGTATCGCATGTCGAACATTACGGTATCTCCATCTCTTTTTGCCGTTAATACGTTATGTCCACCTTGTTCATGGTCGAGCTAATGTACAAACGAGCGATTGAATGATTTATTTACAATCGGATTACTATCGCCAATCTTTACAGATTGACCGCCTTCCTCTATCAGGGTAGTACCACCAGGTGATGAACCTACGTGTGGATCACCCATTTCTATACTGTCAGTATCAGATGAATTAGTACGTAAGTATTTTTCTATGCCTCTTTGTTCGTCTGCCTCTCACAACCCTTTACCAGTTCGTAACATTCGATCCGAATAAGTGTTCGTTAGTCCGTTGATTAATAATTTGCCTTTGAATATGGTACCGATAACCAAACTGCTAGGTGTATCGATATTATTTAAGCAGTCTATAAATTTTTAATCAGCATCAATTGTACTTATGTCAGTATCATAATCTTGATTATGAGTTCTACAGCATACATCAACTGGATTTAATGCTTTTTTGCTGAAATCGCTTGGAAATGGACCACAATTATTAGTACCAGGAAAGTGCATCACTTACTTCGAGTCCGTTTGAGCATTGCGGTAACGAAGGTGCGTTTGCCCGCGATGCGCGATTCTTCGATTCCCACAAGAGAGACATAGAGGTCAGCCTAGGTTATCCATAACACTATTTTGATAACAATTTGTCATTATAACGACTTTTAATCATAATCATTCCAAATGTACCTGGCTAGGATTTAGGGAAGGTGAGGAACTCTCTTGATACCTATCTTGGCCAAATGGTCTGTGATCATCTCTGAGCAGCCTTGGGACAAACCTCGCACGAATCTTCCACATCTTTAATTCCTCGCGAATAATTGTGTGTACAGTTCCCACACTGACATCAAACTGCGCATTATTGTCTCTATAGACACACTATGGTCCTTATCCATGAAATTTGTTATTTGATCAATCAACTCTGGTGTTCTGACAATTCTTACTCCTCCCACCCTTCTCATAATCCCTCACAGATTCCCTGCCTTTCTGAAATTTCTTACGTCACTAAAAACTGATGATCGATTCAGGCAAGATGGTCCAAAATCAGTTTGAAGCATTCCATACGTTTCTGTGACATTTTTTCCAAGTTTCAAACAGAAATTTATTGCTTCGAATGTGTCTTCACGCCAAGGTTGCCTTTATTTAATTCACCAGCTATAGATGACATATTGAATTTTCAAGAGTCTACGACAATTTTAAATACCTGTACAAAAAAACTAATTGAAGGTACCTCGTATATCAATCTCTACTCCTAACAAGAGATACCTTATCTATTACTAAAACATTTGCTATATCAATCAGAAGATTATAAACTACTAATCAAATTATTTGACATTTGTCCACTACTGCGAACGAACCACTTTTTGGGGTTTCAGGTTGGAGATTTGGAGAGGGCACAACAGGGGCAGATAAATGCAATATCAGGGCCGAATCGAAAATCTCTTCGATGCGTTTTCTGGTGGTTTCGGTATATTCTCTTTTAGTTGTCCTTTCTTCTCACAATTACTTCTAGCTTCTATAAACTTTTTTCTGTTTTACTGAACTTATGCCAAATAAATCTGTGGTATGCATATTGCCTCTGAGCAATGGCAGCTGCGCAAGTTGGGGAGTGTGGTTTGCTATAGAACTTCCGTGTGGGTACATGTGCTTCAATTGCTGCTTTGGACCATTCGGTGGTCTCATTTGCGCCCTGTTCAGCAGGAAGAGCAAAGATAGCTCCCCATGGGGAATCTTTGATGTTATCTCTAATGACATTCCAGTCAGCCATGTTATAGTAACTTGTTATTTGGGGCAATGGCTCTTCAACTTGGGAACGAGAGTTTAGAGTGATGTCTATCATTATCACAGCATGATCAGCATTCACGAGTTGGCAATGGGCATTTGTTACACAATCCTCGGGAACTGTTATCAGAAATAGATCCAGAAGTGATGCTTGTTGGACCTGAGGATTTGAGAAACGAGTCGCGAATGTTACTGTCTATGTAAAGGAATGGGATATAGAAAAGTTATGGATGATGCGACCAGCTGTATCTGTGTAGTTAGAGAGACCTAGCTAATTATTGTGGTTGGCGTTAAAATCACCAAATACATGTATTTAGGCACTAGTGTAAAAGGGGAGTGCTATATTTATGCTGTCATATATATATATATATATATATATATATATATATATATATATATATATATATATATATATATATATATATATATATGATTATGATTAGTTTTTTTGGAAAAAGAATTCCAGCAGAGTGCTCAATTAAAAGGAAAATCCAAATTTTAAGAGCGTACTTATATTTTGTGTACAGAAAGTTGTTAGTTGAGACAGGTCATTGGTACCGTCGGTTTCAAGCCCGATAATAAGGCCCGTTTAAAGTATCCTTATCGAGCTCTCTTCAGCCAATATTCGTCTCTTTTCTTGCTAGCTAGACCGATTTCGCTTTTAGCCGGGTTTATTAACCTGCAGGTTGGCCTATTATTGAAATTTTCCTTGTGGTCTTTTAAAGTTATAAACACATTTTTCTTTGCTAACCTATTTACTCTGTATTCTATACCTAATTTTGTGGCAACTTCTGTAGCCTCTTGGTTAATAGATTTATAAGTATCTTTTCTTGCTACCTGGTATTTTTCTGTAATTGAGTTTAGTACAAGTTGTTTTTTCTGTTCCTTTTCCATTTTATATAAATTTTTCGTTTTATCTGAGAAAACAATCGTCTCATTTTCTCTTTTTATTTTTTTGATATCAGCTGTCATTGTTTTTTGAAATTGATTTGATCTATGTTTAAATTCAAGCTTAGCGATAATGTCTAGTAAATCTTTTTCAAAATTTTCTAATTCTTCCACTTTACTCGGGTATTTTATAGATTTTAATCCAAAATTGTTTTTCACATTCTCTTGGATGTTTGTTTCGTTTATAACCTTCCATCTCATCCTCTGAATTACATCTTCAATTTTCGATAGTAGGATTCTTGTATACAGCTGGTTACTTGGTGTTGGTATATTTTTAGTGGAGTAATTTAAGGTATATTGTTCCATCTCCGGTTGTTTTTAAAGAAGGTGGTCTTTACTTCCTGTTTTGTGGTGTTCTTTCCCGATAGTGCTCAACCACTAGGCTATTGGTATTTACCGTAAATTCCTGGTGGGGGCGAATATGATTAGTTTTTTTGGAAAAAGAATTCCAGCAGAGTGCTCAATTAAAAGGAAAATCCAAATTTTAAGAGCGTACTTATATTTTGTGTACAGAAAGTTGTTAGTTGAGACAGGTCATTGGTACCGTCGGTTTCAAGCCCGATAATAAGGCCCGTTTAAAGTATCCTTATCGAGCTCTCTTCAGCCAATAAAATATATATATATATATATATATATATATATATATATATATATATATATATATATATATATATATATGAAGATTCCCGAAAGGATGAAACACTAGTGTCTGTAGGTATTTAATTATTATAATAAATAATTATGTCAGCCTCTTTAAGAAACTCGTTCCTTATCGTTGGGCACTTCCAGTTGAATTAAAGTCGGTCAATTAAGCTCTTATGCATAAATCATCGTATAACGATTAGATCACTGTAACTGACGTAAAAAAACATTATAAAAACTAAAATGTTTAAATTCAACGTTATTTCACGCGGTTAATGGTAGCCGAATGGATGCGGTCTTTGCTAATCAAGCCAGAGATGGCTTGTGTTGCTGGGTTCGGGTCTATCGACTGGTATTAATCGTGAAATCCTGCACTGAAGATTCCCTAGTGTATGTAGGTATGTAATTATTACAGTAAATAATTATATATATGTGTGTGTGTGTGTGTGTGTGTGTGTGTGTGTGTGTGTGTGTGTGTGAGATGAATTTTGTGTAACTGATTACAAAAACAAATATTATTTGATAAAGGAGTAGAGAAAATTATTAAAGTCTTTTCCTTAATCTATGGATTTTCAATAAATGGCTTATCTCATTGGAGGAAAATTTTGTTAGCAAAATAGATTTGAGTAATTATGAATGTTGCCTATTAGATTGAAAAAATTCGAAAATTAAATCGAGGTCATAGTGCAAAAACGGAGTTATATTATTGCTCTATCTCGTATATTTAGCTTTCATTACCTGGAATCGTGTTATTTGGACTTGGTATTTACAGTATTATTTTTATATATATATATATATATATATATATATATATATATATATATATTTATATATATATACATACATATATATATATATTAGATAGATAGATAGATAGATAGATAGGTTGAATGATAGATATAGATACAGATATACATATATTTATATATGTGTGTGTGTAAACCTGTGTATGTGGGTGTGAGTAGGTGTGTATTACTTTTATGTTCCTATCTATTTACTTTAAACGTAAAATCTTTAAGATCTAAGATAAGATATAAAAAGTATATATATATATATATATATATATATATATATATATATATATATATATATATATATATATATATATATATATATATATATAGCAGGGGCTCTTTCAGTCTTTGACTGTGAATACGCACGAATAATTTTTTTTTTTTGACAGGAGGTGCGCAATCTCAAACCACACATCTCCTAAGTTGACATTGTTAAATACCAGGACAACTAGAAACAAATGCCGAGATAAGCGGAGAGTATATACAGCGCCTAGAATTCCGAAATGGTCATCCATCTGGTACTAGCCAGACTCAACCTGTCTTAATTTCGGTGATCTGACGAGAATCGGGGTGTCAACGCGATTATATATATATATATATATATATATATATATATATATATATATATATATATATATATAAAGCTGAATGTGTGTGTGTCCTATATGGATGACTATTTTAAAAAACTGATTACATATAATGATAGAAGATGTATCGAGACGCAGGAATGGGTATGTTTGATCCTGCAGAACGGTGGTTCAGAAAAATTGTGGGGTCTGCATTCGCGCCTGGTCCACAAAGTATGGAAATAAAAAATTTTAAAATTTAAAAAAATCGTTTACAAGTGTTTTTGTGCATAAGAATACTTTGATAAGTATGTTTTAACTTAAATAGGAATGGTATAATAAAATTGTGGGATCTGCGTTCGCGCCTGGCCTCCATAGAATGGAAATAGGCACAAACTTTAATAAAGATTTTTCATATCTGTCTGCGTAAGTATACTTTGATAATAATGTTTCAGTTTGAAGAAACATGGTATAATAAAATTATGGGGTGTTCGTTCGCTCCTGACCTCCATAGAATGGAAATATGTCACAAAGTTTAACACGGTTTTTTAATATAGATCCACAGAATATTGTGATAAGTGTTTCAGTGTGAACAGGTATGCTATAATAAATTATGGGGGTTATCTATTTTATTTTTACTTTCATCATATTTTGCTTTGGTTTTGATACCCCCCAAATTCGAAACTATCTCTTTCCAACTGTTCCTTTTCATAACCTAACATACTTTCATAAATCAGAGTCCATTTTCTGTAGGCTGTTTTTGAACCCAGTCAACGACGGGTACTTTTGCTAGTATATATATATATATATATATATATATATATATATATATATATATATATATATATATATATATATATATATATATATATAAAGAATGCCGGCGTATATATCGGTCGGAACATTAAGATGAATATATGATACTTTGATCATCACTAACGAGAATACAGTTTACATTTGAAAAGAAAAATAGCAAACAGAAAAATATATGAAATAATTATTAATTAAATTATTTGAAATATTTGGAAGAGATTAGGTGTGTTTATCTACGTTTGTTGATGACATTATTAGAACCCTTGTCGCTATTATAAGCGTGCAGGGCGTGAACGAAAGGCTGTGGGGCACGAGGGTGGACATTTGTCAAAACAATTGGCCGACACACATACACATGCAGTCGCCTCCGCCCCATGCTACCGTTTCAAGTGCAAAACGGCGAATAAGATGTAAATGAAAAAAAATCGAAAAATGGCCGCGCAATTGACTTTGCGTAAAATGAACTTTTGAATAGAAAAAGCAAAATGGAGGCAACGATGACGATGACGACGTTTGTTCCAGGGGTGGGATGAATGGATGGATGTTAGAGTTAGGGGTGGATTGGCTAACTAGATGTTTGATGGATAAAGAGGCCAGGGAAAAATTGCTGAATAGGAAAGAGAGATCGAGACAGAGAAGAAGAAGAAGAAGAAGAAGAAGAAGAAGAAGAAGAAGAAGAAGAAGAAGAAGAAGAAAGTGAAGGATAAAGAAGAATAAGAAGGAGGTCGAAATAGTTGATAGTTAATCGAAAGCGAGGCGATTGCCAATAAAAAATAAAAAGATAAAGTTGAAGAAGAAGAAGAAGAAGAAGAAAGAGGAGGAGGAGAAGGATGAGGAGGAGGAGGAGAAAGAATTAGAGAGGGAGGAATAGAATGGTGTGTGAGTGTCGACAATAAGAAGAGGGGGCGAGAGAAGAGAATTAGTAGAAGGTGATAGGGAGTGAGGGAGGGGGAGGAAAAGGGTCAAATGTTGACTTTTAACCATTATTTACTGCATCGAATGATAAACCACTTATTCTCATCCCGCCCCGTGCATTCTATTATAAATACGGCTTGTTTATTTCCTTTAAGGGAAAATAGAAAATCTGAATGGGACACGCGGTTGTCACACAACATTTGATGTCAGCCATTTTGGTTTTATTATTTGTGTAACGTAACATTTTCATTATCCCATGCCTAATGAAGCCAGACCCGTCGCCACGGAATGGGGCGGGAATCAGGGTGGGGAGACACGGCGTATGACAACCAGCCCCCACCCCCACTTCGATTGTACAAAGCAATGCTCCCACCCTTTTACTAAACGTTCAAAATTATGGAAAATTATTTTCAAGCAGTTGGCTTATATATATATATATATATATATATATATATATATATATATATATATATATATATACATATATATATCTTATTGATTTTTTAAACGATAAATACGGCCAAATAGCGTCTTCGTCTCGAAGATCGTTTTACTCAGAAAATCACCCATATTTTATTTGATAAATAATATTTTTTATTTATTTTATATTATTATTATTATTATTATTATTATTATTATTATTATATGTGTGTGTATGTGTATTTGTGTATCTACTCTGTCTGTGTACGTGTACGAACACTCTCTACAAACTACTCTGTACAAATTTTTATCTACCGACTTGAAACTTTACATATAGAGCATTCGATTTGGTTTTTAGGTGATAAAAATAGCTGCTAAAGGGTCAAAATTTTTAAAAGTTGGAACTTGACAGGCGTAAGCCATCTTTAAAGTGCTTTTATCCGCATGTGTAAATATGTATTGATACCTTGTACAAGTTTTTATATATATATATATATATATATATATATATATATATATATATATATATATATATATATATATATATATATATATATACTAGCAGATGTATCCAGTGTTGTCCGGTATTAAAAGTAACGTTAAATTTAAAAAAAAAAAAAAAAGAGGAAGTAAAACAACGGAAAGAAGCTGAGATATGTGCATGCGAGTATTATGTTTTTTTCTAAACAGTTCACTCCGGGGGATAGTATCATATATATTGGGTACAATATAATAATCAATAGAAGATTTGGCTCTATAATAATAACAATAAATACTAACTCTGCCTGAATTGAAATATCATGTAAGAGCGTATTTTATGATCGGGCAACGTTGGGCGGTACCTTAATATATATATATATATATATATATATATATATATATATATATATATATATATACATATGTACATATATATAGTACAAAATTTTGTTGAAATTCCAAGACTTACATTTTTCTTTTATATAAATCTTGTATATTTCATCTTCGATCTCTTCATTAGAAGCCGTTTCGTTAATAGGATGACAATTTTATGATTTTATGTTTTCATAAAAATTTTCTTTCTCGCCAACTCCTCAGATGTGATTTCCATCCGATGTTGCCAACAAAAAGTTAGTTTTGTTCATGATAAACCGTGTGCGTTCGTACTATATATGCTCTGCACCTATAAAATAGATACATTGAGCTTTACTCGAAATTAACGGCGATTCAGTTTTTATCATAAAAATGAAAACGGTATACATTGAAATTAACATATTTAATATCAAAGCAAAAACTTCCTCATTTTCATTTTACTTTACTTACGAGAGAAAATGATCTTCACGAGCTTCTGGTGACAAGAGTTTTCTTTTAAAATTCCGGTCAATGACTCACTTCTTTTTCTGAATAGAAGGAGTGAGTAATATCTTTGGTAAATATCATCGTGTTGTGTGAATTATAGAAACGTGAAAGCCAAATAATAAATATATTTGTGTTTATGTGTATGCATATATTATACATACATTATACATATATATATATATATATACACACACATATATATATATATATATATATATATATATATATATATATATATATATATAGTAATGAAATCAAAAGGATGTAGTGTTTACTTGATATATGCAATGGTAAACTTCAATCTAATATAAATACCAGTATTTATATATAGATAATTTAATCCCAGCCGAATTAAAAAGATCAATACGCAATAGAGTGTAGGGCTTATTATAAGAGAAAGAAAATTAAAACTTAAAGTTGAACTTTAACATCAAAATTTATTGTTCAACTGAATACGCCAAAAACAATTTACAAAGTCCTTATTGCGTAGAGTTTCAAAGAATGCTATTCTATCTATTCTTCTCATCAGAGGGCAGAAAGAAATCAGCAAATTATATTTGTAGCAATGCTAGAATTTGCTGGTTATGGCATTAAGTGAAACTGCAATTTATTATAGTCATAAATTGCAAAGAAAAACGAGTGAAAAATGTTGGATATGTAAAAAAAAAATATAAAAACTGCGCTATTTCAGCTTACATGAGGATTCTCTCAAGGTAATCCGAAAGACGAAAATAATTCTTTAGAGGGAATGAGTCCAAAACTAAATCCAGTTTGATGCTAATAGCCAGTTTTCAAAGCAGCTGAAATAATGGACATTTTTCAGATAGTGCAGTAGTCCAAAGAAAAGTTAATCTCCAGTCAAGTGGGGTCCAGAAGCAAAAAGGACAGGAAAACAGTCATCTTTCATCGCTGGCTTAATTGGATTTATGTAACATCTGGCCATTTTTATAGGTACATTCTTGGACTCGAACTCGTGAATCTGCGCAGAATTTCGCATTTCCTGTAAATGTGGAAAAATGTATAAATTTGAGAAATTTGTCTGCTAAAGGTTAGGTTAGATCACCGGAAAGCCGTAATACGAGGATATATTAAAAAGGCTGGTATGGCTGACCACGTGCGGAAGAAAGAGCAAATCATCTCATTGATAGACAAAGAACAGTGGGGAATAAGACAACTTAAAGAAGCAGCACATATTCTGGGCGAGGATCGCTTAAGCAGACTTCGTATAGAATACAATATATATATATATATATATATATGTCATCTTTGTGTGTGTGTGTGTGTGTGTGTGTGTGTGTGTGTGTGTGTGTGTGTGTGTGTGTGTGTGTGTGTGTGTGTGTGTTTGAGAGAGAGTTTCTTTCTCATAGTTTCCCAAGCAGCTAAGCTTATCTTTTGCAAATTTCACACAAGGGTAAAACTCCAATCTTTCACGAAAAACACCCGTCTAGCTGAATCCACTGTGAAAAATTTCCCCCACTCTTTATCTGTGCCTAAATCAAAATGTGGATTCCATGAACAAAGCTTCTTTCTTAGAACTGCACGCCTGTGGAACTCTGTTTCATCTGCCTGCTTCCCACCTGACTACAACTTGGATGTCTTCAAGTCCAACGTTAACAAATTCTTAACGAATCGCCCCCTTAAGTAAACACTTCATCAAATCTCCACAATAACGTAATGGACTTGCAATAACCCTTGTCCCTGAGTGGCTTCCGGGCCTTAATAAGTGGTGACCACTGTGTAAAAAAAAAAATGATATATGTCTGAATGTGTTCTTACATAAGTTTTGTACAAAAATTCATCCGATAAGTATCGAAAATTGAAAAAATCGCATCCTAAAAATAGTTCTTTGCTTATAGATAAAAAAAACGAAGAATTTTTATAGGGGAATTTTAGCACGTTACACTGGCAAGGGAGATAATAAAATCCAAGCAAATGATTTCTTCTTAAAAAACAAAATTATTGTTATCTGGATATATAGCTCAGTGGTAGAGTATTCGACTACAGATCGAGTGCCCCCCTGTTCAAGCCCGTGTGCATATCACCATTTTATTTAAAGTTTTTCTTATTAATGAGTTCAGTTAAAACAAAGTACTATTTAAAATCGCCGCAAATCATTTCTTCGTTTGCATATTTTAAAACTAAACGTTAATCAGAAATGACATGTCCAGGGCATCCATCGCCAAACGCAAATATCAACTGACGTAAACAAACACAGACAGAATTTAATAAACGATTTTGTCAGATTTTTTATTTTATTTTTAAATTTTTTGCGAATGTGTCTACCGGGCAAATTATTCCTCATAATATATAATATTCAATACAGAATTGATTCTATAATAATATATACGCAATCTGCATAAATTAAAATATAATGTACGACCGGGCAACACCAGACGTCCAGCTACTATATATATATAATTATATATATATATATATATATATATATATATATATATATATATATATATATATATACTAGCAAAAGTACCCGTCGTTGACTAGGTTCAAAAACAGCTTACAGAAAATGGACTCTGATTTATGAAATTATGATAGGTTATGAAAAGGAAGGGTTGTAAATTTGGGTTGAATTTGAGGGTATCAAAACCAAAGCAAAATATGATGAAAGTAAAATTAAAATAGATAACCCCCATAATTTATTATAGCATACCTGTTCACAATGGAAGACTTAACACAATATTCTCTGAACCTATATTAAAAAACCTTGTTAAACTTTGGGACATATTTCCATTCTATGGAGGTCAGGTGCGAACGAACACCCCATAATTTTATTATACCATATTTCTTCAAACAGAAACATAATTATCAAAGTATACTTACACAAATAGATATGAAAAGTCTTAATTAAAGTTTGTGCCTATTTCCATTCTATGGAGTCCAGGCCCAAACGCAGACCCCACAATTTTATTATACCATCCCTATTTAAGTTGAGACATATTATCAAAGTATTCTTATATTCATCTACATCAAAAACACTTGTAAACGTTTTTTTTTTTAATTTCTAAATTTTTTATATCCATACTTTGTGGACCAGGCGCGAATGCAGACCCCACAATTTTAAGGAACCACTGTTCTGCCAGATCAAACATACCCATTCCTGTGTCTCGATACATCTTCTATCATTATATGCAATCAGTTTTTTTTAAATAGTCAACCATATAGGAGCCTATTCGTGACCAGACACACACATACACACACAGATATTCAGCTTTATATATATATATATATATATATATATATATATATATATATGTGTGTGTGTGTGTGTGTGTGTGTGTGTGTGTGTGTGTGTGTGTGTGTGTGACAAAAAAACGGGCCCCAACTCTAATTTCTTAGTGTTTTGTCTGAATGAAATGAAACTTTGGTCATAACAAATTTATTATATTCAAAACATCACATCAAAACACAAGGGTCTTTGGCCTTTTTTTTCCGTTCTACAGCATATGTTCTAGATGGCCTTCATTTAGCTTTATATATATATACAGAAATAGGTTGTAGACTCTCAAATACTACAATCATTCACAAGAATCCCCAGTGCAGGCAATACGAAGAATAGAATTGCGATTTACTTGAGACTTCTACATGGTCATGGCTAACTGAACGAGAGCATGCTATTCCCGTAGATCAAATAAAGGCTTCCGTTCGAAATTTCGAGCAGATTCTCGACTTCGAAAAGATGCACCTGAAGAAGGTCGGGGGTTACATCGGCTGAAACGTTGCGCGAGCTGCACTCAAGATGAGACGAGTCGATCGAAGAATCCAAATAATACACAATAGAGATTTATTTCGAAGTTAGAAAAGTGCACATCTTTATTCATGAAACCATTTTTTATACTTGAAGCTCCCAACTTGATGTACCTATTTACAATGCCTCCCCACGGGACAGAGTTAGACACCAGGGTCGTTTTTTAACGTGGAGAAAAGGTACAAAAATAAAAATTGTCTCAGTCGTGAAGGATTTCTCCTCCACCGAAAGAGAACAAGAAATGGAAGTGCAGCATCTGAAGAACAGATACTATACTTTGATCTTGACCAAAAGGCTCCCAACTTGATGCAATGGACAACCCCAATCCTCATGATTACTTACCAATCCTGGCAATTAAACTGGGTGGTGATCTACATATAGCTCTATGCAAATCAGTCGTTCTCATTTGGCTTTATGCTCTGCCATTTTCTCGGGTCAATTCTCTTTCGCTTCGTTTCTTCTTTCCAGTTCTTGTTTCCATTTTTTAGTGTGTTACTTTATTCAATCGTTTCTGTCGTCTTTGCATCCGTTTATGGCACGTCGACGTGTGTCGCAGGGGATGCAGCTGCTTCCTCCGAGCTTCATTTTTACACGTCTTTCTTTCTTCTTTTTTTTTTTTTTTTTTCTTACAAAAAAATATTACTTCCGGTGAAGCTCAGTGATGTGCCGCTGAATCTTATCGTCACACGCGCGCATCACTTTTTGCCTCTTGTACTCGCATCCGATTCAACACGCAAGAAAACATCGCTTCATTTCAGACTCTATTCAAACACAATCACCCGGCGCTCGGCCACGGCCACAGACACACGCGCACTTACATGCATGCAATAAAAATCACCTCGCGACGCGCCAAAATAGGTGATACGAAAACATGGCCGATATCAACATAGCACACATCCTCAAACAATCTCTTGACTTCTTAAGACTTTTAATTTATCCTTTCTTTTTCTGCTTTTATTTTCGCTTTTTTCGTACAGTTCTCTGAATTAAAATGACAATAAGCGACAACCAACTTACGGCGTGCACATCTAATTTAAGGCGTCGTAATTAATTATCCGAGCAGTGAAAAAGTCCACATTTTAAACATAAGAAAGTTTTTTTTAGTTTTATGTTGATTTTTTTTTTTTTTATCTTACTGTTTTTCTGGCATGTCGCAGTCAAATTATTGCAAAGATTCAACTTCTAAGCTTGACTTTCCGCTGTAATTGTTTTGGGGTTTTTTTTTTTTTTGTTTTTTGTTTTTTTTTTTTGTTTTTCCAACGTATTATTCTCCGGTGTTTTTACCTTGATGTGTTTTATATTTGTTGTTGTTTGTTGTTAGATTTTGGAAGGTGAGGGGCATTTTAAAAATGTTATTATTAGGAACCATTTTAATATTAACTACATGCATTTAGGTTTTAAAAAAAAAAGAGGCTTTTATCGATGCGGATGTTCCAATTAACCCATAATTTGACCTCCACCTCTTCTGAGCATAATCCTAGTCTAGTAACTATTCCTTCAATAATTTATTCATGAAAATCAGAATTTAGTAAAGGGGTTCGACAAATCTTTAAAAAAAAATAAATAAATAAAATTATAAAACGCACATTATTTATATATAATGTTTTAGAATGAAATTCTCTACATAACTCGCTTAGTTTTAACGTTTGTATCCTGTTTTCCTGTAAAAATGTCTTGAAGACCATCGAAAGTACACTTAATGACCGCCATGCCTAAACTTGTGTGTTGCCATTAAATGGCGATTATCTACAAAACAGGTTTTGAAAAAAGAAAAGGTATAAAATAAGTAGATAATTTCGTTCTAATACGTTTGATACAAATTATATGTTGTATGTTTTCTTCTTTTTTTTTTTGCTTCACAAGTTATTAAGCGTTAACTATTCTGTACTTGCACACGGACTTTTATAGTTACGGATGGCTCGAATAACTTATAAATTGACCCCCCCCCCATCTCTGCAAAACACGAATAATTATACTTTAATCACTAGGACTAGGACAACAGGACTAGCTTAACATTTCACAAAAATTCTGTTTACATTGTGGAGGGGCGGGAGTTATGGTGGCGGCTGTAAACAGAATATTTGTGAAATGTTAAACGGTATTCTTCTCGGTAAATGTCGGTGCGTTACTTACCGAAAAACGGTTAATTAAACTGCAGAAGCACATGTTAAACTACACTAGTTCTATAATTGAATACCCCCCCAAAAAAAATAGAACGGAAAACATCACCTGTTAAGGCATTCACTATGCGCGTGCGTGCGCACGCAAACGCATCATGTAAGAAAACACTACTGAAGGCGGTGAAATAGCGTAAAACAGTCCCAGAGGCCAGGAAGTCATATCATGCAAACGGTAAATTTGCAACGAGTTTGATTATCAGATTCGTTGTCAGCGACCTCGAAAAAGATTGTTATATTTACGGATGAGCTCAGGAACCTATAATTCGTCGTCCATATCTCCTGAAAAGTAACCCAATAAAATATAACACGAGAGAAGCAGTGACAATGTAGATATAGTCGTTGAATAAAGAATGCAGAATTAAGTATTAGATGAATATCTGTGTTATTGTCTTCGATAGACAAAGGAGAAAAAAGAAAAAAACTGAGTGTCGAGAAGAATCCGACAGCAGCAGTAGATGGAATAAAGATATAAATAACTCTATATGTGTGCTCTCTGTCTGTCTGTCTCTCTCTCTCTTTCTCTATCTATCTATCTATCTATCTACCTCTCACTCTCACGCTCTATCTCTCTCTCTCTCTCTATCTATCTATCTTTCTTATTCTCTCTCTCTCTCTCTCTCTCTCTCTCTTTCTCGACAATATGCGCCGACCCCAACGCTGTTTCCGCGGTTCTTTTCTTTTTTATTATGGCCGTGTCGTCGACTCTCACATTGTCGGCTGTCGAGGGGCGGGGCGCTGTGGTTCACTAGTAAAAAAAATAAAGTAAAACGTAACACAAACAAACACAAACTTCGACACATTCTGCAAATATCAGTTGCACTGATTGTGCACTAGTGTGTGTGTGTGTGTGTGTGTGTGTGTGTGTGTGTGTGTGTGTGTGTGACAACATCGACCGTCTAAACCGAACTGGTCCACATCTGCAAAGTCTTTTTCATCAGTTAACAGCAACTTATTCTGAACTGCTCTGTTCTACTGCGTCCAACTCAAAACTGTCCTCCGCCGTCGCAAATTCAAGCATGGCCGTAAATTGCCACTAACTCACGTAAACTATCGTAGAACTCGTTGTCACCCCTAAAAAGGACTCTAAAATATATTGACTGATCTTTTGTTCCCGTTACTGCCACACATTGATTAATAATTCTATTTTAGCTTTTTTTTTTTTGTGTTCCTTTGTGAACAACATTCTGTATCTTTGTTCTGCTGATAAACTTATTTCCTTTTTATCGTTATAATTTTTCCATTCTTTTTCTCTTAAATTCCAAATAATTTTATTTTCGGAGCGGGGGAGTTGGTAGTATCGCACATATATAGTAAGTACGTGAAAAGGTTAAGAAAAAGAAGAAAAAGGAGTGTATATATATATATATATATATATATATATATATATATATATATATATATATATTGACCCTTATTTGTGAGTGTTTACTTTGAAAGCATCCATTCTAAGTAAACGGCCTATAACTTTTCACACTTTTAACGAGCTCAAATATATATATATATATATTACATATATAAAACTGATGCTTGATTCATGTAAGATAATCCAAATCCTGTAGATTATGTAGCCAGACTTTGTGGCCACCCTGTAGATTAATATTGAGTAAAAAGATTAATAATTGTAAACTATGAATCAGTTTTACAAGGAAAAACAAACAAAATCAATTTGAGTGTGCGATCGTTTCGGAAAACGATATTCTTTTTATAAAAGTGACCATCATTATTGACAATAATTAACAAAGGTTTTGTCTTGGAATATAATCTTCTCATCAGCAACAAAGAGGGGAGGAGGAGAAGTTTAAGATACCAAAATAAAACGAGCATTTTTGTAGTAAGTAAGGCGGATGTTTCTTATGTAGCTTCATTAGAAGTTTTGTTTTAAGTTCAGTCAGTAAATCTTTGGGCACACTGCTGTACCTTGTCTCCGAATGGTTGAAATAATTATTTCAACCCCATCTTTTTTGCTGAGAAGATTATATTCTAAGACTAGCAGGGGTACCCGGCGTTGCTCGGATGTTTCGAGGTGTGTGCGGTTTTGAGTAAATCAAAACAAAAGAATAAAAAAAATCGTTGCCCAGGTGTTTGTTTCCGGGGTGGGGATTGTTTAAAAAAAAAAAAGTGATGTTAGGTAAGTAGGAAGGATCAAACCCGGAGTATTGGGGCGAAGTTGGAAAATTAAGTGTGAAAAAAAAAACATGCGATGTTAACAACTCGGCCACCAAGAAAATCCATTTTAGGAGTTTATGAAAAAAAAAAAGACTACGGTAGGTCAGCGCGAATGTGAAAATATAATGTGAATTGTCCGGCATGCTAACCACTATGCCACGGAGCACTGCAACTGAGTTTAGTGATTTTAAGTAACTGAACATGAAAGAAGTGAACGGTTGTATTAAATTAAATTTTGAATAGAAAAAGGTACACATTCTATAATGAAAAAGATTAGAAACTTACCATAAGAATTTCCTATCAGAGTTTTAAAACATTGACCTGACAGGAATATGGGTGGAGTGTGGACAATACTTATGAGACTGCCATGCTGATAATTCACAGCAAAAAATAACTATAAATAATAATAGAAGGGAGAATTGGCTTTCCTATTTGTATAAAGCTCACAAGAGTAAAGAAAAGAAAAACAAACAAACAAATAGACGTGTACGTTTCAGCAGAGAAATGTCGAACTGTTTATTCATCTATCATTCCTCATCTCGTTATATAATTAATTTGTAACCAAGCTGTTGGTATGTCCGGTGTATATAAAGTCCGCTGGTGGTATGGAACTTTGATTAATTTCGGGAAAAAATACCTCCCCTTTTCAAAAAGAAAACAAAAGTATATTCAAGATGGTGAAAGAGAACAGGACTGCAGATAGAGGTTAGGACCACAAGAAGATGTGACTGGTTAAAGCCCTAAGTAGCTAGGGGTAATTTTATTTATTTTTTATTTATTTTTTTTATAAACATTTATTGGCTATATATATATATATATATATATATATATATATATATATATATTAATCTTGTTTAATTTGTTGTTGTTGTTGTTGTTGTTATTATTATTATTATTATTATTATTATTATTATTATTATTATTATTATTATTATTAATAATAATGATATTTTTTCTATTAGGAGATATTCTTATGGTGAAATTTGTTATCCCATTATGTTAATATATTTTTTATTTATTTGTTTCTTCTTTTTCTTCATCGTATTATTATTGTAATTCTTCTTCTTCTTCTTCTTCTTCTTCTTCTTCTTCTTCTTCTTCTTCATAGACGAATAAACAGTTCGACATTTCTCTACTTGAACATACCCGTCTATTTGTATGTTTGTTTTTCTTTTCAGTCCTTTCCGCATTGCTTTTGGCTTTTAAAACTTCCATATATTCCTTTACCAGCAATGCTTCATGCAAACTACCATTTACTTATATATATATATATATATATATATATATATATATATATATATATATATATATGAGACTAATAATTGTGAAATTATTAATAAAGTTTTTATAGAGGGAAACATAAAAAAAATCAATTGAATATGTACGATTGTTTCGAAAACGATATCTCTTTGTTCATTCAATATTTACAAGTTAAGAACTGTCTCAGTCATGAAGGATTTTCCTCCACTGAGTGAGGACAGAAAAGGTGAAGTGTAGCATCAATGATGAGATTGTTAGTAAGGATACCATGTGATAACTGCGTAATCTTTGTAACATTTTTTATTTGCATTGAGTTTTTGTTTTACTTGGGCGTCACCGCTTATCAAGGCCCGAAAGCTACACGAGGATAAGGGTTAATGACTGTAAGGTGGTAGTGAAGTAATCGTTAATGAATTTGTTTATTTATGAGGACGGCTCAACAGGAACTCGTTTACATTAGATTTGAAGGCAACCATGTTGTATTCAGCCGGGAAGCATGCCAGCGGAACAGTATTCCAAAGGTTTTTTGTTTGAGTTTTTTTTCGGGCTGATATGACCGTCTTTTATGTGTGTGTCTTTGATTTCCATTTTATATTTTGATTATCTTTTTTTTATTTTATGGTTGGCTTCCGATTTTTTTTTTTTTTTTTTTGTCAGATTTATTATTTTGTAGTATTTAATGCTAATTACAGTTTGCTTATTTGGTGCATGTGGCGTTTATAATTTGTGATTTGTTTTTAATTTTTACACTTTTTCATTTTTATGTAGCTTTTATTGTGCGCTTTTTGCGTATATTTTATTAAATGTTCGCATTTTTAAAATTTTCTTTGATGAAATGTTTTGTAAAATTTTAAATTTTTTTTTCAAATTTAATTTTCTTATTTATTTTGTGTTTTTTAATTTTTTCCCAAGTTTTTTTATTTAACATTTTGATCTTTGGCGATTATTTATATTAGCATTTTGTTTTACTTCGGCGTTTTATGTGCTAACATTTTTGTGGCTTTTTTAATTAATTTTTGGAATTTTGAAATTTATTCATTTTTTGCGAGTGACTTTTCAAATTTCTCCGTGACTTTTTGACTTCTTGTGATTATATCTTTTAGCATTGTTTTTTTTTTTTAATTCAAAGTTGATTTTATTTTATTTGACGAAGATTTTTGTGACTTTTAAATTGAGTGTTGGAATTTGTGACGTTTTAGATTTTCGAGCTGAACATTGGATTTAATTTATATTGTTTGTTGGACTTGTTGAATTTTACGTTGACAGCTTTTACGGTTCCAGTTTCACTTTTGCATTAAAGGGCCTTTCTAGTTCCTTCTAGGTTTTTTCTTACATCGATTGGTGACTAAAACTCAAAAGATTTCAGACAATCGTAAATCTTCGCACCAGAAAGAAATGGGAAATATAATATTGAAAAAAAAAACAGTCAAAAGATGAAGTAGAACAATTATAAATATGAATATGTGTGTGTGTGTGTGTGTGTGTGTGTGTGTGTGTGTGTGTGTGTGTGTGTGTGTGTGTGTGTGTGTGTGTGTGTGTGTGTGTGTGTGTGTGTGTGTTAAAGCAAAATCTGTTGACATACACCCCCTTAAACAAAGAAAATAGAGGGTGGGTGATAATTGATGATCGTGATCAACAACATCAAAAATAAACAACAAAGATTAGACAACTCGGAGAGAAAACATAAAGCAATAATTAACTGGGAAAAGGAAATTAAACAGAAGAATAAGAACTAAGAAAAAAGAAGAATAAGGAAAATTAAATAACGAAGAACGAGAAAGATGATCAAGAAAGAAATGAAATAAAAAAGAGAAAAAGATAAAGGAAAAGAAGATGAAGAAAAAATTGAAATACGATAAAAAAAAGAAAATTAAGAAATTGAAGGCAATAAAGAAGAAGAAGAAAAAGAAGAAGACAACGAAGTAGAAGAAGAAAACAACGAAGAAGAAGAAAAAGAAGAAAACGAAGAAAAAAGATGAAATAGAAGATGAAGTAGAAGATGATGAAGATATTGAAGAAGAAGAAGAAGAAGAGAAAGAAGAAAAATAAGATGAGGAGAAGAAAAATATGAAGTTGAAGAAGATAAAGAAAATGAAAATATGAAGAAGGGGGAGATGAAGATAAATTAAAATAATAAGTTGAAGATGATGAAGATACTGAAAAAGGCTGAGAAGAATATGAAGAAAAAGATGAAGCAAGAGTAGATGATGAAGGAAAATAACAACAACAGCAAAAAGAGGAAGAAGAATCATATAATAAAAAATAAAGTATATTAAAATGAAAACAAGTGAAGAAGCATGCATTGTCCCCCGTGAGTGCACAGTGAACGAGGCAAAAAAATGACTAAGTTCAGCATTTGCCCCACCCGACCCCCTTTAGCCCCAAAAGTCCCCAGGGGACGTTAACTCCTGGTGAAAATGAACAAACGATGCAGTTTTATGCCTTAACATATGTAAATTTGAATTCTGCAGCATGCAAAAAAAAAAGAAATGACTAAGTCCATCATTTTCCTCCTGTCCCCATTTAGCCCCCAAAGTCCCCAAGGCTTTAACATCTTTAAATTTGAGTTCATCACTATGCAAAACTGTTAAATCGACATACACAGAAAATCTGGGACAAATATCGTAAAATAGTCCCAAAAATTGAGTGTTTTTATTAGCCCTAAAAGAGACTCTTTTATCGCGAAGTATAGGCAAAATTCTATAGAAATCAGTTAGTTACAAATTTCCAAAAAGTTTTATAAAAATCCAAGGCATCAATTTTTTTAATAAACACAAAAGTGTAAATTTTAGCTAATTTAAACCGCAAGGAACACCTAGGGGGCAACCGGAGTTTTCTCGGAAAATCCGTTCTGTTACATTTTTACTCATATCATGTTTAATGTTTGTGCAAAATTTCAAAAAATTCCAAGACGTAGTTATTGAGAAAAGTGCGGACAGACGAACGGACGAACGGACAAGGGTGAATTTACAGGTCCACCCTCCTTTTGTTGAGGGATCCAAAAGACAGAGAAACGGAGAAGAGAATGAAAAAGATTGTAAATAGATACGTAGAAGAAGAAGAAGAAGAAGAAGAAGAAGAAGAAGAAGAAGAAGAAGAAGATATAGATGTTCATTGATGAAGATTAAAACGAAGATGAAAAACAAGATGAAAAAAGTGAAGAAGACGTCGATGATGGCACAGAAGATGAAAGAAGATAATAATAATAATAATAAGAAGAAGAAGAAGAAGAAGAAGAAGAAGAAGAAGAAGGAGAAGAATCGAAATAAAATCAAGCCTACAAGAAGAACAATCGGAACGAAGAGCTGGCAAGAAGTGATCAAGTGCGAATAGCATTCTGAATCATTAGCTACCGATAGCCATCTCGTCTCACAGCCTCGCCAGAACTGATCAATATTGGATAAATTAACGCTCGAGTCCCACAGCCGGACAAACAGTAACTCCTACATCCCCATCCCTATCCCAGACGCCAGTCCTCTATCCTCAAATTCTCTTCCAGCCCCAACACCCCCAGGGACAATTCCTGTGACCGTTACATAGAATCAAGGCCATCTTCTTATCTCTACCTAACAGTCATCAGATCTAGTCGAGTGTGCATTCTGAACACGTCCATCGTAATGATTATCGATTTATTTTTGCTGCGTGATCTCCCTGCCAGTACACGGAAACATCCACACACCACACGCCTTCGAACACTAAAATAGGAACAACTAGCGAACGAAAACAAGATAAAAAAAAAAAAAACGAAAGGAGTTAACGTTCTCAAGTTCAAGGATTTTATTTCGTAACGTAGAGACGGCAAATCCAAATAGATGCAAAAGTGTTTTGCTTTATTCATCACTCCTATACTGTCATCAAAACAGATTTCTGTTGTTTAAATCAATAATACAGCATAATATTTTTATGTATTGTACATATATAGTATCGACAAACGATCCGGAGACAAGACTATTTTGAAACAGTCCATGGTTTGCAATTTTATTGAAAATAGAAATTATTAAAAAAGTATGCACATTGAGTTAAAGAAGAAGGGTGTTTTGTTGTTGTTGTTGTTGTTGTTGTTTTATTTTACTCTGTTTTTATATAATAGTAAAAGTCGTGCTTCTACAGAATTGGGACGAGATTTTGTAGTCGATATATGGAATTTTCAGATAAAAGAAACAATAGTTCCAACTGATTTTTTTTTCTATTCTAATAAGTTAAAATGGTAGCTTCCAATTTATGCAGTCGAAATTACCTGAACATAACTGAATTATTTAAAAAAAAAACTTTAAGCGTGTTAGCAGGTGAAAAATTGCCGCCATCTTGTTTTTATAAAATGAAGCGAAACGAAACCAAGGGAAGTAACTCTACATTTGTAATGTAATTAACGCAAAACAAATAACGAAATAAACATAACATATATACAATGTTCTGAGTTTGGTTTTCGTTTAAGATTTTTTTCATAATTGTTTAATATAAAAATAACTGTTCGCCTAGAAATTAAATACCGTAAAAACATATATACAAGTTTTTTTGTAGCTGTTCAATTGCCTCTCTTGTGACTCTCCTGTGTCTTAGATAAGCATAAACGATCGTGTTCTTCTAATACTATTTTGTTTAATAAAAAAAAAAATTCTACATTATCGTTTTTCATAATTTTTTGATATAATCATCTTAAAAATACGGAGAATACGTAGATACCATTGGTTTCATGTGTAATTCAATATTATGATTTCCGAAATATCGTTCCAATAGTGTAGAAGCAGCGTAAAAGTAATAATATAATCATAGCTGCTCGTGTATTAAAACTACTGAATAATTTCCATTTAATTATTACAATTACTTAATTCCATGAATTACCTTGTTTAATTTTTAATGAGATTGTAACATTTAATAAATGTCGAGTTGTAATAGAATATTATATGGAAGTATTTTCATTTATTACTCTTATAGGTCCTGGATATGACCTTAAACTATATCCGATGGTGAGGCCCCAGCTTGTGGGCTTTGGGGAGTGTGGAGCCACCCCTTAATTGCCATTGTTCCCAGGTCCATTCTGACCCAGAGTGGCAGTACCTGTTAGGGTTCCAACTATGGGTTAAATAGAAACTTTTTTGGAAAAAAAAAAATTCTATTAAAAACTTTTTCTTCAAAATCACTGGATTCGGCATTAAATGACCTAAAAAGGGTTGATATGCCGTAAAACAAAAACAACCAACCAATTACTCTTATATTATCATCAAATCTACTGCTATTGAAATCAATAATATAAAATAATATTTTGAAATACTCTATGTACAATATAGACGAACAACCTAGTAACAATCATTAAAAAGGTCAATTTTCATATATATTTTTAAAGAGTTCATAATAAATTAATATTTGTTCTTATCCATTTCTAATCTGATTGACTTATTTTATCGACACATGTCCAACAGTTTCATCGATATTAACAGTAATTAGTTAAAATAATTTAATTAGAAAATAACTTCAGAAAATTGTTCTTAATATCGCTCGCAAGAATTCTTACGCATGGAAAGATTGATTATTTGTTTGTCTCTTTCATACTTATCTTCTCCTTTCAGACAAATGTCTAAGATACCGTATTGTGTTGTTGTTGTTGTTGTTGTTGTTGTTGTTGTTGTTGTTGTTAAAAAAATTTTTTTAATTGATTGGGATGCTGAAACCAGATACTACACTTTAAAATATTTATTTGCACAAAATATAAAAAATATTACATAATAATGAATTAGGCACAAGGTCAATCAAATGATAATGGGTGTTGCTTGGTCATCCTTTGTCACAAATGCTTACAATTATCTATTCTACTCTAAACTAGAACTATCATAGTCGCCACATGACCACATTCATTCCAGGGATTGTCATACTTAAGTTGAACCCAAACTTGAATAGATCTTCTAAGTCAAAAAGCCAATGAACACGAAAACATCCACACACCACACACCACACACCATACACCACACACTAAGTCAATGAACATCACACACCACACACTAAGCCAATGAACACCACACATCCACACACCACAGCACACACTAGGCCAATGAACACAACACACCACACACTAAGCCAATGAACACCACACCTCCACACACCACACGCTAAGATAATGAATACCATACATCCATACACCACACCACACACTAAGCCAATGAACATCACACATCCACACACAACACGCTAAGCTAATGAACATTACACACCACACACCACACACCACACATTAAGCTAATGAACACCACACATTCACACACTACACCAACACAAAACACTAGGCCAATGAACACAACACACAACACACCACACACCAAACACCACACACCATACACTAAGCAAATGAACACCACAAATCCACGCACCACACGCTAAGCCAATGACACCACACCATACACCACACCACATACTAAGCCAATACCACACACTAAGCCAATGAACATTACACACTGCGCACCACACACTAAGCCAATGAACATCACATAAGCACACACCACACACCTCACACTAAGCCAATGAAAACCACACACACCACACACCACACACTAAGCCAATGAACACCACACATCCACACACACACCACACCACACACTAGACCAATGAACACAACACACCACACACTAAAACAATGAACACCACACATCTACACACCACACATCTACATACACCACACCACACACTAAGTCAATGAACACTAAACATCCACACACCATGCCACACACTAAGCCAATGACACCACAGCACATACTACACCACACATTCACACACCAGACACCACACACTAAACCAATGAAAACCACACATCTACACACCACGCCAAGCACTAAGCCAATAACACCACACACTACACACTAAGCCAATAACACCACACATCCAGACACCACACACTAAGCCAATAAACACCACAATCCACACACCACACCACACACTAAGCCAATGACACCACACCACACACCACGCCACACCATACACTAAGACAATGAACACGACACATCTACACACCAGACACCACACACTAAGCCAATGACACCACACCACACGCGACACCACACACTAAGCCAATGAACACCACACCTCCACACACCAGACACCACACACTAAACCAATGAACACCACACATCCACAATTTTGAGGATGCTGGTAACCGTCCTGTTGTCATAACTTGGATCGGTAGAGAGTATGAGTTGTACAGCAACGCATCTCCGATCTCGCTCGTTGAACATTGTGTCACTTTCAGACATGATGGAATCTCTCGTGGAATTTGTACACAACTGGCCAACTAGTAGGTGGTCTGCAACAAAGAACGAAAACTGATATTCATCAAACGGAAATGGAATCACGTCATCTTTGCTAGGGCGATAATTTTATCGTTCCACCCTGTATGGAAAAATAGAGAAGGCCACCGGCGAAGAGAGATAGATACATCCAGTGAAAACGTGGGGGTATGTATAAAGAGACAAAGGAAGAGAGACAGCCACACAGAGAGGGTGAAAAATAAAGAGAGAAACGGGCAGAAGGTGACAAAGAAATTGAAGGAGAGATGGGGTAGAGTCATTTCCAAGGAATGGATATTGATTAAAAATGATGAATGAGAAATTGTTACACGGACGTTTCTCTGGGGACATGTAAGCGAAGGATTAGGGCCAAAGTCGCCATTTAAATATGGTGGGTGGAAAAGGGGTATGCGATGGGAGTGAGGGGTGTGTATTGTCTTCAGACAACAATGGAACCAATCGAATTCCTCTGATGGAAACATGTAGACATTGTTCCAGTTTGGCCTAAGACGGATAAAGAAATATTTTTCTTATTGTCCTCTAAGTTCATTAACCCATTGCCTGTCCTGGAGAATCTTATACAACTTAGTAAACACAAATACACAGATAAACACACAAACACACACACATCGGAGAAAATATGAATGCCGAGGAGACACTATCCTCGAGTGTCTATGATCTCTCTGTACAGAGGTTTGTCAAGACAACCTAATGTGAGTATATTTTCCCCTATAAGTAAACCCTAACGAATTATTCAAAATAACATAGTATCCGCAGTTTAAATAAGATCCTCTTGGTATGGTTACCTTACACAAGCTTTTACATGGATTTGTGCACCTTCTCTAAGTAAGGTTGCCTATGGTAGCAACACTAAGCTGGATACTCTACCAGACTATATAAATTCTTGTCCTGAAATCCAGTAAGACGAAAAGATCAAAACAAAAATATACAATAACGTAGTGATAAGGTCAATAAGTTAGAGAAAAATGGTGCTCTCAACTTTTAAAAGATAAGAGAGAAAAGGAATAATCGAATATCTATGGATATCACATAGTGATCAAATGTTAGCCCTAAGAAGGATTTTTTGACTTGAGAACTTCGACTGAAGTCAAATGAACACCCATCATATATATATATATATATATATATATATATATATATATATATATAAGACACTGAGAGATATTGATATGCTCTCCAACAAACAGTAATATTTTGCTAACCGCATTTCATTTCCTCTGATGATATGAGCCATTGTTGAAAATCCATGGATTAAGGAAATTAATATAACCTCTTCTATATATGCCTTTTGTCAAGCAATAAATTCTTAAATCGAATATATGTCTCTATATGTTGTTTTTTCAGAATTTAAAATTTAACCACGAAAGTTATATACATATAACTACTTCATTTACTCACATAAGATTAATATACGAAAGTATAAATTTATGCATTAAGTATTTACTCAAAAGTGCTAAATACGTAGGTGGAGCTAGTTAGTAAGTTATAAAATATATATGGCGATTAAGCTACTGTAGCTTAATCGCCATATATATTTTATAAATTACTATATATATATATATATATATATATATACATATCTATCTATATATATATATACTGTAGCTTAATCGCCATATATAGTTTTATAAATTACTATATATATATATATATATATATATATATATATATGTGTGTGTGTGTGTATATATATATATATATATATATATATATATATTAAATTTATTTATACAAAGATTAATGACTACATATGTGCATACATGTTTCTGTAATCATCCGTTTAAGGGAGACTATGTCATCAGGCCATATATAAAGTCAGGACATATATAAAGTCACTCCAGGTTCTAAGTCTTGTCACCTCTGCATATGTGAAGCTAAAAGTATAATTACTCGCACCCCATCCCCAAGTATCAGCTTAATTAACTCCAAGAGCGAACTTATTTCCTAATGTAAACATAAGAAAAAATTCAAATATAACCAATTCAAAATTACTTAGCTCATCTCTTAAACCTACGGCTATAAATTTAATCAATATTCATGATTTCTTCTATCCTCCCTTTTTGGTGAGAATAAAGGACCTTCCGTATCTCTATTGCTTGTGCACTAGTTTCTTTTTCTTTTTCCCCCTTTAGTCTCACTTTTTTCTATATTATTTCATATTATTTTATTTTTTATTTCTTATTCTATATTTTTTATGTATGCATTTATACATTTATATATGTATATAAATTTATAATTATAATTCATAATTTTGCATTAAATTTAATCAACCTCAATTATATAACTGTCTGGGTCCAGTTGATCCATTTCTGACTTATATCTATCTGTTCTAAAAAAATAGATTTAGAAAGATAATTTTCTACCTGCACCATTCCTTTTCTTTCTCTCTCGCCTCCTCCCTCAACTATGTTTATTTCCCTTTCTCCCCTCTCCTCTTGTTTTTTTAAATATCCTTTCTTCCTCTTATTCACTCTTATCTCTCTTTTTTCATTTTCTCTCTTTTTCCTGATTTCATTTGGTATCTTCATTTTAACACTCTGTTTTTCTTTGATCCGTTATTTAAAAAAAAACGTTGGATATCTTGACTTCGCCACAACCTGACGATTTTTTCTTGAAGCCTCATTTTACCATGGACATTTATATTTATATTCATGTTTTCTCATGAATTACCAATGCATTTTCAACAGACTCATTTCTGGTTTTTCCTGTTCTAGATTTTCCCATTCTTCCCTTTTTCCCGTTTCTTGCTTTTTCAATCTCCTTGAGCCCCTTCAATCTGTCTCAACCTGTTAAATGACTTGTTATGCAAATATGATAAGACTTCATATCATTTGTTTTCCGTGATGCATTAACTTGCAAAATTCATGGTTTATTTTTCAAACCTCTTCTCTCTGATGAGAAGAATTGTATTCTTCGAAACTCCGTGGAATAAGGGTTTTCTTTTTTTTGTTATTGTTTTTTTTTTTTGGTTTTTGTTTTGTTTGTTTGTTTGAAAATTTTAATAAACTTTTAATATCAAGTTTGTTATTTTATATTATATATATATATATATATATATATATACCTATATAAGTATATATATATATATATACTTATATATGTATACACACACACTTACATATATATGTCTATATATGTAATACATAGACATATATAATAATAATAATAATAATAATAATAATAATAATAATAATAATAATAATAATAATAATAATATATACGTACATAGGTTTAATAAAATATGTTCAGAAACACTTTAACAAGAGTACAACAACCATTTATTTATCAGAAAGGAAACACAAATAGAGGTGAAAGTTCTTAATCCGCGGAGTTTCAAAGAAATGCATCCTTCTCGTCAGAGTGGGGGGTAGCAAAACGTATAAAGAAATTTTGCTTGTTAAGTATTTAAGGAAACTACGTAAAATTGAAATGCAGAAGAATGAAACAGACGGAGTGGAGGTAAAAAGGAAAATGGTTTCACGCGAGGGGATGTGTCCCATGGTTGTTGAGTCCAAAATCCAGTGAATCTAAGAAGGTGGTGAAGGTAAAATATCCAAGTGTGTGGTAGTCCGTATTTATAAATGATCCAAAACTAAATTTCTGTGTAAATAGGCAGAGATAAAAAAAAAAAAAATTCCAGTCTATGAGTTAAACCAAAGAGAAAGCGATTTGAATAATACTTAGAGAGAATTAGCACGCAGTGGACTGAGTTAATTCAGGGGTAAGGGAGGTTATTGAATAAATAATAAAGGCAGTTCAAGCCATGACAACTTATTACTATAAAAACAGTAATTAGAGCAGTGGTTGAATTATGGGCAGAGTTAACGAGGTTGAAGCAAAAGTATTTAACAAAATTGGGTGCTGTAAGCTTATTGTGAGAAAAGATCAGAGTTTTATTGAGTTTTAGTGGATTGGAAGGGTTGAGGGAAGAAAAAAGGATATATATATGTGTACATATATATATATATATATATGTACACATATATATATATATATATATATATATATATATATATATATATATATATACTTTTATTTATTATTTTTAAAACAGTAATCTACGTACACCCGTGTTTCGAGTTAACTAACTCTCATCAGCGTAGTTTTTAGGGATCGAACCCCAGACTGTGTTTACCACAGTCCCGTGCCTTAACCGGTAGTCTACGAACCCTAGATGACTTCACTGTCATTTTTATCGCTTATAAATTTACATTTGTTGTTGTTGTTGTTGTTTTCAGACGATGAATACGGTTAATATTGGCTTCGCCTTGAAGCTCGTATTTATTTAGAAAGCCGCCCATAATTTGTTTGGACGTATATATAACATTTTTATTCATTTATTATTTTTAAAACAGTAATCTACGATCCCTAAAAACAGTCGAGCTACGCTGATGAGAGTTAGTTAACTCGAAACACGCGTGTACGTAGATTACTGTTTTAAAAATAATAAATAAATAAAAATGTTATATATACGTCCAAACAAATTATGGGCGACTTTCTAAATAAATGCGAGCTTCAAGGCGAAGCCAATATCAACCGTATTCATCGTTTGAAAAAAAAAAACAACAGCAACAAATACAAACACACACACACACACACACACACACATATATACATATATATATTACATATTTTTCTGATTTCAAACACCAGATAATTCATCATAACTTTTGTTTTACTGAACGAAAATTGATTTTTTTTTCACAATATTAGCTGAAAATAATTGTAATAATTGTTTTAAATTTGGTTGAGAAATGAGTGAACGGTGAAATTTTGTAAGCAGTTCTAAATGGCTAAAACTGCCACATAACTATATATTCACAAACACTACCGTATTTGAATGATACAAAGAAATGTCCCTGCTAGTTGATTTCGTTACACACTAAACCAATCAACTTGCAGAGCACATTGATTTCATCTTTCCCCTAAAAAACTACTTCAGCCCCTTCGGAAATCATATTCGGCCAGCAAAGATAATCTTGAAAACAGCAAGGAAAGACGTCCCCTTTTCTCTTTCTTACCCCTGTCCATTGGACCCTCAAATATCGACTGCCTTTGTCTGAACATACTTGCTGAGAGGCTCTCTGGAGCCCAAACAGCTTTCTACTTTTCATTTTCTTCACTTCTCCAACTTCCTTCCACCGAACGTTGTAGGTAATTAAAAAATCCTTTTGTTGTTATGATAAAAAGTTTTGTTTTCCATTGGGTGCAATAGTTTTTGTTATATACTACTAATACATAAAAGTTCATCTCGTTTCTATATACGGACGTAATTATAGACAGTCACATGATCTATAGTTTTTATGTTTTCGTCTTTTTTCTGTGATGAGTCACTGTTTGTACAAAAATGAGATGATTTCTTTTTAGATGTAATTCTTTGGAGGTGTTTTTTTTTTAATTTGAATTTGATTTAAAGGAATGTTAATCTTATATGCCTATAAATTAAAAACCGAACACTACTACCGTGTTTGAATGAGACTTCTTAGTATTTTGAAAGAAAGCAAAAACAGAAAAAGATACTAAATTAAAACAAATCTAAATGAACAAATGCAATTTTATTTTTCATTATTCCAGATCATATATATATATATATATATATATATATATATATATATATATATATACATATACATATATACATATATATATATATATATATATATATATATATATATATATATAGAGAGAGAGAGAGAGAGAGAGAGAGAGAGATTTATATCCATTCATCTATTTATGTATATCCATATGAGATAAATATATCTATCAAATAATAAAGAGTATAATTCATATCTATTTTGTTAATTACGTTACAGAAAAGCAGAACATATTATTTTTTTATATGTTCTTCGAATATCCGAGCTGATTTTACGATGGGTCTCACGACGATCTATGCAGAAACCTTTGCCGGGTAAATTCAAGTAAAGAGCTTAATGTAAGTACGGAGCAACAACGATGAAGGTATTTTATGGAAAAACGCGCAAAAACCTTGGTAGCGTTAAGATCATAATTTATTGCACTCGCATTTGTCGCATTCTTCAGAAAACAACCACTAATTTACACACCGGAAATGAATACGAAAATACATATAGGAAGAATATATTTCTACAGAAATATATATATATATATATATATATATATATATATATATATATATATATATATCAAAGCGTCTTACGCTTGTTTATTACGACAAAACATTTTCAAATACGCTAAATATGATTTTTTTTTTCTTGTGAAAATATTAAGGAACGTATTTATCAGAAAAAGTCACGTAACATGGAAGAACTAAAGGAAGAGATATGTCTTGTGATTACAGAAATAGACGGATACGTGCTGCAAACTTTCATAAATACGTTTCTACCTACATCACCGAAAACGGACATCTCAGGAAAGATATAACATTCCCAACTTGACTTAGTAACATTGTAGCATAGTGCTCAGACGCGGGTGGGAGAAAATCAGCAGCAGCCATAGGATAGCTTACTAGCGAAAATATTAGCAGCAGCAGCCGTCTATCCACATATGCAAATAAAGCAAGTGTGCACGCGTTGACGTCACGAGAAGAAAAACGGGGTAATAAAAAAGGAAGCAATCGGACTTTTTTGTTGTTTACTCGTATATACTGACTAGAAAACTTGCAAACAAAACGAATGCTACACTTAATTTGCATATCTGTTTCATAACTGGTTTCTATTAAATTAATATTTTGTACGCTCTATTTTCTTATATGCATTTTTAGCATTCATAATATTAGCAACTAGCGAGGGTACCCGGCGTTGCCCGAGTGTTTGTTTCCGGGACGGGGGGGGTTAAAAATGTTATGGTAGGTAAGTAAGTAGGAAGGATCAAACCCGGAGTCATGAGTAAAAGTAGGAAAATAAAGTGTGAAAAAAAAACCATCTGCAACGTTAACAGTTCGGCCACCAAGAAAAGTCCATTCCAGTTGTTTAGGAAAGAAAAAAAAACGACTACGGTAGGTCGGCGCGAACGTGAAAATATAATGTGAATTGTCCAGCACGCTAACCACTACGCCACAGAGCACTGCAGCTTAGTTTAGTGATTTTAAATAACTTCACATGAAAGAACTACGAAGCCAAACCGGTGTTCTCTTCTCAACTGTTCCTTGTGAATGATCCCCAAACGGTGTTAAGTGGTGACAGGGGGAGGAAGAATTTATTAGAGAGAAAATATTTTACCACTTCCATTGATCTTAACCGATTTTGGTCGTGACTTCTCAGCAGAAAAAGTATAGAAATCTAAGATTATCGAGGAATATGAGAAATAATAAGCCTATAACACACCTCAGATATTGTTCTGCCGTTTGTGCATATTATATTTGCATGAAATATTTTGATTTTTACTCTTATTAATGTCAAAATCCGACGGGAAAAAATGAGTTCATTTTATTTATATAGAAGATAGAAGAAGATAGAAGATAGAAGATAGAAGATAGAATAGAGAAGATAGAAGAAGAAGAGAAGAAAAGAAGAAAAGATAGATAGAAGAAGATATAGAAAAATAGAAAGAAAGAGAAGAGAAGAGAAGAAGAGAAGAGAAGAGAAGAAGATAATATTACTTAAATGCAATTTTTTTTTTTAATTCACAATAATGATTTCGATTTGATTCTTTCGAAATCCAAATGATATTTTTCAGTTAAGTTTATGCAAGAGTACATTTGCATGTATCAAAAACTTTGATTAGTTTGAGATAATTTCTTTAAAAATAATAATAATCTTGGCGTTGAACGCAATGACTAACAAAGTTTTTTTTCTTTTAATCTATCTATCTATCTATCTATATATATATATATATATATATATATATATATATATATAAGCGAAAGTGTCTCTGTCTGTGTGTGTCTGTGTACATTTCCCTACGCAATAACTCTGAGAGTTTTTAGTCTAGACTCGAAATTTGATAGACGGGGTACTGAGATTTGGGAAAATCGATGTCATCGGTTTTTGACCAGAAATTTGGCGATTAAGGAGTCAAAGTTCAACGATTTTACCAAACTCCTCCGACAATTTTGGATCTACGCACTTGAAATTTTAGATATAGGTTCCTTGGAAATGGATCTAACTTAATAATTTGATTTGAGCCCAAAACAATAAATTTTAAGGGATCATAATAGGGGTCAAAGTTTAAAAAAATTAACCTCTGTGGTCTCTTCCAAATTACTCAGACAATTTCTGATCTAAATATTTGAAATTTTACATAAAGGGTATTCACAGATAGGGCAAGCTTTTCCATCAGTTTGGGTCGAAAATGTTTAGTTACCAATATATAAATGTATGCATGTATGTCTGTTTGCCTGTCTGCCTTAAACTTTCAATAGAGGCGACGGGTTTTACCAAGATCAGTATTGTTTTAAAGTTCGATCTTTCATACGACAAATATCGAAAAATTGGCTAAAAACATCTTCCCCTTCAACTAGGCACTTTTCTACAGGGGAGAGGTCACTTTTTTCGCCGATATTTTTGAAAGTTATCCTCTCCTTTAGATTGTCTAGCCTTAATTTTCAAAAATGTCGCTTCCGGTTTTGGCGGTGGTCGTAACAGCATAAACGTTAGGTTTTATCCCGTTCTTTTCCTCCTTTGCGGTACGGGTTCGAGCTTGCCTTCCTACAACCACTTTTTTTTTTGCTCAACATACACATCCCAACACCCGGGCAACGCCGGGCGCCCATGCTAGTATATCTATAAAAGTGAACGTGTCTGTCTGTGTGTGTCTGTGTGTGTCTGTGTGTGTCTGTCTGTGTACATTTCCCTACGCAATAACTCTGTGATTTTTTAGTCTACAGACTCGAAATTTGAGATACAGGGTACTGAGATTTGGAAAAATTGATGTGATCGGTTTTCGGCCAGAAATTTGGCGATTAAGGGGTCAAAGTTCAACGGTGTGACCTTTAAGAACTCTACTAAACTCCTCCTACAATTTTGGGTCTACACACTTGAAATTTTAGATATAGGTTCCTTGGACATGGATCGTACTTAATAACTTGATTTAAGCCCAAAACAATAAATTTTAAGGGGTCATAATAGGGGTCAAAGTTTTAAAAAATTGACCGTTTTTTTTTTTTTTTTTGCTCAACATACACCTCCAAATACCCGAGCAACACCGGCCTAAAATGCTAGTATATATATAAAAGTGAACATGTCTGCCTCTGTGTGTGCGTGTGTCTGTGTATATTTTCCTACGCAATAACTCTGTCAATTTTTAGTCTACAGACTCGAAATTTGATATACAGGGTACTGAGATTTGGGAAAATCGATGTGATCGGTTTTCAGCCAGACATTTGGCTGTTAAGGGGTCAAAGTTCAACGATTTGACTTTTGAGAACTCTACCAAACTCCTCCGACAATATTGGGTCTACAAACATGATATTTTTGATATTGGTTCCTTGGACATGGATCTAACTTAATAATTTGATTTGAGTCCAAAACAATAAATTTTAAGGGGTCATAATAGGGGTCAAAGTTGAAAAAAAATTGCATTTTTTTTTTTTGCTCCGCATACATTTCCAAACACCCGGGCAACGCCGGGCACCTATGCTAGTATATCTATAAAAGTGAAAATGTCTGTCTTTGTGTGCCTATGTCTGTGTATGTATATTTCCCGTACGCAATAACTCTGTCAATTTTTAGTCTACAGACTCGAAATTTGATATACAGGGTACTGAAATTTGGGAAAATCGATGTGAAATTTGGCGATTAATAGGTAAAAGTTCAACGATTTGACCTTTGAGAACTCTACCAAACTCCTCCTACAATTTTGGGTCTACGCACTTGAAATTTTAGATATAGGTTCCTTGGACATGGATCTAACTTAATAACTTGATTTGAGCCCAAAATAATAAATTTTAAGGGGGCATAATACGGGTCAAATTTTAAAAAAATTGACCGCTTCTTTTTTTTTTTTTTTTTTTTTGCTCAACATGCACCTCCAAATACCCGGGCAACGCCGTGCACCCATGCTAGTATATCTATCTATATATCTATAAAAGTGTCTGTCTTACTGTCTGTGTATCTCTGTGTCTGTGTGTGTACATTTCCTTACGCAATAACTCTGTCAATTTGATATACAGGGTACTGAGATTTGGGAAAATCGATGTGATCGGTTTATGGCCAGAAATTTAGCGATTAAGAGCTCAAGGTTCAACGATTTGACCTTTGAGAACTCTACCAAACTCCTCCTACAATTTTGGGTCTACACACTTGAAATTTTAGATATAGGTTCCTTGGACATGGATCTAACTGAATAACTTAATTTGAGCCCAAAATAATAAATTTTAAGGGGTCATAATAGGGATCAAAGTTTTTAAAAATTGACCGCTTTTTTTTTTCTTTTTTTTTTTTGTTTAACATGCAACTACAAATACCCGGGCAACGCCGGGCACCCATGCTAGTAATTAAAAAAAAGCGTTTATTTTTTTAATCTGAATATAGTGATAATGATGATGATGATGATGACGACGGCGACGACGACGACGACGGTGGCGGCGGCGATAACTACTATTACATTTGTCGAGCAAAAGTAAAAAGAAGTTCCATCGTACTTATTTATACTTTCAAAAATCGAGATAAAACTAATGGAAGATAGAGGACATTTATTCGACTCTCGTTTCTAAATCAGTGACCAGTGGTGAGCGACACAGAAAAAGAAAGAGAAAAAAATTATTGTTTAATCATATGTTGTCAGTCCATTTCATTCATACGTCTGAATGTGCCGGCTGCTATCTCTGACTGACTCTCTCTCTCTCTCTCTCTATATATATATATATATATATATATATATATATATATATATATATCATTCAACCACGGTAGTGGTTGAATATATGCTCAATCATTCAACCACGGTAGTGGTTGAATATATGCTTAAGTCCGAAATTGAATGAATCGAGACACATTCAACCCCCATCACCACTAATTCCGTTCGCAACCAAATTTCAAACAGGTTATATAGTTGGATAGAACACCTCATTAGCTATATTTTGAAAAAAAAATTTCGAAAATTGGTTCAGTAGAAAAAAAGTTACAACAAAATATGTGGGTTCACAAACAGGAGAGTAAGTACATAAGTGACTAACGCTTTTTTTTATTTTGCATAACTTTTTTGTGTATATAAATATTTTTTACTGCGATTTTGCCAATATGACATGTTAGCGTAACGGTTAGAGTACCGGGTGTTGGTGGAAAGATTTTAGTTTCAATCCCGTGTATCGTTTTTTTATATTTAAAAAAAACGAACTTTAAAAGAGGATTCAGCATACAATTCCATAGTAAAGGTGATAAAATCCCACTTTGGGGGTTCATTTAACTACTTCCCTTTTAACAGTTGCCCTCAGTAGTTCTACTTGAACTGTTCTGTGCCTCACCATATACTCAATCCATCGGATGAGTACTGGTGGCACATTGAGTTCTCGTAGCAACTTGAACATACTACTGAAGGGTATGTTGTCAAAAGCTCCAACAATATCTAAAAAGACACCGAGTGCCATCTTCTTTTTTGTTAGTTTACGCTCTATACAGATCACAAATTCATGAACCGCAGTCTCGGTAGAGACCCTGGCTCGGAACTACTGTGATTCAATGATAAATATTGCATAAATGTGTGTTTGAGAGCTAATTTTTTTGACAATCATTAACAAATAATATAAATTTATATATTAATACAATAGCGATGCCTGGAAAAATCATGGATTATATGGAAAAATGCGCGCATGAAAAGTAATATTCTTAAGATTTTATTAAACCTGGAAAAGTAAAGGACAAGAAATTCAACCTGGAAAAGTAAAGAACAAGATATTCTAGTAAAGTAAAAAATAAGAATTTTTTAGACTTAAAATATTGTAGCTAAAAAATTAATTAAATGATCCTAATTATGATATAATAAAATTATTCATTTATATGTAAATTATAAAATTATTAATTCCATCTACTAACTAACTAACTAATGAATTAATTTTATTCAAACAATTTTCACTACATAAATATATGCAAATAATAGGGGGGAAATAAGTTCAATCCAGCGACTGACACCCTTTCTAACTCAACAATAAACAACAACATATGCAAATAATAAATAAAATATTTATCAATATTCAAATTTTATTTTTAGCTGCAGTATTTTAAGTCTAAAAAATTCTTATCTTTTACTTTACTAGAATATCTTGTTCTTTACTTTTCCAGGTTGAATTTCTTGTCCTTTACTTTTCCAGGTTGAATTTCTTGTCCTTTACTTTTCCAGGTTTAATAAAATCTTAAGAATATTACTTTTCATGCGCGCATTTTTCCATATAATATATATATATATATATCCCTCTCTCTCTCTCTCACACACACACACGTGCATACACACACACGTACACGCACACAATTCTCTCTTTATCTGTCTTATATCTGAATATATGACGTCCTATCCGTTTCGAGTACACCCTGTACGCCTTAACTACCTACAATTCGGGTCCGTCAACTTATCCACTATTAACAACAGTTTCCATTTCTTGTTATTCTCAACTAACTAAATTATATACTGGTCGATCTACCTGCCCAATATTTAAAAATATGTGCATCAATGTGTTGATATAGTGTCAAAACAGAAACTTCCAACCAAAAGCTATGTAGAAGGGCGATCGATCGATTCCGCCGTCGGGACTTTACATTCAACCATGGTGATCGGATATGAAAAATAGACGCACCAAAATCTTGCTCGTTGCGTGGTGTCCGAGATGGAATTTGAATGCGTCCGGGACAAGAATAGATCACGATTCGTTGAAACATGATGTATCGCCATTGATCACGTCCAGGAGGAAGAATCAAAGGTCGTGTGTCAGCGACATTAATAAACGAATCTTTTATAGTCGTTCGGAAGCGAACGCGAAGACTGGGTGGAAGTTATGGCGGGCAGTGGGGGAAGAAACGACGTCGATTCATTCGTCGGGTGAGATGTAACGATGACGGCGATGGGTCTAAGAAAGGAGAGACACGCGCCTCAAATGAGAGCGAGGAAAGAGGATTAAAAAAAAACTTCGAATGACTAGCAGCTTTATACAGAGCTAACCGGGTAACAAATATGTTATGTTGCTTACAAACAGTTTTAATACTAATACGTCTAGTTACACGCTCCTAGTATATTTTTTTTTACTAAGGTACAACCATCTTATCTAAGGAAAAAGCAAGTCGAGGATAGGACTCAGATGAGCTTCAAGTCGACGATGAGACAACACCATGATGATCGGTATTGATCGTGTCGGTGATTAGACAAAAGTTGATTATTTAAAAAAGCGACTCAACAAGAATCTGTTTATTATTCTCTATTCTAGAGAACTTAATACAAATATAATTACTAACTTAACGATCATGTTGTAGTCAGCTAGGAAGCAACCGTGCGGTATTGAGTTCAACAGGCGAGCAGATCTGGGTAAGAAACTTTGCTTGTAAAGTCTCGCTTACATTTATATTTAGTGAATGGATGCCTCCGTTCAGTCTCAAAAGACAAAGGATACCCCCTGTAGGCGCAGCTACGTGCGTAACTGTGTGGAAAGGGTTGCACAATCCTCAACCACACCTCCCGAATCGGCACTGCTTGATTCCAGTGGCAAGGAGAAGTCCAGGACGACTGGAAATAATGCCGAGATAAGCGGAGAGCACATACAACACCTGCAAGTTCCAAATGGTCACCCATCTGGTACTGGCTAGGCTCATCGTTGCTTAACTTGTGTCAAACGTGATCATGTGAATATACGCTGAATTACCTCCATTAATTTTCATATTTGTTTATTTTTCATATCCGTTTGTCTATTTTTGTTCATACGTCACATAACTTAAACAGCAGATTTCGTGAACTGCGATAACCTTATTATACTCTTACACATTTGTTTATTATGTTTATAATGTAAGGATACTTGGGTTATCTTTCCCTCCTGGCCATAAAGACAGGGCAAATAATCTGTATACAGGATGGAAGGGTAAAATTTTCGCCATAGAAAAGACAGCATGATTCCATTTCCGTTTGATGAAACCCAGTTTTCTTTCTTTATTGCCGACCATCTACTAGTTGCTCAGTTGTGTACAAATCGATAGGAGCCTTCTATCATACCTAAAAGTGACACAATGTTCAACGAGTGAGATCGTAGGTGCGCCGCTGTACAACTCATGTTATGACAACAGAGTCATTGCCAGCACTCTCAAAATGCATCGCTGAATTGCCACGGATAACAGGAACGTGTCCAGGGTGATGAAAACAAAGTTTCCGGGTATGGTTATGGTTCTTGGTGTGGTTTCAAGTCATGGCCACATCATGCCACCTCACATCTTCTTCATTGGCTTGAAAGCCAACACCAAAGTGTATCTGGATGTGCTGAAGAGTGTGTTGATCCTCTGGTGTAACCAGGTGCCCACTGGTAGACCCTGGGTGTGGCAAGTACAAAGAGACCAAGGCTTTGCTTCAGAAGGAGTGCTACAAATTTGTCCCTTTTCTCACTGCTCCCCTCTTCCCCAAGCCCGAACCGGTTGGACTATTTCGTTTGGTCATACGTCGAGAACATCACCAACATGACCTTCCACAACACCAAAACTAGCTGGATCACCGCCATCCGCCGAGTATTCACCGAGTAGCGATTTTGAAAAGGACATGATCTTAGTTCCGGACCCGTATCGAGGCGGTGATTGAGGCTGAAGGTTTATTAACTAGTAGTGCACATTAGTTCACTAATCTATGTTTGAATACAGATAAACATTAAGTAAATAAATATAAATGATAAAAGATGGATAAATAAATACGGATCGTAACTGATATCGCCTCCGTATGAATTAATTTTTATGTACGAGTAATAGGGGAATAATGAATATCCATAATTACACAGAAATTATAACCCTAAGCACCCCCAGATTTTCCGTGAAAGATCATAAACCCAACTCTCAAGACAATCCATCTATTAGATTGATTTGTTCCTTCTAGCTTAGATATAGGTTTAGTAAGTAAGAAAATCTTAGACAGAATCAGCCCCTCGAAAAGAGAAAATATCAAGTTCTCACTTTAGCAGTGCTCTCTTTTTTTCTAAATGCTCCTTAAATTGTAAGGATAAGCAAATATTAAATTTCATTAATTTTGATATAAATAATTTCTATTAATGTATCTCCCCAAACTCCTAAATAAGGCACTAATATTAGCCAACGGGCACTCTGATATCACCGACTTGGAAATAAAACTAATTCTATTGGCAAGAAAGTCCTTAATACGTTTTGATGGGTAATATTAGACAAGGAAGGATACCGCCAATATTTTCTGTTCATAAAGTTTCTACTAATTTCCTTTTGACATTTTCGCTGTTAAGAATTGTAAATTCTGATATGTATGCACCTGTGTATATAAATTATATATAATAAAGATTAACAAAAATAATAAAAATTAAAAGATAAAATAATAAAGATTAAAAGATGAAATAATAAAGATTAAAAGATGAAATAATAAAGATTAAAAGATGAAATAATAAAGATTAAAAGATGAAATAATAAAGATTAACAAAAATAATAAAAATTAAAAGATGAAATAATAAAAATTAAAAGATGAAATAATAAAGATTAAAAGATGAAATAATAAAGATTAAAAGATGAAATAATAAAGATTAACAAAAATAATAAAAATTAAAAGATGAAATAATAAAAATTAAAAGATGAAATAATAAAGATTAAAAGATGAAATAATAAAAATTAAAAGATGAAATAATAAAGATTAAAAGATGAAATAATAAAGATTAATAGATGAAATAATAAAGATTAACAAAAATAATAAAAATTAAAAGATGAAATAATAAAAATTAAAAGATGAAATAATAAAGATTAAAAGATGAAATAATAAAAATTAAAAGATGAAATAATAAAGATTAAAAGATGAAATAATAAAGATTAAAAGATGAAATAATAAAGATTAACAAAAATAATAAAAATTAAAAGATGAAATAATAAAAATTAAAAGATGAAATAATAAAGATTAAAAGATGAAATAATAAAAATTAAAAGATGAAATAATAAAGATTAAAAGATGAAATAATAAAGATTAAAAGATGAAATAATAAAGATTAACAAAAATAATAAAGATTAAAAGATGAAATAATAAAAATTAAAAGATGAAATAATAAAGATTAAAAGATGAAATAATAAAGATTAAAAGATGAAATAATAAAGATTAACAAAAAATATATTATACTATTAGATCCATACACACATCTATTTACCGATTTAATGGAATTAAAATAAATGAAATATATTTTAACCACTACTCGTCGAAACATTCATTTTATACAAATAAATATTTGCTTATTTTACATAATATTGCATTGTAATTTATCTTATAAACGTATTTCATGCGTATTTTATTTAAAATTTTAACATTAGAAAATATCACCGCAGACGGACAACTTGTGGGTCCAATACTAACTGTATTCTTCCCTTTTACCACCGTGGCGAAGAAAAAAAAAGAAAAAATGTATAAAATTCTGATGATAGCGTACGTTGCCGAAATATTAATTTTAAGCAAATAAATATTTGTTTATTTTACATAATATTGCGTTGGAATTTGGCTTCTAAACTTATTTCATACGTAATCTATTTTAAAATTTAAACAAGGTTTATATCACGGAAAGCACAATTTTGACTTATATATGTGTGTGTTTGTATGTATATATATGTATATATATATATATATATATATATATATATATATATATATATATATATATATATAAGAGCAATGTTGTTAATAAAACATGTTAAAAACACTTTGAAAAAGAGTTAAAAACATATTTAATCTGAAAAGGAAACACTTAATAACACTTTTATTTTATATATATATATATATATATATATATATATATCGCATTTTGATTATATCGTACAAATTTCCAGGTGCTGTATGTGCTCTCCCTCTCCGCTTATCTCGGCATTGTTTCCAGTCGTCCTGAACTTCTCCTTGCTACTGGACTCAAACAGTGCCGATTCAGGAGAGGTGTTTTGGGGGATTTGGCAACCCTTGCCTCACAATTAAATGTGCAGATGCCCCCTTCAGTGGATATCCTTTGTCTTTCGCGACTGAATAAAAGCATCGAATATATATATATATATATATATATATATATATATATATATATATATATATATATATATACTGTGTGTGCAAAATCAAGACTTCAAGACAAGGTGTTGATGGCAAGAAAAAGTGTATTTCATTTTATGTTACAATTGTTTCAATGTCTAGTTCGACACTTTAGGTAATGTAGCATTTTTTAATAGAAAGAAAAAAGGCGGGGATGGGGGGAATCCCTAACGGGAAAAGCATGCGAGAAATATTTACCTTGGTTGTGGTTATGGAAAAGCCCATTTTCTATTCAAAAAATGCTACATTGCCTAAAGTGTGTTTATTCATAAAGTCGAAAAAAAATGCTGTTTTTTTTTTAAATTTTCACACGATATAATGCTTGAAATTGTCGAACTAGACATTGAAACAATTGTAACATAAAATGAAATACACGTTTTGTTGCCATCAACGCCTTGTCTTGAAGTCTTGATTTTGCACACACAGTATATTAATGCTCAATTATTAAATGTGATAATTTTGTAGCTTAATTTTTAAGTCAACCATTTTTGGCTTAAAACCTATTGGTATATGAAAATTTAATGAATTATACGAACTTAGTATATTACATATAAGCCTCTCTCTCTCTCTCTCTCTATATATATATATATATATATATATATATATATATATATATATATAGCGAAACAGTATTGCATGAGGATGACTATAAATACTCACTATCTTGGGTTGGCTTTACGTAGTTGCTAGTTTAGCAATACTGATGAGCTTTGGTACAGCGAAACAGTACTGTATGTGGATGACTGTATGTGAAAATAATTACGGAAATATATAAAAATAGAATGACATAAAATAACAATTCAATAAACAGAAAAAATAATAACCATTTAACATAATATCAAAAGTTTTTTTTTTGATAGCATAAATAATGTTTATAGGGAATAAGGTTTTAATTGAGAATTATTGCTGTTATTTTCTGTGGTCCTATTTTGATAGAGGAAGCTATTTTTGACGTCTTTTGTTGTTTTGAAAAGGGGCTGTATTTACTGATATTGTATGCGAAAGATCTATCGAAAAATCAATAGATTATTGTGAAGATTAATACCTTAAATACTGTCTTTGACTGTTTGTTTTTAGCGCATATTCTTTTCTCTACCTCAGGATTTCTGCATATATATATATATATATATATATATATATATATATATATATATATATATATAGTAGCGTCCAAAACTAAAGGACAAAATTTTAAAACCTAATATTTATTAGAAATAACAACTGTGAAAAGCTGACATTTTGACAACTGGTAATCGTTATCATCCATAATAGCATACTAAAATTTGAATCATTTGCAAAGGATAGAAAAAGAATTATAACCATTATTTATTTATTTTCAAAATAGGAACGCCCAAAAGTAAGGGACAAAATTGAGAAAAAAACAATGTAAACAGTATGCTATATTCAATTTTTTTGATTTCCTCTAAAGAATAAGCCTTGTATCAGCCGGCACCATGGCGAAACGCCAAAAGCTTGATTACTCTGTGAGACAAGCTATTGTGAAGCTACACTGTGAAAAGCACACCATTACAGAGATTTCAAAGAAAGTGAAACGTTCCAAGAGTGTTGTAGGCGGGGTTGTTAAAATCCTATAATGATACTGGCAAAATAGTTAGTGCAAAACTTCGGCAAGAGAAGATCGAATAATACAGCGTATGTCATTAAAGGACCGTTTTAAGTCTTGCACAGAAATTAAAAAGGTTATGAATAGTACCTCATGTGTTAATGTGTCAAGAAAGGCTGTTTCTAAACGACTGCAAGAAATAGGGCTGTTTAATCGAACCCCAGGGAAGAAAGAACGTGCTAGTTCGAAGAATAAGAAGAAGAGATTAGAGTATGAAAACAGGCATGTAATTTGGACATATGAAAATTGGGCAAAAGTATTTTTCAGTGATGAAAGCAAGTTTAATTTATTTGGAAATGATGAAAAAAAAACAATGTAGAGAGACGTACTGGTGAAAGATTAAGTGCAAAGTGTACTAAAAAAACTGTCTAAGAAAAGTTTAGGGACGGAAGCGTCATGGTATTTGGAATGTTTTCTAGCCAAGGTACAACGCCTCTTTTCGGTTACAAACTTGTGTAAACACGCAGATCTATAAAAACATTGTTCAAGATCATGTGCCAATCATACAGTTCAGGTTTCGATAGGGCTACCTTTAAGCAAGATAATGACCCATGTCACAATGCAAAGTTGGTTACTTTAGCGAGCAAGATTTCGTAATTATGGATTTGCAACCGCAAAGTTATGACTTAAATCCAATAGAAAATCTTTGGAAGACCTTAGGAGTGAAAATTATGGAAAGAAATCCTACTAACATGGAGGATTTGTGGGTGAAGCTTCAAGAAGAATGGTCTAAAATTAATATTGAGGATTGTCAAGAACTGATTCGTTCTTGTAGTCGAAGGTGTGCAGCTGTCATTGATAGCAAGGGCTCATTTACTAAATATTGATTGTACATGTATTTCTATTGTTTTCTGGCTGTTTACATTGTTTTTCTTAATTTTGTCCCTTACTTTTGGACGTTCCTATTTTCAAAAAAAATTAAATGTTATAATTCTTTTTCTATGCTTTGCAAATGATTCAAATTTTAGTATGTTATTATGGATGATAACGACTACCAGTTGTCAAAATTTCAGTTTTTACAGTTGCTATTTCTAACAAATATTAGGTTCTCAATTTTGTCCCTTAGTTTGGACGCTACTGTGTGTGTGTGTATGTGTGTGTGTGTGTGTGAGTGTGTGGTAAGTTATTAAAATATATTTATTGTAATTTAACTACACATAGGCTTCCACGTTTTATCCGTATAGAGAATCGTCAAGCTAAAATGTATGGAATTCATGTTACCGAATAGTTTTTATATATTCGGGTGGTATTTAATCTAGCTTGTTAGCCGATTAGATTTTTTGCTATTCCCTGCCACGGGTTAATGTTTCCATTAGTCAATGGCAGGGTTTCACACAATGGTTTTCCTTACTTTTACTTGTTCTTCGTCCGTTCTGTTTTGTATATAGATGACGCATCCTATTTTTTTATTTATTTATTTTTTTTTTTTGCAGATACGTCAAATTAATAGGGAATCTAATATTAACACGTGGGTGCTTCGTCTAAATTATTTATCAATCTCTCTCTCACTCTCTCTCACTCTCTCTCTCACTCTCTCTCTCTCACACACACTCTCTCTCTCTCACACACACTCTCTCTCTCACACACACTCTCTCTCTCTTTCTCTCTCTTTTTCTTCCTCACTCTCTGTATATATATATATATATATATATATATATATATATATATATATATATATATATATATATACAGAGATTTCAAAGAAAGTGAAACGTTCCAAGAGTGTTATAGGCGGGGTTGTTAAAATCAAATATACCACATTTGATTATATCATCAGGTTTTTACTAACGCAAACTATTATACATGAAATTTTAACCAACGTAAACAATCACACGTTTTGCTTATATCATCGAATTTTAACCAACGTAAACTATCGCACTTTTTGATTATATCAGTTAATTTTAACCAACGTGAACTATCACAATTTTTGATTATATCAGTAAATTTTAACCAACGTGAACTATCACACTTTTTGAGTATATCAGTTAATTTTAACCAACGTGAACTATCACACTTTTTGATTATATCATTAAATTTTAACCAACGTGAACTATCACACTTTTTGATTATATCAGTAAATTTTAACCAGCGTGAACTATCACACTTTTTGATTATATCATTAAATTTTAACTAACGTGAACTATCACACTTTTTGATTACATCAGTTAATTTTAACCAGCGTGAACTATCACACTTTTTGATTATATCATTAAATTTTAACCAACGTGAACTATCACACTTTTTGATAATATCATTAAATTTTAACCAACGTGAACTATCATACTTTTTGATTATATCATTAATTTTAACCAACGTGAACTATCACACTTTTTTATTATATCATTAAATTTTAACCAACGTGAACTATCACACTTTTTGATTATATCAGTAAATTTGAACCAATGTAAATTATCACGCGTTTTGATTATATCGTCAAATTTAAAACAACGTGAACTATCACACAGTTTGGATTGTGTAATGGAATTTTTAGCAACGTAAATTATCGTAATAATAATAATAAATAATAACGTAAATTAGTTTAGATTACATCATAACATTTTACCCAACAGAAATAATTACAAGTTTTGATTATATCATCAAATCTTAACCAAAGTAAACTATTACAGGTTTTGATTACATCATCAATTTTTAACCAAGGTAAACAATCACAAGTTTTAGTTATATTATTAATTTTTTTCCGACGGAAACTATCACACGTTTTGATTATATTATTAAATTTTTACTAACGTAAATAATTACACGTTTTGATTATATCAGCCAATTTTAATCAACGTTATTTTATCATTTAGATGATATTTTAAATGTGGTTCAAAATTATTAATAAACCATTTATAAAATATTTTGATTTCGCTTATTTGAAGTTTGTGATGCAGAGCTAAATTATTCATAAACCTCATGATCTTAGACGGTCTTAATTTTAAGGTTGAATACAATGAACACACAGAGACAAGAATTACAGTGGGTGGAGCGGGCTGATGAAACAAATCAGATGCAATGAAGCATATAATTTTTTTTTTTTCAAAGTCAAACCCAACGATCATTTAATTCGATAAAATCAAAATTTGTTTTCTACTAGTAAATTTGTCTTTGTACCTACGCTGATACGTTCGTTTTGAAATGGTTGCAAACAGAACTTCTGGTTTAAATTTCTAACGGCTATTTAAAAAATAAACATTATTTATTATTTTTCTGAAAACAAACCAGACAATTTTTAGAAATGACGGGTGAATGTCAACGTAATACTTCCGTTAGATATACAGTCAGCTTTAATGCTTCGATTCTGATTCAAAATGTTTATTCTTTTGTCGTCCTGGAACTGAAAAATAAACGATGGAGTTGGTTGTTATTCTAATTATGAATGTTAATCAGCTGTGAGAAATTGCAATGAAATCATTTTTCGACGACTTAAAGTTGTCATTTTTTTTTTTATTACCGCTATTCAATAGATGAACTTGCCAGTCAGTTTTTAATATTAGCCCATAACAAGACGCCATTAGAAAGGGAGAAGGAGCGCCTTCTTAAAATGACAAAGGAATCACTACCAGACAAACGTGTTTCCATTTTCTTATGGCGTCCTCATTCGTCGCCCGGTTTATCATCTGCCTTTTCGTTTTGGGTCTCTCGTCTCCTTATTTTTATCGCCTGTCGGCCTCGGAACGCCTCCCCCTCTCCCCTGCTCCCGCGTTCCGGCTTCTCAACCGCCCCAACTGCCAACCCCTTCTTTTCTTCGCGGAGCACTATACAGCTTCTCTGCCGATTCTACCCCCTCCATTTTTCTTCTTTCGACCGTCTTCTTGCAACGATCCCGATAGAGATCTCGCGAGTTTTGACATGCAATAAAACGGCATTAGAGTCGAAGAAGATATCTCCGGGCTGGGAAAGGTTCCTGCACGAGCGAAGAGAAAATGTCCAGCCCTTTTTGGCTGCCGCGAGACTCGTTTCCAGATAGACATAAATCAAGAGGAGAAAAACACCAGGAGTAGAAAAGAGATGGGGGGGGAGTGCGTTACGACAAGGGAAGAGAAAGAGAAACGCGGTTCAACCTTTTGCATTTGGATGCATTGGGGAGGTGGTGGTAGAGGATTGAAGCGGGGAGAGATCGACGTTGGGCTGTTTAAAGGGTAAACAGGAGAATAGACTGACATGTTATTGAGAGTTGGGGGCACAATGGCGATACGATGAGTAGATAGTAAGAAAATATGCTTGCCAGATTATTGCAGTCAGAAGAGAGTCGTAAATACTACCAAAATACTCACCAGTTACAGAAAGGGGCTTCAGTTCTAACAATCTGGCTCTGTTCACCACTCGCACTTTCACACCCACCAACCCTAACGCACGCGCGCACATATAGAAATATATATAACAACAACAACCAAAACAACAACAACCAAAACAACAATAATAATAATAATAATAATAATAATAATAATAATAATAATAATAATAACCGCGGGCTAGACAAACTGCTGCAGAGGCAAAGCATGAAACGCTACGTGAAACCAAGAAGATTGAAGCCGCATATCTATAAGTTCTATAACCCCACCCTATCCCCCTATTACCACATCGCTGCTCCCCCCCCCCCAAAAAAAAAAGAGTGAGATCAAACAGCCAAGTAGAGTCAAGGAGGAAGGAAAGACCAGGAGAGACACTGACCAGAACTCCGCTGGAAAAGTGCGAAGAGAATTCGGACCGTGGGGAGGCTTATTGCCACTCAAATTCCGATGAAGACCAATAGCCGCTGCCAACGAGAAATCAACGGCAAGCAGCTGTTGCGATAATGCGAATTTATTTGCAAATACTATCGAAAGAGGTGGAGAGTACTGGAAATCTGGGGAAACTTGTCACTTAGCTTCCAGGGAACAACATAGGCTGTTTTCAAAGAGAGATTTTTGATGGCCTGTGTGAAAGCTCATTGTGAGCCCATAATATTTAAAAAACTAGCGGGACCTGTGGAAATTCCACACCGGCATATTTCATATGTAATATATTACTGCTGGGCATTCGATGGACGTTCAGCGTGAATGGAGACGCCGCGATATTATTGTAGCTCTTTTGTTAAAACTGTAAAAGTATTTATCAAAGTAATCTGGCTAATGTAATGTCAGAATATATCTGGTTATTACAGTTTATCTCCGATATGACATATTTCCATTGTATGGACGCCTGGCGGCAACAATATCTCCCGATATTATTATACCATCTTTAGACAGAAAAGATACCACCCTTGGATTAAATCTAGAGGAACAAGAAGGTATATTTTAGTTTCACGTACGGCCAAAAAACGATATAATATTATATTTCAATTTTTTTTTTTACATTGCATTTTCGGTTATTGGAGATCCTATTTATTAACAAGTAGAATAGAAGGTGATAATATACCACGAACATTAAATTAGTATATAGATACGCTTATTTAGTGTTTGTATCACCTTCTATCCTCCATTTTAATTAATAGAATCGCCGAATAGAATACTTTATAATCTGGAAACCGTGACACACGTACGTACGTTAAAAATATTACTGCATTAATTCTGAAACTGTATAATCGTAAGTTAACATCCTGCGCCCCTTCTTCTACCACATTTTTTGTATGTGTGTATGTCATCATAAACTGGCGCCAGACCAAATAGGTGAGGATCAAGGAGGATGGAAAGACGGAGGAGAGAAAGCACTAGCCAGACTCCAACTGGGTGAGTGCAAAGAGGGCAGGGATTTTGAGGAGGCTTATTGCCACCCAAATTCCAGTGAAGATCCATGGCCGCTGCCAACGAGAAATCAATAGTAAGCGGCTGTTGCGATAACGGAAATTCATTTGCAAAGATTATCGAAAGGTGGAGAGTACTGGAAATCTGGGGAGACTTGAAATCTGGGGAGACTGAAAGTATATCTATGGCAGCAAGAGACACTGAAAAGATCAACAAAACATAAAAATGAGAGACAAAGGATAAAAAGAGAAAAGAAAAATGGGAAGAGAAACAACTATACGAAAGATTCATAAGAATGACAAAAGATGAAAATAACGAAAACACTTGGACATGGATGCGAAAAGGAGATGTAAACCGAGAAACGGAATCCCTAATAATTGCAGCACAAGGTAACTTGATAGGAACCAACCATATCAAAGTAAAGATCGACAAAACGCAAGAAATCAGCAAATACAGACTCTGTGGACAAAGAGACGAAACAATAAACCATATAGTAAGCGAATGTAGCAAACTGGCCCAAAAGAATACAAAACGGGCACGACCAGGTGGGGAGGGCAGTACACTGGAAATTATTCAAACAACTGCATCTCGAACGCACAGGCACAAGCATAAGGCCGCAACAGTACTTGAAAACGAGAATCACAAAATCATACGGGACATGGACATACGGACGAATAAACTCATCCAAGCAAGAAGACCGGATGTCGTAATAATTAAAAAGAAAGAAAAGTCCTGTCAAATCTTAGATTTTGCTGTCCCAGCTGACCATAGGGTGAGTATGAATGAAAAGGATAAAGGAAGCAAATGCACAGAAAAAGCCAGAGAGCTAATGTTGCATAGGTGAGTGGTTCATATTGGAGAAAGACGGGGTACATATATATTGATGAGGAAAGATATATTTATACAGATATTACAGAGAGAAGACATTTATACTTTTTACAGTTCTGTGGATGTTCCTTATTTTAACATATATTAGAGTGGAGAGAGATTGATCAGTTCTTTAACACCGGAGGCGATAGTCGTTACTTAGATGGAGAGGGGGGTCACATTTCTTAGATGGAGAAGGGGGCACATTACTTAGATGAGTCATACACGATGTTCATTAAACGATGAGTGGGAACAAAGTTCATTAATAACGATGATTTTACATTACCTTCAATTTGGTAGAAAGACGACACGAAGACGGCAGTTACAAAAATATGAGATGTTCTTTTATTCCATTTGACCGGTCGAAATGATGATCACATCCAGGAATTCAAAGTTGTTTCTACATTTTTAAAACTTTTTCCCTCGCTTCTAAAGGGACCCTCCTCTGACCATGTCAGCTCTGTCTCCTATCTTCGTCTCCAACTCTCTCTAACTCATCGTCGATTCTAGTTCCTATATTGAGAATTCATTTCTGCCATGACGTCATACGTGTGTACAAAAACGTGATCGACCCACATGGTCTGAATATGCGTGGTTCGCACATGTTTCTAAACCATTTCTGCAGACAAAGAATTCTTACTAACCTATTTTTCAACATTTTTAAATTGCATTGTTCTTTATTTTCTCTGACCTTATTTTAAATCAGTTTTAATAAAAAAGAATTGAACAATTAAAATTCCTTTTACAACGCTATATCTAACTATTTTATGATAACTAAACAATGCTAAATTCCATTTCTGAATCTATTTCTGAACTTTGCTTACAAAGTTCGAATCTCGGTCTAATGTTTTTCTTACAAGAAAAGGGGAACCTTTTCTTGTAACACTAAAAGGGATTTGGATGATGAAGAGAATCCAAATAATACCTTTAATAGTAGGACCACTAGGAACAATTCCGAAAAACTTTGAAAAAAAAGAATGGGAGAAATTGGAATCAGAGGAATGGCTGCTAAGATACAACGAATAACGATTATGAAAACAGCCGAAACATTAAGGAAACATCTAGCATGCGAAGATTAATATACATGAACCACATGCGTGAGTCAGACAAACTACTGCAGAGGCAAAACATGAAGAAGCGTTACGGGAAACCAAGAACACCGAAGCTGCATATTTATGAGTTCTCCATCCCCTCGCCCATCCCATCCCATTGCTCCATCATCGCCCTCCCAAAGTATGATACCAAATAGTTCAGAAGGGTCGAGGAGGATGGAAATACCGAGGAGAGAGAGCTGAGCAGACAAGCGCAAAGAGAATTGAGACCTTAGGGAGGCTTATTGCCACTCAAATTCCGGTGAAGGCCAATGGCCATTTCCAGTGAGAAATCAATGTTGAAAGGCTGTTGCGATAACGCAAATCAATAATATAAATATAAATATATATAAATGCTATCGAAGAAGGTAGAGAGTGCTGGAAATCTGGGGAGACTTGTTGTCATTCAGCTTCCAGGGAACACCACATGTTTTCAATAGGAGATCTTTGATGACCTGTATAAAAGCTCCTTGTGGGCCGATAATAATAGAAATACAGACAGACAAACGAATCTGAGCAGGTAATCATTATTTTAATTGCCTCTCACCATAACAAAAATTGGCACAAGGCCGGAAGGTGAAGAACAACCACACCCAATTCGGAGGAAGATACACACTATAGTCTGTAGGTCAAGAGTCGCGAACATGCTCGTCTGCATTCCCCAGTCAGGGCTCATAAAACGATCAGCAATAAACCATGTCCAATCTCCGAAAGAAAAGATAATGCATAGGAACATACACCTCCTAGCCTCAAGCCGCACTATACCTCATTCAAAGAAGGGGGTGATATATATAATTTTAGATTACAGATTGTATAATAATGTAATCTTCAAGTCCATATAAATATTAGTATCAGTGTTTATAAGACAATCCCTACCAGATAATAAAGCTCAATATACGATTGCAATGCAATAGATAGAACTATAGTATAAGTACAAAAATTTGAAATTAAAATTCTGTAAATTAAAAAAATTACAACAAATTTATTTTCGACAAGGAATACAAAGATTTATAGTCCAGTCCCCCCCCTCCCTTATTCCGTGGAGTTTCAATGAATTGCTCATATTCTCAGTGGTAACGTAGTTAGCAAAACAATATATATATATATATAGATAGATAGATAGATAGATAGATAGATAGATAGATAGATAGATATAGATATATATATATATATACATATATCCTCTGCGTTGTTTTGATGATGATTTCATTTTTAGGCGATTATGTGTGGTTTTATGTGCTTGCAACTTGAACATAAAATTTGCAGTAAAAAAATAATTTTACTTCCATAAAATGTTAAAATGACTCGGTAACATGTGGTCATTTTACGTTAAATTCATATACGAATCTGATCTTCCACTCTTAATTTTAAAAATAAGTTAACAAAACAAAAAAGTTTTCAGGGTAAGCACGTAATCGCCTACAAAGTAAAATCACATTTTGGGGAAAGAAGGGAATATCAGCGGAGGGTGTTAATCTACAAATTTACCAAAGCGCCTTACAAGAATTCAAGTAAGAAATCAACAATAAATATACGATGGAAGTATTACGTAAAGCTTTCCTGCGCAGTTTTATTTTTTAAATATTAGGATTTATTGAAAAAGAAAAAGAAATAACGCAACAAAAGATTTAAAAAAAAAAAAAAAAACATCAGTGTGACAGACGACTTAAGGACCGATAAAACCGGCCTCACGTAGACATGCAAGAACGTATCTTAAAACAGCAAAAGCAAAAAAAAAATCACACGAATCTTTTATGTGAGCAAGATTACATACGGCTCCACCGTTCTCGACATGAAAAGCGAGCGATACGAACGCTGTTTTACACGCATGCGCATACATCATTTCCGCTCTTAAAACCCACACTATATTCACTTTAAAGTCGGATCGCTCAAAATGGGATTTCGCTAACGGATTTCCGAACCTCGTATTTCGAACGGGCAAAATCTCCCAATCTTTATTTGTTTTCCAATAAATCTAATCTTTTTGTTTTTATTATTTTTGCGTTATTTATCCTGGAACTCGAATCCCATTTTCTTCCGAAACACTCTTATTAATACAACGGCCGCTTTAAAAGAAATATTCTGAGATTTGTCGCTGTGATAAACATTTTAACTCGGGGTTTGAAGAAAATAAAACGAGATTAGGTGTTCGCATTAAGAGAAGATAAATGAATCTATCGTCGCGTTATGTCAAAGACGCTTTGATCCGAGATCATGGATTCGGCATTGAAATATGTCGGAATTTTTGTTCCGACTTCTAGAAGGCAGCTATTCCCAAATTGTTATTATTTTTTAAAATATCTATAATTTTTCTATTTTTAAAGAATTCGTAAGTAGAATTGTGGTATATTAGTGTTGCATGAATGAATTGTCCGTCTAGAAAAATTATTATTATTATTATTACTACTACTACTACTAATAATAATAATAATAATAATAATAATAATAATAATAATACTTTTCTCTAGTTTATATTTTAAAGGGAAATAATTATTTGCCTTTGAGTTATCTCCCTTGCGGAAAGGATAGTTCTGTTGTTGGCTCGCGTAGCATCACTTACTTTTGGCCGTTTTCACGGAACGCTAACGCTGACGAAGTTCCACTCACCTGAGGAGAACTGATGTATTCGAAACGTCTTCGTTGACTCGTCTGAACCTCTATCACATTTTATTGATTTAAATACTCATGTTCACCATCAACAGAAATTGGTCGTCAACCTAGGAACGAGAAGTGCATATAAAAATGAGACAGTCAAGATATCGAACATGAAATCTCTATCTTTATTATTATTATATAAAAGGAACTTTATATATCATTTTACTTTTATTTTTATTTATTTTTTTTATCCTTGGAGATGAGATTTCATAATTTATGTATTCATATTTTTAAGGACTGTTATCTTCATCTTCATAGTTGTTGCTTGACCATGTTTCGGCCAACCCAAAGCCAGCCGGAGGATTAGTTGGCCAAAACGTGATGAGACAGCAACAACTATGAAAGGCAGTAATTACTGGAGATACAGTTATAAGACTCAACATTCCTATCCCGTCACGGTTAACCACCTGAAGAAGGCCAGAAGACAAGTTGGCCAAAACGTGGTGAAACAACAATAACTATGAAGATGAGAATAACAGACCGCAAAAAAAATAAATGCATAAATGGAACTTTGTCTGTGTGAGAGGTGTATGTGAGTTCGTTCCCTATGGACTCGAAAACGGCTGAGCCGTTTTTTTTATTTCACATGAACGTACTTGATGTGTCTGAGAGTGTTCTTGTATAGGATTGGTCTCAGAATGTGTCTGATAAATATCGAAAATTGATTAAAGAAGGAAGTCTGATTTTGACGAAAGTTAACACTTTTATACAACCTAACATCACAAATGCACTTGAGAAGTTTTATCGCCGTATAAGCAGAAAGACCCAGCCTATAGAATTAATTGTAGAGTCTTTTATAAGACAGAGGCGCGTTCTAAATGACTGTTTCTTTTTAGAACATAATTGAAACAGGATACTTAACTTTTGCATTTTAAACTTTAAGTCAAGCCATTATTTGCAGATAATTTTATAAAATCAACAATAGATTTTCTACAGTGCAATGTACACTGTAATATATTTTTGGGTTAAGTTACTGCGGGGAGACTTGTGAAGCTTCTTCGCGGTATACTGCGGAGGTGGGGAGGGGTTCCTAAATGGAACAGGCAATCAATCTATTTCATTGAAAAATTGGCGAAGTATTCCCATTTATTTTCTCGGTCTTCCATTTCTTGAAAGATTTTCTGTGTTGCCGCCATGCTTCTTCAACTTTTCGATGATATTTTCTTGTTGATTAGTGCTAGATTCATTTCTTTGCTAATTTTTTAGTAACCTCGACCTCCCATTTGTGATGTTCAATGATTCTATCTCGCAGATCTCTGGATAGTTTGCCATATCGAATCTTGAATTTCAACTTCCCTGATTGGTCAGGGATAACATTCCAATACAATCGAAAATTTTAATAATTAAAGTCTTTTAAAATACAAACTGTCGATTGGAAATTTGAAAAGTATCATGTATCTAATACTTTTGCAGAAGATGACTTTGAACTTTGATTAAATAAATGAATTTAACCACGAGTTTTTATTTTATTTTTATTTTTTTTATTTTTTTTTACAAACAACTAAAACAATTTTACGAGATATTAATTGCCAAATATCAGGATAAATGGTGAACATAAAGTATAACTATAACAGAAAATAACATGTATTTAATACTTATATATATATATGTCTCTATGCTGGTAGTAATTAATTAAAATGATTTAACAAATGAACAGATTAATTACGAAGGACATCCTTAAAATAATAGGTTCATTAATTTTCAAGGGAGGTAATTTATATGAAAAAAATAATGAACGAAGTGCCTCAAATAAGTTTTCAGGGTGCATTCGTATGGGCACTTTTCTTGATAGTACATATATGAAACTCTAGTACCCTTCGAAGTACGCTCCTCCGGATGCAATAACCAAAAGTCACAGGGACTAGTGTCTGGACTATACGGAAAGTGGAGAACTGTCTTGATGCCCATCTTAGTCAAATAGTCTACGACAAGGATAAAGTTGTGAACTACACCCTTGTGACAAACTTTTCATAAATGTCCCGCATCTTCAGTTCCTCGTGAATAATTGTGTGTACAGTTCCCACACTGACATCAAACTGTACACTTATTGTCTCTATAGACACACGACACTCCTTATCTATGAAATTCTTTATTTGGCTAATCAACTCTTGTGTTCTAACTTCCTTACTTCTCTCACACTTTTCATCATCCCTCACAGACTCCCCGCTTTCCTTGAATCTCTTATGCCACTAAAAAACTGATACTCGATTCATGCAAAATAGTCTAAAAGTTGTCTGAAGTATCCCATACGTTTCTGTGGCATTTTCTTTACAAGTTTAAAATAGAATTTTATTGATATCGTTCTTCTAAAGTGTCCTCACGTCCAGGTTGCATGTTGCTGTGACAATCAGGCTTTAGTAGAATGTATTCTAATTCCTGCTGTAGCTGTTCATTTTAATATGTAATCATAAAAATTGATCAGTCATCTCAGAAGATGTATAGCAATAACATACTGAATTTTCAAGAGTCTACAACAACTTTAAATGCCTGTACAAAAAAAAGTCTGGAAACTTCTTGAAGTCACCTCATAAATTACTCATTTAAAAACATTAAAAATTAGATTAAATAGGTTTTAGATTGTATTTTATGAATACCAAATTAAATCATCAAACAGCAGAATACGAGGGAAAAAAACTCGACGCATCAATCGAAAATGGCCGCCTGGAAGTATTTCATGATGGACAAATTAACCCGCAAAACAGCAGAATACGGTTTCCCGATGTGGTTCATGAACACGATTGATGTGCGGAAAACCTCACCATATGTGGCCCGCAGCGACTAGCGGAATGGCCATGTTCTCGGGCGTCGGTCACAATTCACTACCCGTTAATGTTTCACGGAACATAATTTCATAGATTAACATTCACAACGGGTCGGCAATCATTGTTTCCGCCATTGCTGACCGAATAGCATGCTGTTTCAAAACCGTTTATCGGTTCGCTGTCTTGTTTTTATATTTCCCTCTCCGGCGAGACAGCAAATAAATATACGAAGCAACCCGCATGTGGTCGAACCCGCATGTCTTTTTCTAATGTCGGTTTTAGCAAATTGGTCCCCGGCTTTAAAACAGTTGATCTTCCTTTCTAGCGAGTCGCGCTGAGCGAGAGGCTAAATAGCGCTGACACTTTTAACAAAGGCGAACGGCTCAAATTTCCCCTTTAGTTTCCTATTGTGTCAATTAGCTGACGTTTAAATACGATAGCCGTTAAAACAGTCTCTTTAGAATCTGTTTAAGGTCTATCAACACACAGATTAAGGAAGAAAAAGGAGAAGGGTGTATATTTCGCCATGTTATTATGAGGTTGCAATGGATATGAGGATGCAAGCTAAGATGATTGATTCTTATGCATATAAAACGTGAACTATATTGCTATCAAATATACACACACACGCTCGCGCAAACACACACACACACACACACACACACACATATATATATATATATATATATATATATAACTACTTCATTTACTCACATAAAATTAATATACGAAAGTATAGATTTATGCGTAAACTTTAAGTATTTACTTCAAAAGTGCTCAATACACAGGTAGAGCTAGTTAGTAATTTATAAAATATATATGGTGATTAAGCTACACTGAATATTCGGCGTTTCATCCACTCTAGGATTCCTCAGGCTTATGCGCATAAGCCTGAGGAATCCTAGAGTGGATGAAACGCCGAATATTCAGTGTAGCTTAATCGCCATATATATTTTATAAATTACTATATATATATATATATATATATATATATATATATATATATATATATATATATATATATAATGCTCCCTGTCTTTGGTTGAGCATATTGGGAAGTGATGTACAAACTGCCATTAGCATATTAAGCAACGCTCTTTGTGTAAACAAGTTGATCTTAGGCGTTTGGACAATGTCAAAACATTATTAATTCACTGCCCGAATAGCAACAGTCGAATAGCGTAACGGTTGGAAGCGGTTGAGTTTCGATCTTGGCTTGAAGTAGTTGCTTGTCTGGTCGCACTGATGAGCTGTGATACAGCGAAATAATAATGTATATATCTCTTGGCTGTGTGTTTGTCTCTCAGTTCCACTTTTTCTCGGAAACTATTCAGCCGATCTGACTGAAATTTTGTATGGACCTTTGTCATGATGAGGTGTAGTGAACTAAGTATCGTGGTATCCATTTCATGCACAGTTACGGATTAATACGGATTAGTCAACACAATATCACATTTAATATTGAAGTTTTCTCGGAAACTACTGGGCCGATCTGATTGAAATTTTGTATGGATCTTTATTATGAAAAGGTGAAGCGAACTAAGTATTATGGTATCTTTTGCATAGTTAGGGATAAATAAAGATTGATAACGATTAATAACTGCAATACCACATTTATTCTAAAAGCTTCCTCGAAAACTACTGGACCGATCTGACTGAAATTTTATGGATCTTTGTTATGATAGGTACAGAGGATTAAAACTGGCACTTGTTCTATGCATGGTTACGGATTAGTAGGGATTAATATGGATTAGTATGTACGCAAAAATCAACACAAACTTAACCTATATAACTATCAATTTGGTATAAACAACACATTCTAAGTCAAACGGTTATATTTGGCCGTTTAAGCGGGCAAAATGTCTTATATATATATATATATATATATATATATATATATATATATATATATATATATATATATATATCACTGAAACACTACCGTGTTTGAATATATGGTTAAGTGTTAATTTTACTCATTTAGAACTGCTTTAAAGCTTCACTGCTCACTCATTTTGCGACCAAATTTCAAACCATTTTTACAGTTCATAGGTCACATTCTCGGCTATATTTGAAACCAGTTATAAAAAAAAAATACTGGTGTTCAAAAGTCCTCAGAATTAGTAAGAAACGTGAGAGACGGTTTCTTCTTATTGACTGTTGGTTACCATAGCAACTTTTTCAACATTGACGTTTAAGAGACGATTTCTTTTGATTGGCTCTTGGTTACCATAACAACTTTTCCGTCGCCGACCACTTTATAAATCATAGATGGAATGTCGCTCGCATGCCATCACATTTGGGTTATATAGAGAGAGTAAGCAAAATGCCGTGGTAGTGTTGATAATAATTCGCTTATGACGTCGCCCCTTAATTCTGTTTCTCTCCTTTTTGTCTGTCCCTACTGTTTATTTACTTAATTGCGCCTTTTATTGGTTTGTTTTCTTTAGTCAATTTAAGAAGTTGGTAATATTTTTTTATTGATTCTTAACGATGCGTATGAACACAAAAAAGAAAATATTATTTCAAAGCAAAACCTGAAAAAATCACGGATTACGTAGAAAAAGGCGAACACAAAAAGTAATATGGTAAAAATAAAGCTTAGAAAAGTAAAAGGACTGGTTGTTAAAACAGGAAAAGGAAAAGACAAGATATTCTAGTAAAAATATAAATTTATAACTTAAAATATTGCAGCATTAAGAATTTATATAGAATGTTAAATTGAATTATGAAAGATGCTTATTTTTTTTATTAGAATATACTGTCCTTTTCATTTCCAGTTTTAACAACTAGTCCTTTACTTTGCCATGTGTAAATATTTACCATATTACTTTTCATATGCTCGTATATATATATATATATATATATATATATATATATATATATATATATATATATATGCAACTTTGTATGTGCGTGAGTTCGTCCTTATAGACTCCGAAACGGCTGAACAGATTTTCTTTAAAATTTACAAAACTTGTGTTTATAAGTCTGGGAGTGATTTCAGTTAAGTTTTTTCTCAGAATACCCCCGATAATTACCGATAATCGATAATCGAAACCGTTATTTTAATTTATCTATCATCGGGAAAGCAATTTTCCTTGTCGTCGCTTAGCAACAATGAGAGAACAATGGGCCGTGAAAATTCTACTGTGTGTAAGGTTATAGCGTTTTTTTTTGTTTTGTTTTTGTTTTTTTTGTATCTTTTTTTTTTTGTTTTTTGCATGACGTGGTCTCTAGGTTCAAACCCCGTAAATTTCTTAATGTTTTTTTTTTTCGTTAACTGGAAAGAAGTTTATATGAAATAATTTTATAACAGAAACAATAATTCCTCTCGAATGTAATGTAAAATAACATATATTTTGAACTAATTTACTGCGTGGAGGTACGTGAAGCTTCTTCCCCGGGCGATTTCATGGATTTTGATGACAATAAAAATATAGGCGTGTGAAATATTCGTTGATCATCATTCAATCTCGGGCAATGTCGGATCTCCCTGCTAATATATATATATATATATATATATATATATATATATATATATATATATATATATATATATATATATATATATATATTGTAGGTATGAAATTTTAAAAGACAAATGCACCGTTTCTTTTACGAATGGTTTTAAACATTTGTCTGGGAGGAAACAAATTAAAATTGATTCTTCTTTATTCCCTTTCCTACATTTCTATACCCTTCATTTAGGATATGAATCAAAATAATAATTTAAAAAAAAACGGGGTCCTGGATATGACCTTAAACTATATCTGATGGTGAGGGCCCAGCTTGTAGGCTTTCGGAAGTGTTGAGCCACCCCTTATATGCCATTGCTTCTGGGTCCACTCTGACCCGGAGTGGTAGTACCTATTAGGGTCCTAACTATGGGTTGAATAGAAACCGACTTAAATATATATATATATATATATATATATATATATATATATATATATATATATATATATATATATATTCTATTAAAAATCTTTTCTTCAAAATCATTGGATTCGGCATTAACCAACTGAAAAGGGTTGATATGCCGTAAAACAAAAACAACTAACCAACCAAATCAAAAAAAACTAACCTTAATCATAGACAACAATGGTAATACACCGAATATTATTTCTATATTAAAATTCTGTACCTAGAAATATATCATTAAGAGGTAAATATTTGTCTTAGAACCTATCAAGACAAAGAACAACTCAATATATTACACAGATCAATAAAAACAAGAAAAAATGTTGTGAAAATAAAAAGTGACTAAATTACAATACATATTATTTCATCATAGTGGTTAACCCATTGATTTTCAAAAATAATCCCTTTTTTATCCGTTAAGGATTAGGAATGGTTATTCCGTGTTAAAAAGTTGTTGAATTAACCTATCTATATAATTATAAAACTCAGATCAGCTTGCTTGCTTAGGCGTTTAAATCGTCCATCCGGTTTGAAAAATTCTGCGCATGCGTATTACATGAAAACAAAACCGTGAAGTTTTTTTTTGTTTTTTTCATCGAAGATTTTTTCGTGTTTAAAATATGCAAATAAAAACAAAATAAATCTCTTTTTATCATCGGCATTTCACGAATTTTATTTATATTTTTCATTGCAAGTTGAAATCGTTATCAAACAGTTAAAAGAAAAAAAATACTTTCTTTCATTTTTATTTTTTAACCGTTGAAAACTTTTTAAATTCATTTTTTATGTTACAATTTGAGACGCTAAAACAAACGCAAACTATTTAACATTACAATAACAGAGCTGTTGACTTGTGATAAGTGCTTTCGTTAAGAGTCGCACTTTTTTACTTACAAAGCCATTCGGCGGAAGTGACACTAAACAAAATTTAAGGTTCGGATGACTAACACTATATAATGGAATTTTTTTATCGTTAAAGTGGTGGCTATCGTTGTACTCGCAAGCGCGCATATTTTTGTCATAATTAATATACTCACTATTCCATAGCTATCCTTAAAATATACTGACCCAACGGGTCACGGGTAGTCTAGTAACTATTAAAATTCACTCAATTTTCATCAGATGTCTTACCACTACTCCACGACGCAACCGGAACTCCGGAACGTTAAAATTAAGCAAAGGCAATCCAACCGATACGATGACTTGCAAAAATGAATCGCAAAGAATCGACGCCACCTTGTTGAAAAGTTGAGGGTGAAAGAATTAATGTTTTTGGCCAATTTTTCGATATTTGTCGTTCGAAGGGTCGAGAGTCAAAGCGATGATATATATATATATATATATATATATATATATATATATATATATATATATATATATATATAAAAGTGAACGTGTCTGTGTATCTGTGTGTCTGTGTACATTTCCCTACGCAATAACTCTGTCAATTTTTAGTCTACAGACTCGAAATTTGATATACAGGTTACTGAGATTTGGGAAAATCGATGTGATCGGTTTTGGGCCAAAAATTTGGCGATTAAGGGGTCAAAGTTCAACGATTTGACCTTTGAGAACTCTACCAAACTCCTCCGACAATTTTGGGTCTACGCACTTGAAATTTTAGATATAGGTTCCGTGGATATGGATCTAACTGAATAACGTGATTTGAGTCCAAAACAATAAATGTTAAGGGGTTATAATAGGGGTCAAAGTTTTTAAAAAATTGACCTCTGCGGTCTCTTCCAAATTACTCAGACAATTTCTGGTCTAAATATTTTAAATTTTACATAAAGAGTATTCAGAGATAGGGCAAGCTTTTTCATCAGTTTGGGTCGAAAATTTTTAGTTACCAATATATAAATATATGTATGTATGTCTGTTTGCATGTCTGCCTTAAACTTTCAATAGAGGCGACGGATTTTACCAAGATCAGTATCGTTTTAAAGTTCGATCTTTCATACACAAATATCGAACTATTGCCTAAAAACATTAATATCTTTCCCTTCAACTAGGCACTTTTCTACAGAGGGGGGGGTCACTTTTATCGCCGATATTTTTTAAAGTTATCCTCTCCTTTGGATTGTCTAGCCTTAATTTTTAAAAATATCTCTTCCGGTTTGACGGTGGTCGTAACAGCATAAACGTTAGGTTTTACCCCGTTCTTTTCCTCCTTTGCGTTACGGGTTGGAGCCTGCCTTCCTACTACCACTTTTTTTTTTTTTGCTCAACATACACATCCAAACACCCGGGCAACGCCGGGCGCCCATGCTAGTATATATATATATATATATATATATATATATATATATATATATAT
>NC_136483.1:137909636-137922136 GCF_053919585.1 Euprymna scolopes
GCAGAGCGGCACTAGGGGCCCTAAATGATTGGATTTTTATGGACCGTTCATTTATGGGTCATTAGCTGGTTTAAATAGTTTTTAAGGGGTCAAAATTGAAAAAAAATCGTTATGCATTCATCTTAGTTTATTTTTAATTTCTAATCATTTTATATGCGTGCCACGTTGCTTTGAATGTCACAGTGTTGCTTTCCTGTGGTGATTCTAGCCGATTGCACCCAAATACATTTTTACTTTTAAAATCACGACTCTATAATAATACAGGTTAGAAAAGCATTTCTAGGCTTTAAAATTAAAGGTACAAAATACAATTTGAAATTTCTCTATCTTCAACGTGCACTTTTATAAATTTTACAGAGTAAGGTATAAAAATTTAATTTAAATTGAATCAAAAAATTACCTTGGATTTATTTTATGTAATGTACATTCTGTTGCCCTTTTAAAAAAATGATTTAAAATTTTATATCTATATCATTAATTGCTAGATGAAAGATAATGTTTTTAACATACATACATACATTCATATATATATACATAAATACATATACGTACCATGCTATATTAAAATTGTATATCCGTTTCAAATTCGGTGTACTAAAGATAATTTTCAATAGAATCGAATAAAATGAAAATTCCTGCCATTCAAATTATACATATTTAAAGAGAATAATTTCTATCAATTCCTTTATGTGTGTTCAATATAATATGAGGAAAAATAAAAATAATGACCTTATTATATTTGTAGCTGAACTATTTCTTATGTATACAATTAAAGAGAACGTCGTCTTCTTCATTTAATAGGTTACGTACATGTTTAATTATTCAAACAAAACCTGGCCCTGTCGGTGGGGCATTAGAATACACCGACTGCCCCCCCCCCCTTCAGAGGGTAAAAGTCCCTCAATGGGGGTCCTGGATATGACCTTAAACTATATCCAATGGTAAGGCCCCAGCTTGTGGGCTTTAGGGAGTGTGGAGCCACCCTTTAATTACCATTGCTCCCAAGTCCACTCTGACCCAGAGTTGTAGTACCTGTTAGGGTTCCAACTATGGGTTAAATAGAAACCGACAACAACAAATATATTCTATTAAAAATATTTTCTTCAAAATCTTTGGATTCGGCATTAAATAACCCGAAAAGTGTTGATATGCCGTAAAACAAAAACAAACAACCAACCAACATAAAACAAAACCTACACAATCTGTCAAAAGCTTTATTAACTTGATTTTTTTTTACATTTGATGCTCCATTGAATAGTATTGTTTTTAATATGTCAAAAATGTCAAGACAATTAAGTTAAATGTGAAAAATCTCGATCATAAAATGTATGTTTATATTTTCAATTGTTTGGCTTTATGAATATGTGGTTCCGAGTTGACTGTTTTTGTACTGTATAGGTTTGTATCGTTTTGTTTATCAATATTAATCGTCACATTATTATTGTTGAAGATAACTCTTTATTAAAAGATAAATATGTTTCATCTTCACTAACAATAATCAGAGTGACTTATATACCTGTACGACTCAGATAATTCTAATCCAACATTTTTAACTAATCGGCCACTGTGACAGGCTATAATTTTAATTTGAGAAAAATAAGCCATATATTTTATATTGTGTTTGAGTTCTCAAGGAATAGAAATTGCAACATATATATATATATATATATGTATATATATAGATATATATAGATATATAGATCTGAAAACTTGTATATATATATATATATATATATATATATATATATATATATATATATATATATATATATACAGTGATGATCATATTTATTGGCACGGTAAAATAAAAGTTAAATTTTGTCTAATAAATTCTAAAAAAGGGACTAAATTAAAGAAAATAACAAAGTATATTATGTATTTTTAACTGGCCTTTCCGATGCAGCAATCGGATTTTAGAAAAAAATAAATAACAAAGGAACAACAAACATAATTGCAAAAAACCCTTGTTCAAAATTATTGGCACGATTTATTTAATAATCAATTGTATAGCCTTTGGCCTTGATTACCTTCCTCAGTCGCTTTTCATAGTTTACAACCAAGTTGTTGCACTCTTCAGTAGTAATTTTAGCCCACTCTTCCTGACAATAATCCTCCAATTGAATAAGATTCTTAGGCTTCCTTTGCATTACCCTCAATTTTAATGTTCTCCATAAATTTTCAATTGGATTAAGGTCTGGGCTTTGTGATGGCCACTCCAAAACATTAATATGATTGTCCTCAAGCCCTTTCTTAGTCAGTTTAGCCGAATTCTTTGGGTCATTATCTTGCATGAACCATCAACGACGACCAAGTGAGAGCTCTTTAGCGGGAGTCTTTCAGGTTTTCATCCAATATTTTAACATAATCTTCCTTTTTTATGCTACCTGTGACCTTAACAAGTCGCCCTGGTCCAGAGGCAGCAAAGGATCCCCAAAACATCAAACTGCCTCCACCGTGCTTCACTGTGGGTATGGTGTTCTTAGGCAGGAAAGCTTCGCCAGATTTTCTGTAAATATAAGACACTTTATTATGGCCAAATAACTCTATTTTCGTTTCGTCAGTCCATAGAACACGTTTCCAGAATGCAACATCTTTATCAATATGACGTTTTGCAAAGGCTAGCCTTGCTTTCAGGTGCATAGGCTTCAATAAGGGAGTCTTTCTCGGACGACATGCTTTTAAACCAGCTCTCTTCAAAACTCTACCAACTGTATGTAGAGATACATTCACTCCAGAGGTGCTCTGTTCATCAACAATCTCCCCAACAGAGATCCTTGGGTTTTGTTTTACTTGTCGAACAATTTTCCGTTCATCTCTTGGGGAAAGAATCCTTTTTCTCCCTCTACCCTCTAAACTCATAACGTGGCCTTGCGATTTGAACTTGTTTATTATGGCTCTAACAGTGGATTTGGGAAGGTTTAGCTTCTTTGAAATCTTATCATAGCCCTCCCCATTGGTATGGCATGCTACAACAAGCTTCCTGACGTCTTCGCTGTGTTCCTTAGTTTTAACCATGGCGATTGAAAATTATAATTTAGTCACTTATAATAGTTTAAATAAATCGCTATCTAAAAATTATCTGAAAAAAATTATTCACTGAATTAGCGTTAAACAAGCATAATATGGCTATAAAAAAGTTCAGAAAGCACGTAAACCGGAGATTGATTGATATTATACTGATACTAAAAGAAAAACAAAGCCGTGCCAATAATTTTGAACAAGGGTTTTTTGCAATTATGTTTGTTGTTCCTTTGTTATTTATTTTTTCTAAAATCCGATTGCTGCATCGGAAAGGCCAGTTAAAAATACATAATATACTTTGTTATTTTCTTTAATTTAATCCCTTTTTTAGAATTTATTAGACAAAATTTAACTTTTATTTTACCGTGCCAATAAATATGATCATCACTGTATATATATGGCAACTTGATCATCTAGACCTCTCTCACGTCGGGATTCGATTCAATATTCCAATATATATATATATATATATATATATATATATATATATATATATATAGCCAGTAGAGTTTAGTTTCCTAGAAGTACATCCAATAAAACAACATGTGTCTACCAAAATAGTGCTCAGTGAGTGAACAGAGCAGGTATATTAATTTTATTTATACAAACATTAATGGCTACATATGTGCATACATGTTTCTGTAATCACCAACGTTGGGGGATTACGTCTTCAGGCCAAGAATTACCGTCGAAAGTGATATTTCCACCAAATACATTTTCTTATTTCGTTTATCAAGTTAGAATGCAACCTGGGTGGGAGTCATTAAAACGGTGAGAGGATAAGTGAGGTCTTTGAAGATAATAAACATCTTTTTCATTTCCCTTTCCCCCATCCAACCTAACCTGTCTGTTTCTACTTTAGATGTATCATTTGGTGGCAAGGTACATGTATATATATATATATGTCTATATTTGTGTGAGTTTGTATGTATAAGTGTATTTTATGTATGCATGTATGTTTGTATATTTATATATATGTGTATCTATGTATCTGTGTGTGGTTGTATTTGTATGTGTGTATGTATGTATATGTATGTATATGCATGTATATTTCTGAACTATTAGAATAGGCTGTCTCGTGTATGACTGTTGTAATAATATAGATTACAAGAATGTATGGATGTCCGAATGTTGTTTATATGTATGATATATATGTATGTGTGCGTGTGTATGTGTGTATATATATATATGTATAGATATGCATGTATGTGTGTATATGTGTGTGTATATATATATATATATATATATATATACACCCGTCTGGAGTGTAGTAGCCTACTATTGCATATATGAAGGGGTTACCACGCTTCTGAAGTAAAGAAAAATGCCATTATTTGTCTCTGTATGTCTGCATGTGTGTGTGTGTATATATGTGCGGGTGTAGCAAAGTGTAGGCATTTATAAGTATATTGATATATTAATATATATATAGGTACATGTGGGGTTTAGATAACTTTAGTGTTTTATGTTTATTCATATTTTTTGTTTATTTGTTTTTATTTTTATTTTATTTTATTTTTATTTATTTTTTGTTTAGTTTTATTTACCTTGTTGTAATTTTAACTTTATTCCTGCGTAGTTTAGAGTTATTGCCTAGTTTCAGTACGTGTGTTGTGAGTAAAATAAAAGCGTACAGCATAGATTCGCTTTTGAATATATGTATTTACGTGAGTGTGTGTGTGTGGCGGTGTCTGTGTATGTGTGTGTTGTGTGTGTTGCATGTATGTGTGGATGGATGTAGATTGAAAGGCACCGGTCAGTACTTAGTTGACCATAGCTAATGCTCTTAATTTACAGACTCCAAGACAAAAAAACTAAATTCTCAATGACCTTATGCCATAAAAACCAAAAGATTAGGTTGGATGGGGTAAAGGGAAATGAAAAAGATGTTTATTATCTTCAAAGACCTCACTCATCCTCTCACCGTTTTTATGACTCCCACCCAGGTTGCATTCTAACTTGATAAACGAAATATGAAAATGTATTTGGTGGAAATATCACTTTCGACGGTAATTCTTGGCCTGAAGACGTAATCCCCCAACGTGGGTGATTACAGAAACATGTATGCACATATGTAGCCATTAATATTTGTATAAATAAAATTTATATATATATGGATATTGCATCGAATCCCGACGTGAGAGAGGTCTAGACGATCAAGTTTCCAAAGGCCATACAAATGTTTATAGCGGTGTACTTTCATCCAAAATTTTTAGGACTCCAAATGCTTGCCACAAGATAAAGTAGACGTCAGTTTTGTACATCAACGTTGTCCTTTTAGATCTGTAACTCTATCGTTCCCGCAGACTGTTGTCAACAGTCATGGTGGATTACGAGCTAAATGCGATCCCCAACCGCGGTATCACAAATATAACATGATCTAGTGTCAGACGTCTCAAATGTATTCAGGCGTTCAATGGACGCTGAAACCACGCACATATCAGCTTTAGCTCCGAGTTGTACAAAGCGCGGATATCTCAAGTTCATATGTCTACACAATTTTAGCACCAACGGGTTTTCAAAAATACTACAATTTTACTTTCGCTCTCCAGGACGTCTCTAAAAGTGGTTATCGGTCGCTGATTGAGGCTATAGGTTTCTCCTCTTATTCGGCTGTAAACCCTGGTCATTGAAAGGTCTGGTTTGTTGACATCTATAAAAAACTAAATCACTTTCAAAATACGAAAAATATTTTTTTAAATAAACAAGCCATTGGTAATCTTTTTCTTATCAAAAATAATTATTCGGTTATGATTAATTTCACATTGTTTGTTTTCTTTAATGCATTAATCTGCAAAATTTATTGTACATTTTGTAAAATTCTTCCCTCTGATGAGAAGATTTGCATTCTTCGAAACTCCATGGAATAAGGTTTTTCTTATTAATTTGAACTCCTTGTGGATAATAAAAATTTTGTATACGTTCCTGGCAGATTAATAACGGTTTTTTAAAAATTTGAATAAATTTTCAATAACAAGATTTTATTATATATATATATATATACAGAGAGAGAGAGAGAGAGAGAGAGGGGAGATTTACACTGAGAAAGATCGAAGGATAGGTCGAAAATTATGTGCTTTTGAAGGAAACATTCTTGTTTTTTTTTCAAAAGACTTTTTGTAGTCCTACACGTCAACACAGAGGAAATAAATACAGAAAAGATATAAACATTTATATATTTTTCGTATTGATTTTTTATTCATACATATTTAAATATATATATATATATATATATCCCAAACCTCTGAGCTTGATGGAGGGGAGACTAAAACTTGCTGCTATTGATTTCAAATGATCTGAAATAACAGCAAGAGGAGACTTGATTCCAAATATTTCTCATATGTAATATCTCCCCTCTTTTGGAAATGGGGTACGATTATGAATATTTCAGTATCAAATAATCCTCATGCACTGAGATTTACTTTATGTATGAAAACCAAAGGGGGAAATACAACATATGAGAAATATTTGGAATCAAGTCTCTCCTTGCTGGTGTTCCAGATCATTCGAAACTATGGCAGAAAGTTTTAGTCTCCCCTCCATCAAAGCCAGAGATTTGAGAGAAATATCAGATATTTTGTAATTCATATGCAAAACTAGGAAAACAAATGACTATGTTTGAAACATTTTATGGCTGTAAAAAAGTGCCAAAAATAGGCTCTGGATGATGGATGATCCCCTTAATGTGCAAGCTAAAGGTTAAATATCACATAGCTCCCTACGCAATTCAAGTCATTACCTTTTCAATGAGTCTTTATTTGTTAAATTCTGACCAATAGTCGCTGAGATTTGAAAACTCACAAATTGCAAAAAAAGGTGATATATATATATATATATATATATATATATATATATATATATATATATATATGATAGGATAATTTCAATATTTTTCCCGATTCCGATACAAGTACCGATTCCGAACTAAATTCCCAATTCCGATACAATTACCGATTCTGATTCAATATAAATCTCTAAATATTTTACTATAAAATTGTTGTTTGTCCCGATTATTGTAAAAAGACATCTTAAATGTGCATGTATTTTCTCAAACGTAAAAACACACTTGTGAGGAGGTTATCTAGAGATTTTAGGCTTACTGGTAGTTTATATCAATAAATATTTATTATTTTATCAGTACTACGAGCAGTGGGAGATATTTCATAAATACAAAATAAAATAAAATAGATAATTAAGGGAATCGGTTTTTGCATCGGTAAATAGGCTCAAATTTTACCGATTCTGATACCCCAAAATGCTCTGATTTTTCCGATTCCCAATTCTGATTCCAATAATCGTCCCAACACTAATATATATATATATATATATATATATATATATATATATATATATATATATATATATATATATATATATATATATATATATGCTAGTAGTCAAATTAAATATTGAAATGCTCATATTTTTAGTTCTATGGGACGAAACTACACGAAACTTTGCAGGCTTTTTGGAGATTTTAATACTACTCTATGGTTAAAATGTTATGAGAATCGACTAAACAAAATCTATATTTTCAAGTCCATAAAATATGCCTAAATTTGCCTACCTTTAAATATATAGTGTTCTGGCAGGCCAGCTCTGGTTTAGCTGCTTTGGGATGAATTTTGTTTAGTTTTTTTTTATTTGGCTTGGTTATCTTTCTTGTGGTTATGCTAGGCCATTAATATATGTATATCTAATATATAAAAGGCTATATATCTGTCAGTCTTTCTCTATTTTCAAACTCTATCTCCTCCGAAACCTAAAGTCGCAGAGCAGCACCTGGGGCATCATATGATTGGATTTTTTTATATACCGTTCTTTTATGGGACTTTAGTCAGTTAAAATAGTTTTTAAGGAGTCAAAACTGGGTCCAAATCGAAAAAATCATTATACATTATGTACATTCATCTTAGTTTATTTTTGAATTTTGAATTTTTAATCAGTTCATATGCGTGTTACATTCACTGAATAAAATCTGCGTGACTTTTTGTCATATATATGTATATATATATATATATATATATATATATACATACGCACATACACACACACATATATATATATATATCATAATTTAGTAATTTAAATTTTATGATTTAAAACGGTTAAATTTTAAATCTAGAATTTTTATTATATGCAAAACAAAGAATACATTTCAATAAGTATATCTCCTTAACCCATAGGTTTTCGATGTTTACCCATCTCCTAAGAGGAAAAAATATTAGCAAATATTACAAATGGTTAATACCTAATTTGCTAAAGGCAATAAACATAGAAAATCATAATTAAAAGTTTTTAAAACATAGAGTAAGGGAAATTAGATATTGGTTCAGAATGAAAAGGATATTGAACTTCGTATCCAAATTATATGATAAATCCTGAAGTAAGAGTTTTTGGAAGCAGAGAGGTAAAAGGATTCAATGCGTATTGTAATCCTTCCAAGGTACAAGGTAACAATCCGAAGTGATTCCTTGGTTTCTCCTTTGGTTAGATGAGATATCTGGTACATATTTTATTATTAGAAGAAGTTTAAAAAAAAAAAACATATAACTGTTTATAATTCTTTAATATATGAGTTATATAATCCACTCCAAGTGTAATTTCAAATTGTGAATAAAAACACAATTTCCGGAGACGGATAAAACAAAATGAAATAAATAAAAGGAAAGGAAAGAATTGCTTAACAAAACCAAGCAAAATAGACATTTAAAAAGGTTTAGTGCTTAAAATTATGTTTATGAATCAAATTTATAAATCAGCGCAAGTGAAAAAGATATCCAATTGAATTCTTATTCTAAAATTTGAAAAGGTGGTCGTGGGAGAATCAAATTTGAAGAGATGAAGAAAAGGAAGAAACGAAAAATGGACGACGGGAAACAATGTCGAGATAAGCAGAAAGCACATACAGCGCCTAGAATTCCTAAATCGTCGCCCATCTGGTATTAGTCAGGCTCAACGTTGCTTAGCTTCGTTATAACTATATATATATATATATATATATATATATATATATATATATATATATATATATATTATTCTTTTACGAAGAAATATGCACTAAGGCTAAGTGAAAACTAGTAATCCTCTTTAATAGAGAGCTTGGCTCATGTCTTTGTGGAGGGGGACATATGGCGTACGTGTATCTAATGGGCGTCTAAAGGGGATGAATACGTCCATATTTGAATACATACTTAAAGACTTCTATACGTATCGATTAAATGAAGAAATCTTTTATTCTGACGCGGTTTGCAATGCACATTAGCCGAATGATTCGCTTAATCAAATACTTGAATTTGACCTGACAAATAACGGAATGGCGTCTTTTTAAATAACCCTGAAAAATGTCACCTACTATTAAGCACAGGAAAGTTCACACCTACAAATATATTGGCTTAATTTTCTCGGAATAAATCAATTCTACACCCCCCCCCCCACACACACACATATATATATGATTTCCCCTTTTCATTCTTCCTCTTTCCCTTCTTTCTTTCTTTCTTTTTTCTTTTCTTCTTTTATCCCTTGAGTCTTTTCCTTTTTTTTCCTTATCTCTTAACCTTTCATTGATGATAGTGGGGGGGGGGAATATATGAGAGGACAACGTAAGTCGTGCATTTTCTGACCACAAAAATTATAGTCGAATTAAAAGTATTTTTATAACTGAATAACCCCGATTAAATCTGAAACGCCTTTTTAACATAGATCTGTCAAATCCACATTTCCCTACTGTTTGAACACACTAGTATGTTTAAGATTTAGGGCGGCCATCAGATACGCATACAAATACATTTCTTTCTAGTCTTCCATTACCTCTATCTCGACCTTTAACACTTCCATTCCTATATCTAAGTACAGACTCAAATCCGTACACATATCGGATCTTATTTGCATAAACCAAATCTCATTTTCACAACATTTGACGGAACCTCCTGATAATAGCTCCGTGTGACGAGGAAGACCTGAGATTTTCATTGCAAACTTTGCTTTCGCATAAGCTGTACCGCCTGAAGAGGTCTCTAGTTACTAGTAATTAGCTGACCGAAACATGCTCATGATTGTGTAGCAACATATTACTGCTTATGTAAAAACAAATAAAGAGTATACATATATATATATATATAATCATCCACGTACATCTGTATTCTCATGTACATCTATATCAAAAACCCTTGCAAATTTTTTTTTTTTTCACATTTTTTTATTTCCATACTTTTGGGGCCAGGTGCGAACGCAGACCCCACAACTTTATGAACCAGCGTTCTGCCTGATCAAACATATCCATTCCTGATCCTCGATACAGCTTCTATCATTATATGTAATCAGTTTTTTAAAATAGGCAACCATATAGGAGCCTATTCGTGACCAGACACACACACACACATACACACACAAACACACGCGCGAGCGAGCGCGCACACACACACACGTTCAGCTTTATATATATATATAAATAATTTATATATATATATTTATAAATAATTTATATATATATAATTTATTTCACGGAATTTTGCCTTTTTTATAACATCGAAATATTTTCCAGTAACGCGATTCCTTTGGATTTTAATTCTTGATACCGAACTTTTACCAGCTTTTCTTGGATTTTACCGTTATTGGATATTCTACTCTTCACTCGACCACCCATTTACGTGAAATCATTTTTCCTTTTTCCCCCCATTCCCTCTGCTTCACTATTTTTTAACTTTCACCAAGTAAGCTCTATGGCTTACTTGTAGTTTCATTAAATACTTTGCAAGCAAAATCCGATTCCGCATTTCGAAACTCCGCGGATTAAGGACAATACACTTAATTTGTGTCTCCTTTTTGAAAATTAATTAAATATGTGTTTGGACTCTTCTTAAAGTGTTTTAACATGTTTTATTAACTGTTTGTTCTTATATATATATATATATATATATATATATATATATATATATATATATATATATATATATGTATATATATGTATATATATATATATAGTAAGGAATCTACTCGCGCGGATTGCTCAACGTGTTAGCATTTCTACGTCTCTCCAGGACTTCAAATGAATTCCGTAGTCATAAAATAACCTTAGAATAAACTTTTCTCAGAATGCAGTCGAAATCCCAAGGAAGAAAAAAGAAAACACAAGGTAGGCACTAACCACCCTCTTACACCAATCGTCGGAGTTATTTTTATCAACTTGCCATTTCCACTTGAAATTTCTGTCGGTATTTATATCGTGTGCTAGTAAAAAAGTATTTTTTTTATCTGTGATTTTTTTCTAAAGCTATCTTCAACACATGATATATCCGGAACCGTAGTAGTCGTACACTTAAATTTTTTTAATATCAATATTCGAAAATATTCCCGGGATTTCCAAATATTTTCAATCCTAATCCACCACATATTTACCACATTTTTGTATGTTTCGTAAAATTTTACATGTCTTACTTAGTCAGACACACAACTCGTTTATGAATTTTGTCCCTAGTTTTTTTTTTTATATTTTAACATTTAAATTAAACTAGCTGGTCGTTCGACGTTGCCTGGTCGCACAATATTTTAATACGCTTAAATAGTATATTTTAATTTATGCAGATTGCGTACGTATTATTATCGAATAAATCCTCTATTTATTATCATATATTACGAAGAATAATTTAGCCGGTGAACTAATTCGCAAAATAAAATACAAAAATAATAATGATAATGTTTATCAAATACCGCTTGTGTTTGTTTGCAATATCACGTCAACTGATATTTGGGCTTGACGATGAATGGCCTGAAAAAGATACTTCTGATTAATGTGTAGTTTTAAAATATGCAAACGAAGAAGTGATTTGTGACAATTTTAAATGGTAACTCTTCTTTTATCGCAAATTGAACTCATTAATAAGAATGAGTTTAAATAAAATTGTGAGGTACACCCTGGCTTGAACAGGGGATCATTCGATCTGTAGTCGAATGCTCTACCACAGATGGCAATAAATCTGTTTTTTTCTTTGTGTGTGTGTGTGTGTGTGTGTGTGTGTGCGCGCGTGCGTGCGTGCGTGCGTGCGTGCGTGTGTGTGTGTGTGTGTGTGTGTGTGTGTGTGTGTGTGTGTGTGAAGAAATGATTTACTGAGATTTTATTATTTCTCTTGGCCGGTGTAACGTAAAATATTCCCCCTGAATTTTTTTTTTCTTTTTTATCTGTTAGAGAGAAAGATCGGATTTTTTTCGATTTTTGGTGCCTGTCGGATGAATTTCTGTACAAAATATATCTAAGAACACTGCAAGATATATAAATTCCCTTTGTGTGAAATTTGCAAAAGATGGACTCAGTCGTTTCTCAACCTACGAGGAAAGAAACTCACAGACACACACAAAGTTCTTTTTATATAATATATATATATGTATATGTATATATATATATATATATATATATATATATAGAGAGAGAGAGAGAGAGAGAGAGAGAGAGAGAGGGTAGATAGATAGATAGATAGATA
>NC_136483.1:137927136-137937136 GCF_053919585.1 Euprymna scolopes
ATAACTCCTCGAAAAATGTAACTCAAGCCCTAATTTTTTTCAATTAAAGGAGCAAAGACCAAGGTTTCATTAAAAAAAAAACAAAAAAACAATGTGTTTTTTTAAAAGGTTTTAACTTCGGACTTTACAGGTAAATTTCTAAAAAACACTACTTTTTTTTGTTTTAAATTTGAATATATTATTTATTGACCTTTTCTCTTCAATTTGTGATATATAACACTTTGGTGAGTAAATTATTTACTTTTTAATAGACATTTCAAAATGGGAGGCGTGAATTATTCTACCCACTGTCTTTCCAAGCTTATAACTACTCGAAAAATGTAATTGAAGCCCTATTTTTTTTCAATTAAAGGAGCAAGGACCTAGGTTTCATAAAAAAAACAAAAGAAAAAACAAACAACGTGGTTTAAAAAAAAAAAGGTTTTAAACTTCGAAATTTACTGGTAAATTTCTAAAAACACTACCTTTTTTGTTTTAAATTTGAATATATTACTTATTGACGTTTTCTCTTCAATTTGTGATATATAAAACTTTGGTGAGTAAATTAATTATTAACTTTTTAATAGACACTTGAAAATCGGGGGGGCGTGAATTAAAAAAAACGTTTGTCTAAAATATTATATTCCGTTTATTGAAAAGAGCATAAAATTTCACATTGACCCTGAAAATATCGTAAAAATAGAATCAATAGAAAAATTTTGATAGATTTTTAAATTTAAAAAATTGAAAAATATTGAGTTCGTAAAATTCATTACTGTTTTTTAAAAAATAAAAGAAAGTATTTCTATTACTTTTAAAACAACTTTAATAGTTTATTTTGGAAGTATAATCCATAAAGAAAATAAACTACCCACTTTTAAAAGAGAAATTACGAGTTTTTTTATATTTTATTCGCAGTTTCGTGATATGGGTGTCAAAAATTCCTACAAAAATTCTGATACATCTACTAGATTGGAGTGTTTATTCGTTGTAAACGTACCCGACAACCTATAAATGTCGACATTTCCAATGTGAATGGTAAGCTGGACTTATGTAAAAAATAACAAAAAGATATACCAAACCGACTTTTTCGTTTAAAAATGGAATTATTTCCCTTTCGTTATTAACTTCTTTTTTTATATAAATATTTTGTGTTTCATATACATAAAGTACAATTGTTGAATGTTACTGTTTTGATTATATTCGTTTGGGGGGGCACAATTAAAAAATTAAGAAAGATTAAAACGAAGCGAAATTCAAGTTTCCGTTCCATTTTTACAACATCCGTAAAACAGCGCATACTCAGCAAGTTTTATCGTAATTTATAAGCATAATGTTGAAACACTAAATCAACATTTTACTTATCTTTTTGCATAATTAATGATGGAAGTATTTTTCTGTTTATTTTCTGAACATCTGTTAAAAAAAATAATTTGTACAGTCTCTTGAAAAAAAAGAATCAAACTTTTCTCTACTTTCACATAACTATTTACAGTGTTCATGTAAAGCATTCATCTGTTCTTTTTATAATAAAAAATTCCGTTTTCAAAGAGAAACGTTTACTGCCAAATTTCTTTTTAAAAAAAGTGCAAGTTTTCCTGAAAAGAAAACTTTCACCTAACAATTTATGGTAAAAAAAATTAATCTTTTTGGGGGGAAAAAATAACAACTTTTATTGATTAAAAAAATTGCAAAAAATAATAAAAGTAAATAAACGAACAAAATGCAATTTTTCTTGAGGGATGTGTTCCATTTTAAAAAACTGAGCCACAGCAACGCATGGCCGGATACAGCTAGTATATATATATATATATATATATATATATATATATATATATATATATATATATATATATATATATATATATTTGGTATTTATTTGATTTTGTTTGCGATACTTTTTGAATGAATATATATATAATTTGTCCGAACATTCACGGTGCTAACCCATGATTCGTTTGGTCAGTATTTATCATATATCTGTATCTTCCTTTCTCGCGCTTCTATTTACTCTTCCCTTACTCTAACTCTATTTCTCTCTTAATGACTGAAATACAAAATTTGTATTTAAAAAAAAAATCTTCATTAAACATCTATTAAATCAAAATGAATCTGTTCAAGATATCTTATCAACTGTCACCGTATTAAACCATATATATATATCTAAAATATAAGGCTGAATGTGTGTGTGTGTGTGTGTGTGTGTGTGTGTGTGTGTGTGTGTGTGTGTGTGTGTGTGTGGTCACGAATAGGCTCCTATATGGTTAACTATTTTAAAAACTGATTACATTACGAGACACAGGAATGGGTATGTTTGATTTGCCAGAACGGTGGTTCATTTAAATTGTGGGGTCTGCGTTCGCGCCTGGTCCACAAAGTATGGAAATAACAAATTTAGAAATTTAAAAAAAACGTTTATAAGTGTTTTTGATATAGATGTACATAAGAATAGTTTGATAAGTATGTTTCAACTTAAATAGGGATGGTATAGTAAAATTGTGGGTCTGCGTTCGCGCCTGGCCTCCATAGAATGGAAATAGGCACAAACTTTAATAAAGACTTTTCATATCTATCTGCGTAAGTATACTTTGATAATTATGTTTCAGTTTGAAGAAATCTGGTATAATAATTATGGGGTGTTCGTTCGCGCCTGACCTCTATGGAATGTAAATATGTCACAAAGTTTAACAAGGTTTTTTAATATGGTATCCGGTAGGATGTTCCAGCAGAAACGAAAATTTAAAATAATAATAAAAAAAAAAGGTAAATGTTACCTGTAGATGCCTCCAGTGAACAGAATTGTCTTTATTCTAATAGTTTCTTCCTCCGAACTGCTACACTTTGGAATTCATTTCCTGTTTCCAGCTTCTCTGACTTTACTAAAATGGGATCTCATCAGAGACGCGCCATGGCAAAATATCTTTTCACTTCCTGCTGAACAGTGCGCAAATGAGACCACTGAATGATTCAAAACAGCAATTGAAGCACATGTTCCAACGCGGAAATTTTATAGCAAGCCCCACTCTCCCCAATGGTTTACTTCCACATGTGCAGCTGCTATCGCGCAAAGGCAGCACGCGTACCGCAGAATTAACCGACATAAATCCAATTCAAACAGACAGAAGAATATAGAAGCCAGAAGTAACTGTAAGAAAGAAATAGCGACAGCTAAAAGAGAATTTATTGAAACCACCAAAAAACGCATCGAAGCACAGAAATTAGGAACCCGTGACTTCTGGAATATCTACAACAGTGTAGTAAATAATGGGCAATCAACAATTCCCCCACTATCCAACAATCATGAAGTTGTTTGGTCAGCAATCAAGAAGGCTAATATGCTTTCCAGTCAGTTTGTCTCCAACTCCACACTGGACCCTGCTAACCACCTTGACGATTTGGAAATCACCTCTTCTCAGGTGCATGCTATCATGAAAATCTTGACACTTCAAAAGCATGTAGACCTAAGCTCATCCCGGCTGTGCTATTAAAAAAGTGGTCTGTCGAATTAGCTCCAATTCTCTCCAAACTTTACAACAAATGCCTTAACGAATCTTGCTTTCCTACCTGCTGGAAAACTGCATCTGTGGTACCAGTTTTCAAGAATTTTGGCGAAAGAACTGACCCAGTAAATTACCGCCCCATTAGCCTCCTCCCACTTTTTGCCAAAATATTTGAGTCCATAATTAACCAAGCTCTAGTTCATCACCTTACAGATGCTAAACTTCTGACCGAATAACAATATGGATTTAGGCAAGCCCGTTCCACAGCAGACATTCTAACTGTAATCTCCGAGCGTATATACCAGTCACTTGACAAAGCAGGGGTGGGTAGAGCGGTAGCTCTACATATATCTAAGGCTTTTAACAGGGTATGGCATGAAGGTTTTCTCAAGAAAATCAGATCATACGGTATCACTGAAAGAATACTTAACATAATTAAATCCTTCTTAGATAAGAGAAAAATCCAGGTTGTTCTCGATAGTCGTATATCTAAACAATATGGTATAAATGCGGGAGTGCCTCAAGGGTCTATCCTTGGACCTCTATTATTCCTAATATTCATAAATGTCCTCCCTGACAAAATTGTCTGTGAGGTTGGTATATATGCTGATGACACCACGCTCTATAACAGACACGACAGGAAAACAAATGAACACATATCTAAAGAAATGGCAGAAACATTAGAGGATGACCTCCAATCTGTAGTGGAATAGGGACAAAAATGGATGGTCAAATTCAATGCTGCCAAGACTAAACTTGTTTCCTTCAATAACTACAAGAAACCTTCTCTATCACCAATAGCAATGACCAATGACTCTTTATCTGAAAGCACATCTTTGAAACTCCTCGGCCTAACGTTCACAGGAAACATGAGTTGGAACAATTACATTGAGCGCATTGCCAGGACCGCTGCGAAAAAGGTAGGTCCTCTCTACCGTGCTAGAAAGCCACTAACGCCCGAAAGTATCCTGTACCTCTATAATGGCACCATTCGCCCATGTATGGAGTATTGTTGTCATATTTGGGCCGATGCATCTGCTACTAGTCTCTCACTCCTCACTCCTAAATAACGTTCAAAGGAGAGTCGCCAACCTAATAGGTCCTGAACTGTCATCCAAACTTCAGCCTCTGTCCCATCGACGTAATGTAGCATCTCTCTGCCTGTTCTACAAGTACTTTAACGGTGAATGTTCCGACGAGCTGCAAGCACTTGTACCCCCTCTACGTAAATACCCTCGACAAACCCGACAAGCAGCAAAATCCCACCCCTTCACAGTAGAGATCCCTAGATGTAAGAGAGCCTTCTACTCCAGTAGTTTCTTTCCCAGAACCGCTAGACTTTGGAATTCCCTTCCAGATTCCTGCTTCCCCAACTGTACTGACATGCAGAAGTTAAAGTGTAACGTGAACCAACATTTTGCTGCCCAACTCTCCACCTAGTACCCCTGTAGCCTGTGTCCCTAATAATAGCCCCCTATATCAAAGTAGCAATGTGCCTTGTTTGGGGGTGAAAATGTAATAAAAAATGTTTTAATATAATGTAAAAATCATCTTGCTGCTCTTCTCCCTACTTAGAATGGTCCGTGGGCATGATCCCTAATTCACAGTAGTTAATTTCGTTTCAATTGCAATATGTCTTGTTTGGGGTGAATGACAGTAAAAAAACAAATGAATTGACAATGTTAGGCAGGCATGTTAAAAATGCGCCCCATTGAAAACTTATTTGCGGCCCGCCCAGGCGCAGACAAAAAGAAAATAACGAACAAAAAAAAAGAAATGGAGAGATATAAAAAATAAATCAGTTTTTTAATTTGAATTCATTGATTGAATCTTTACAACATTAAAGTTTTCCGAGTTCTCACTATTTTTATCATCAAAGAAGGTACGTTATGAAAACTAGAGTGGTTTACAATAATTATTTCGAACCATCTTCAAAGAACTAGATTGTCTGACCATGGCTCGTTATTTTTTATAAAACTCGAAACTACGCAGAAATGTAAGCCTGACATACAAGAGATTGTCGACAAGAGTTGCCCAGCCTTGGGACAAAACATGGGTTATAGCTAGGTGTTGCGCTACCGGAAGTAGATATATTTTTTATTATTTTTGAAATTGCAACTTTATAATTTATAAAAACCAGCCTTGTGACAAAACATTAAAAGTGGATTATAGTTAGATGTAGCGCTACCGGAAGTATATATATATATATATATATATATATATATATATATATATATATATATATATATATTAAATTGCAACTTTATAATATATAAAAATCGATAGAACATTATCTTTATTGTTCTTCGGTATTTTTATTGTGAAGCGATTTATTGAAATAAAATATTAGAAAATAACATTATTGAAACGTTTACAATAGAAACAAAATTATACAGCTAAAAATAACACAATTAGTCTTTATTTGCACTTTTAATAACAAAATTTTAAATATAAAAGTTTTCACTTTGTTTTAAATTTTATATATGTTTATAAAATCATAAAAAAATAATTTGCTTTGAATTTTACAAAGAAAAGTTTTTATTCGAATATATATAATAAATATATGCTTACGAAAGTGTAAAAATAAAATTATTGAAATCAAAATAAAAAATAAAATGATTGAAATCAAAATAAAAAAATGTCAAACATCATAAAATAACACGTATCCAATACGTAATATTCCTAAAATAGTTTTAAAAGGTTTTATAACATGTGTTCAATAACTCTTTTTTTTTAAACTAATTTGAATAACTCTTGATTAAAATAAGGCCGATAAAGCTTTTAAATGATTATCAAATTAAAAAAAAAAAAACGTAGGGGAACCTGGGGCAAAACGAGATACTTAAGGGGAAAAGAACTGTCGAGTCAAAGGTAGCATTGACATATAAACCATATTCTGTGTACTGAACATTCAAAGTATTGAAAACAATGCCACAACAAAAAAAAAAAGATGATAAATTATTTTCAAAAGAAATACAGATGATTTATTCAGCTAACTGTATTGTCCCGTTTTGCCCCAGGCTTGGGGCAAAATGAGACGGATCTGGTCTAAATAAGTCAGTCTTCACAGAGCTCACAAATGAAGATTGGGGTCTTGTTGCATTCGTCTAGACCTGCAAAGCCGTAGTGTGCCCATTTCCTACAGTCCCCTTGACAGGCTACCCAGCTTTCTGCACTCTCAGAGTACAGTTGGTCACAGATCAAAATAGATAAATTTTGAATACTTACCCCTTTTTGATGTATGGGGCTAAATAAACCAGTGGTAGACGTTGGCGGCAAGGCATTACCACGTGATCTCTTTATCAGACTCCTCACGAAAGAGCTCTCTCTCTCTCTCTCTCGCTCGCTCGCTCGCGCGCGCGCTCTCTCGCTCTCTCGCTCTCTCTGTTTCAGTTATCTGTGGTGCCTTTTACCCCGCTATCTAATTTTGCCCCAGGTTCCCCTAAAAAAATAAAAAAAAACCCACCCGGAAAATACAGACGTGAGAAAAGAAAGCGAAGCAATTGATTTGCCTTGTCACTGCTTCCTGTAGCGCTATGCCGGAAATTCGGGTGACTATATGATTTCATTTGCTATTATTTCTAATAATTTTATTTTATTACTTTCATAAGCATATATTTAGCTGACTGTAGCCGAAAAGTATTTCAACTTTATTTGTTTATTTGGAACTATTGTAATTCATGTGCATTGGTTTCGTTGCTGTTACTTTCAGATAAAATTAAACCATTAATATAAATGTTTGTTATCTATACAGTTATATAAATGCAACTTTGTCTTTGTGTGTGAGTTCATTCCTTATAGACTCCGAAACATCTGAACAGATTTTCTTTAAAATTTACAGAACTTCAGTGTATAAGTCTGAAAGTGATATAGTTAAGTTTTGTTTCAGAATACCTCCGATAATTACCGATAATCGATAATCGAAACCGTTATTTTAATTTATCTATCATCGATAAAGCCATTTTTTCCATGTTGTCGCTTAGTAATAATGATAGAACAACGGGCCGTGAAAATTCTACTGTGGGTAAGTTGATATCGTGTTTTTATGTTTTCTTTTTTTTTTTTTTTTTTTTTGCATGACGTGGTCGGTAGGCTCAAACTCCGCACGTAAATTCCTTTTTTTTTTTTCATTAAATGCAAAGAATTTATAAGACTTGAAAATTTGCATGTTTTATTTTGGTATTTTTTTTTCATGACGTGAATTGTAGTTTCAAACCTCGCACTTAAATTTATTAAGGTTTTTTTTTTTCGTTAACTGGAAAGAAGTTTATATAAAATAATTTTATAAAAGAAACAGAGTGCAATGTAGAATAACATATATTTTGGACTAAGTTACGACATGGAGCAATGTGAAGCTTCGTCCCGGGCGATTTCACGGATTTCGATGACAATAAAAATATAGGAGCGTGGAATATTCGTTGATCATCATTCAATCCTTGGCAACGTTCGGTCTCCCTGCTAGTATTGAAATAAAGAAGACATCTATATCTCATGACAATTTCTTTTGTCATAGGTTTTTGTTAAACTTCATGTCTATGTATACTTGCATTCTTGGATAGGATTAAACTATTTCATGTCTCTAAATTAAGAGAAAAATATTCTGAAATAATTTTTATCAAACGGCTTCATTTATAATTGTAGGAGTACAACCCTTATGACAACGCAAACTGAGAACTATAGCCGCCGCGAGACTCAGGGGTTGGATGTATCTGATTTTAGGTTTCTTGAACATCTTAAACTGATTCTATTTCACCGTCTTTAAAATTATTTCTAACGCTCCAGTTTATTGTTATGTAAATGAAGCAACGTTTAGCAAAGATGGGGAATGTTTATAAATGAAAGTTTCACCTCTGATGCTAATAGAACGAATTCCTCTAGGGAAACTCGTTGGTTCAACGACAAAGCACATCTTAACTGATAGAGTACTACATCAAGAGTTGACTTTAATTTTGATATAATTAAAGCAATTCCTTCTGTCAGTGTTGTTGCAATAGAATTAAGGTTGGGATCGTTAACCCTGACCGAGAGACCGCAAGCATTTAAATCAAAGAAAACTTCGGTTGGCAGGGAGTTGATTAGAATCTCCCGGGATAAGAAACGCGCGTCTGACAGGACGTAGAGCAGAGCTAAGACGTTGGCTAACATTCTGAGTCTTATCGTTTTAATAGAAAGTTTGGGATCAAGAAAAACCTCCGCTTAATTCTTTATCGTAAGGGGTCAACACGTTGTTGCAAAAGGCTGGTATGCTCATTCTGTAGACATGTTTGTCTCAGAACGAGTATGCCAATATCACGAGGCTGATTTGACCGATTTGGCCGATACTTTTACGGAACGAAAGAAAGAAGAAAGACGAGGCGTGTTCAAGACGTCTGTGAACGGAAGCTGTATTTAGAAAGAAACGAAGAAAAATAACAATAGATGAAACGTTCGTTATCGCCAGAGGACAAAGGGCAGACAACTCGAGCCAGACATATTGTTCGTTCTTAATAGATGAAGGTGATGTACACAAAAAGAGTTTACAACAAAAGATAACGCTCTTTATACGTATATATATATACATATATATATATATATATATATATATATATATATATATATATATATATATATACTAGAGGTAGCCGTGACTCGTTGGATCAAAATCACCACGACTATTTATTCTACTTTTATTTTATTTGTAAATGCATAAACTGCGGCACATTTGATAGGATATTCTTCCCTGAATACAGATAAAAAGTTTCTTTACTTCTATGCTATTCACTGGTCAACAAATTTTTTTTTTTTTCTTTGGCAGACCATCTAGGAGTGTTTTCTGGGGTTTTGAAGGTCGTTGATTACGAATATAACATTGGTTTTGCCAGATTAGCTCTAGTTTAGAAGATACTGTTAGCCCCAAATAAGCCTAAACTGCTAAAATTCTCCCTGAAATACTTCAATATAGAAGCAGTAAATAATAATTTTCTGATATTATTGAATCATTATAATGATTATGTATATATTGAAGTATTTCAGGGAGAATTTTTATATAATTATTTATATAGGGAGAATTTTTATATAATTATATACTGTAATTACTTAATAACATGTTCCATAAATATAGTTGCAGTATAAATTAAGCAGTAATTAAGAATTTTCTTTTTAATTCCACAGTTGAAAATGAGTTCCAGAGAGAAAATGAGTTCTTCTAGAAGATGTTGCAGATATGAACCGGATGTCTTTTGTTACATCTGTGGACAGTATATGATGGCACAACAAAAGAGAAATATTACAGACTTTGTCAAGAGGGCGTACAAAGCATACTTCGATATGATACTTGGTGACCAAGACAAGTCTTGGGCCCCACATATGGTGTGCAAAACCTGTGTAGAAAGTCTCCGCGGTTGGACCAACGGTAAGCTGAAGTTGAAGTTTGCTGTACCAATGGTGTGGAGAGAGCCCAACAATCATTTTGATGACTGCTACTTCTGTCTCAATGACATGACGGGGTTTAACAAGCACAAGAAAGCAAATTGGCAGTATCC
>NC_136483.1:137942136-138027136 GCF_053919585.1 Euprymna scolopes
AGATTTGTTCCCTCAGTTGTGCTGTCAGTATTTTCCACATAGTGGGTAAGCACGTGATAGGCCTATTGTTCTTGGGGAGGTTCTTTTCTCTGTGTCCTTCTGTATCAAAGTAGTTCTACCTTTTGTCATCCAAGCTGGTACGTTTGTTTCCTGTATACATCTTTTCATGTTTTGAGATAGTCTTTCGTGTAGAGTTGTAATTTTTTTAAACCAGTATGCATGTATCCCGTCGTGTCCTGGTGCTCTCCAGTTTGCCATTTTTCCTATGGTTTTCTTTATGGTTTCTTTGCTGATTTCATTCACTGTTCCTTCTTTGATTTGTTGTAACTCTTTTTTCATGTCTTTCAGCCAATCGGCATTTCTGTTGCAGTCTTTTCGTTCTTCCAATATCTCTTACTCCAATAGTTTTTGTTGGATTTGGTCATTCCGTTTTTGTTTTTCCTCCGTTCACATTTTGGTAGAATTGGCTTTCATTGTTTTCAAATGTCCTATTTTGCTTGCATTGTTAAGATTTATATCTATATCGTCTTAATCTTCCTTGTTTTGCTGCTTTTTTTTGGGGGGGGGCAGATCTTCGTGTTTCTTGCTTAGCCTCTCCCTGCTAGTCACATTTCCAATTTTCAATTTTCTTCACGTCGCTTTCTTCCTGTTTATCGTTTTCTTTGTTTTTTATGTTTGTTTATTTGGGTTTCTAAACTTATTTCCAATCCAGGTTTTGTTAATGAATCTTTCCCCATCTATTTTTCTGATTTGAACTTCATACTTGTCATCTTGGCTCCTGCGCAAATTAAATTCTTCAGGTCTGTGAGTGTATCTGTTATGATTTGTAGAAGAAGCTTGTTAATCTTCTCTGTTTCTGTTTTTAATTTCTTCTGTTCTTGATTCCTTAGAGATGGGAGCTTTTTTTATTATTATTTTATTATTATTTTATTTTATTATTTTATTATTCTTAATATTTTATTATTTCATTATTATTTTTATATTATTATTTATTAATTTTTTTTATTATTATGATTATTATTAATATCATTTTATTATTATTATTATTATCATTATTATTATTATCATCATCATTATTATTATATTATTATTTTATTATTATTTTTATATTATTATTTTTTATCTATATATTAATAGGATAGCGTGTGTGTTATTTATTTATCTTGTGCGTTTAATTGTTATGGACTTCTATTTCTTTAACTAAATAATTTTGCCAAGCATTCTTCATAAGTTTTCGATTAGAGCTGATAGCACTCCAGTAATCTATTTTTTATGAATAATGTTATCAAGAATTCTTCAAAAGTTTTCGCTTCAGTTTCAATTATAGCTGAAGGAACTCAAGTTATATATGCATATATTTTTTCATGTTTTGGTTTCGGTTTCGATTCAAGCTGATGCACTCAAGTCATATGGATATTTTTTTATTTTTAAGATCGCAATTTTATAATATATAAAACTCGATAAAACATTAACTCTATAATATATATATGAAATTTGCAAGAATTAAAATATCATATTTAAGCTAACTTTACGACCGAGCTACGCCGTAGATAAATACTATCTGTATGTCTGGAGCTGAAACTATGCTATTACTATTAATTATTGTATTGTACTTCTACTGGATATTTGATATCTGTCCGTCTGAAAGCATAACTACTATTACCTATTGTAAATTTTAGTGCGATATCAAAGTAAAAATATCTCTACCCGAGTGAGATTTGACCATACAACGCATGTCTCTAAGTACGGTGTCTTAACCGAGTGAGCCATCAAATCATTTCTCTCTTTCACAGCTTAATGTCAATTAAAAACAAAACAGCCTCCTCTCTCCTTTCCTCCTTCTCTCTCTCTCTCTCTCTCTCTCTCTCTCTCTCTCTTTACTTATTTTATCTTCATCCCCCACCGAACGAAAATCTACGACTGAAAAGATAGAAAGAAAGCCAATGTCTAGTATGGTAAGTGTAAAAAAAACAAAGAAACACATTTAATTTTCAGTATTTTAACGGTTTGTCATAGTAAAACTACCGTATTAATAAAGTGTACTTTACCTATTCCGTTTTATCAAGCAACCACAAGTTTTTACTTGTTTGCGAACAGACACGTTTCAAAACAGATAAGCTCTTAAACAACATGACTTTTTAATAGAACGTAGATTTACAATGGATATATACTTTTCCATGTTGATATGGGGAAGTTACATATTTGCACAACCTGACGTATGTGTATCAAATAATTGATTAATTACTTTTAAAGTGTATATTTCTGTATCGTTTTGCGTTACAAGATGGCGAACGGACAGATGGAAAAGGCAGGAGAGTGTTAAAATAAAAGAATTTTTAAAAAAAATGTAATCGTTCAGGAAAATAAGTAATGAAGGAATCAATTTCAAAATGGCCGCCAATTAAATTAACAAGTAAACGCCCCCCCCCCCGATGACAATATTGCAACGGATAATAAAAAGGTTGAGCAGAGCAATTACCTTTTTCTAAGAGTTACAATAAAACTGAAAGAAAAAAATTGGCGAAGTCTGAGGAAACCGTGTTAAAATATTTCATTAATACGCTAGATGTAATGGCGACGTCAGTCTCGCGCGCCGACGACAAGGCAATAACACACCGACGTCATTAAACGCTACAGCGTTTAATTAATTAAAAGTTAATTATTAAAAATAAAAGAAGTAGCATAATTTAATATCTATCATCGATTTAGATTTGTTCCGCTCGTACGAGAAACGTGTGAGAAAGTTGTTTTAACTCGTCCTTTATTGTTGGTGTCTCGATTTTGTCGCACGAGCGAGGCGAAGAAAGATGGCGATATTTCAATTACAAACATTTGCTAATTGTGCGACCTTCATCTCACAAGCTTTTGCAATCTAACCCGTATTACGTCGGCTTAATTAAAAAAATTCAAAAGACCTGCGTTTAAAGTTACACATTGGAATATGCGGGCATGTGTTTTGGGTACTTTGTATTGAATTTGAAAATTACTACAGGATTGATAAAATTAATTCCTCGAACAGAACATTATGCTTCTGATTTTTTTTTTTTTTAGATGAGTATTGATAATGTACAAGGTGCCTTCAATAGGTTTTCAAACTTTTTTCGTATGGACACTTTTATTGATAGTATTGATAGATGAAACTTTAGTCCCCATTTGAAATAATCTCCTCCAGCTGCAATGCACTTGTTGTACCGTTCCAACAACTTCTGGAAGATCCCATAGAAGTCCTCTTGTGTGTCAATGACTCTCGTCACGGCCTCTTTCATTTCTTCAATTGTCAGCAGCCTCTAAGGTTTTCTTTGAGCTTAGGGAATCACCAAAAGTCACAATGACCAAAGTCTGGACTATAGGGAGGGTGAGGAAATATTTTGATGCCAATCTTGGTTAAATAGTCTGTGACAAGGATGGAGTTGTGGACTGGTGCATTGTCCTGCTGAAAATACCACTGAACCAATTTGATGAGTGCTGGCCTCTTCCTGATCTCTCTTCAAACCTCAGCATAGTATAGAAAAAAACTTCGCGCAAATCTTATGCATCTTCAAATCTTATGCATCTTCAAATCTCATGCATCTTATCATCTCATGCATCTTCAAATCTTATGCATCTTCAAATCTTATGCATCTTCAAATCTCATGCATCTTATCATCTCATGCATCTTCAAATCTCATGAATCTTCAAATCTCATGCATCTTCAAATCTCTTGCATCTTCAAATCTTATGCATCTTCAAATCTCATGCATCTTCAATTCTTATGCATCTTCAATTCTTATGCATCTTCAAATCTCATGCATCTTCAAATCTTATGCATCTTCAAATCTCATGCATCTTCAATTCTTATGCATCTTCAATTCTTATGCATCTTCAAATCTCATGCATCTTCAAATCTTATGCATCTTCAAATCTCATGCATCTTCAATTCTTATGCATCTTCAAATCTCATGCATCTTCAATTCTTATGCATCTTCAAATCCTATGCATCTTCAATTCTTATGCATCTTCAAATCTCATGCATCTTCAATTCTTATGCATCTTCAATTCTTATGCATCTTCAAATCTCATGCATCTTCAAATCTTATGCATCTTCAAATCTCATGCATCTTCAATTCTTATGCATCTTCAAATCTCATGCATCTTCAATTCTTATGCATCTTCAAATCTTATGCATCTTCAATTCTTATGCATCTTCAAATCTCATGTATCTTCAATTCTTATGCATCTTCAAATCTCATGCATCTTCAATTCTTATGCATCTTCAAATCTTATGCATCTTCAAATCTCATGCATCTTCAAATCTTATGCATCTTCAATTCTCATGCATCTTCAATTCTTATGCATCTTCAAATCTCATGCATCTTCAAATCTTATGCATCTTCAAATCTCATGCATCTTCAATTCTTATGCATCTTCAAATCTCATGCATCTTCAATTCTTATGCATCTTCAAATCCTATGCATCTTCAATTCTTATGCATCTTCAAATCTCATGCATCTTCAATTCTTATGCATCTTCAATTCTTATGCATCTTCAAATCTCATGCATCTTCAAATCTTATGCATCTTCAAATCTCATGCATCTTCAATTCTTATGCATCTTCAAATCTCATGCATCTTCAATTCTTATGCATCTTCAAATCTTATGCATCTTCAATTCTTATGCATTTTCAAATCTCATGTATCTTCAATTCTTATGCATCTTCAAATCTTATGCATCTTCAATTCTTATGCATCTTCAATTATTATGCATCTTTAAATCTCATCCATCTTACAAATCTTAGGCATCTTCAAATCTCATGCATCTTCAATTCTTATGCATCTTCAAATCTCATGCATCTTCAATTCTTATGCATCTTCAAATCTCATGTATCTTCAATTCTTATGCATCTTCAAATCTTATGCATCTTCAATTCTTATGCATCTTCAATTCTTATGCATCTTCAATTCTTATGCATCTTCAAATCTCATGCATCTTCAATTCTTATGCATCTTCAAATCTTATGCATCTTCAAATCTCATGCATCTTCAATTCTTATGCATCTTCAAATCTCATGTATCTTCAATTCTTATGCATCTTCAAATCTTATGCATCTTCAATTCTTATGCATCTTCAATTCTTATGCATCTTCAATTCTTATGCATCTTCAATTCTTATGCATCTTCAATTCTTATGCATCTTCAATTCTTATGCATCTTCAAATCTCATGCATCTTCAAATCTTATGCATCTTCAATTCTTATGTATCTTCAAATCTTATGCATCTTCAAATCTCATGCATCTTCAAATCTTATGCATCTTCAAATCTTATGCATCTTCAAATCTCATGTATCTTCAATTCTTATGCATCTTCAATTCTTATGCATCTTCAAATCTTATGCATCTTCAAATCTCATGCATCTTCAATTCTTATGCATCTTCAAATCTCATGTATCTTCAATTCTTATGCATCTTCAATTCTTATGCATCTTCAATTCTTATGCATCTTCAAATCTCATGCATCTTCAATTCTTATGCATCTTCAAATCTCATGTATCTTCAATTCTTATGCATCTTCAAATCTTATGCATCTTCAATTCTTATGCATCTTCAAATCTTATGCATCTTCAATTCTTATGCATCTTCAATTCTCATGTATCTTCAAATCTTATGCATCTTCAATTCTTATGCATCTTCAATTCTTATGCATCTTCAAATCTTATGCATCTTCAAATCTCATGCATCTTCAATTCTTATGCATCTTCAAATCTCATGTATCTTCAATTCTTATGCATCTTCAAATCTTATGCATCTTCAATTCTTATGCATCTTCAATTCTTATGCATCTTCAATTCTTATGCATCTTCAAATCTCATGCATCTTCAATTCTTATGCATCTTCAAATCTTATGCATTTTCAAATCTCATGCATCTTCAATTCTTATGCATCTTCAAATCTCATGTATCTTCAATTCTTATGCATCTTCAAATCTTATGCATCTTCAATTCTTATGCATCTTCAATTCTTATGCATCTTCAAATCTCATGCATCTTCAAATCTTATGCATCTTCAATTCTTATGTATCTTCAAATCTTATGCATCTTCAAATCTCATGCATCTTCAATTCTTATGCATCTTCAAATCTTATGCATCTTCAAATCTCATGTATCTTCAATTCTTATGCATCTTCAATTCTTATGCATCTTCAAATCTTATGCATCTTCAAATCTCATGCATCTTCAATTCTTATGCATCTTCAAATCTCATGTATCTTCAATTCTTATGCATCTTCAATTCTTATGCATCTTCAATTCTTATGCATCTTCAATTCTTATGCATCTTCAATTCTTATGCATCTTCAAATCTCATGCATCTTCAATTCTTATGCATCTTCAAATCTTATGCATCTTCAAATCTCATGCATCTTCAATTCTTATGCATCTTCAAATCTCATGTATCTTCAATTCTTATGCATCTTCAAATCTTATGCATCTTCAATTCTTATGCATCTTCAATTCTTATGCATCTTCAAATCTCATGCATCTTCAAATCTTATGCATCTTCAATTCTTATGCATCTTCAAATTCTCTCGAATAATTGTATGTACATTTCCCACACTGATATCAATCTGTGCACTTATTTTCTCTATAGACACATGACGGTCCTTATCCATTAAATTCTTTATTTGACCAATCAACTTTAGTGTTCTGACTTCCTTACTCCTCCCACACCTCTCATTATCCCTCACAGACTCCCTGCCATTCTTGAATTTCTTATACCACTCAAAAACTGATGCTCGATTCACGCAAGATGGTCCAAAAGCAGCCTGAAGCATTCCATACGTTTCTGTGACATTTTTGCAGGTTTAAAACAGAATTTTATAAAATATCGTTCTCACATCCAGATTGCATTTTTGAAATTCACCAGCTGTGACAATCAGGCTTTAATAGGGTGCATTCCGATTCCTGCTGTAGCTATTCATGTGAACCTGAAACCTCAAAATTCGTCAGTCAGCTCATAAGATGTATAGCAATAACATAATAAATTTTCAAGTGTCTACGGCAATTTTTAAATGCTTGTACAAAAAAAAGTTTGGAAACTTATTTAAGGCACCTCGTATATAATCTGGATTATTCGAACTACTGTTCTCATTTTGGGTGGTGTAATAGCTAAAGTGCTAGATAAAATTCAGTTCTTACTTACACTCTCCTGGAGGTTAAAGGTTTAATTCTCAGTACAGGTGATACACAAAAAGCAATTCCGAATTCTATTTGCTGACAGAACGAAAGCATGCTACCTCATGGATTAAATAAAAGGTTTCATTCGAAATTCCGTGCCGGTTCTCGAATTCGATATTAAAATTCCCGAGTTCGACAAGATACGTCTGAAGAAAGATCGGAGGTTACATCGGCGTAAACTTTGTGAAAATAACACTGAACACATTTTTATGCCCCATTACGAAGATTAAAATCAAGATCTAATGCTACTAAACCTAATGTCTCAAATGTTTATTCAAATTTTGACAAAAATATCGATTATTTTTTCATTCTATGAAATGTCTAAAATGTAAACTTATGTTTAAGAAATCTTAAGAAGAAACTGAAATTCAGGGAATGTAGATCAACTAATGTCTAATGACTATTGATCAAACTTAATCCAAATATTGAAATTTTTAAGTATGAAGTCGTGTCAATATTTTGAACGCTTCTGTTAAAATACTGCAAAGAAATTATTATTTGGGAAATGTTTAATTAATGTCTAATATTTACGGTTAAAATTTCACAAAAATTGGACGTACTTAGAATTTTCTAAAAAAGGACTTTCATCCTCTCTTTGTCCCTTTTCATCCCATTTTGCACATAACGAAATTAAACCAAATATAGCCTACATTACATTTCACCCTTACTCCTAGTAACTATGTTCCAAAATTCATAACGATTAGTTAATTAGGTCAGGAGTGAACACCACATGAAGCAGTCAGCGTGGTGTAGTCAGGTCGTCGCGGAAGTTCTTTATACTTCGTCTCTATATGATACATAGATATTCGAATATTTTATTAAATCTAATTTTCTGTCTCATTTGTTGAGTTAATTAAGGATATCAATATTGTAACAGAGCCCGGTCGCGCGTATACAAATAACTAGATACCATATTATCCTATTCCTTCATTCTGATTTCATGTCTAAATGTCATTAAGCCATTTTTTTTTTCTATATTTGTATTTTATATAAATTCTGGCTCTTCTCCGCTTCTGGTGAAAAGCATGTAGCTTCGAAATACCATTATTTAATTTTCCCCTTAACTTAACCTTATTGTTCTGATGATATAATAAAATTATATATAACGTTTATTCCTTGTCTTTCATTTAATAGTACATATATATATATACATATATATATATATATATATATATATATATATATATATATATATATATATATATACTACAGAGTTTAGTTTTTCTCTCGCTCTGGTATTGATACCAAAAGCTTTCTTTTTCTATTTAAAAATTATTAAATTGAACTTCTTAATATATTCAGTCATGGATATGCGAGCGACTACATGAAGGTTAACTAATTTGCATCTATTTGGTTTCTTATTAGGTGATTCGTTTTGATTTCCCTATTACGCTGAATTCTATTTATGCATAGATTTTATATTCTGCAAGATTGCGTAGAATGTAAGATGAAAAGATTTGAACACACACACACACACACACATATATATATATATATATATATATATATATATATATATATATATATATATGATTAAGTGTGTGCGTTTGGATTCTTAATCCAGCAGAGGAATGTGATGCGTCTAGTGTATTAGGTATAAGTTAGTGTTAACTTCGTGCTTTCATGCCTTCTCGCTTCCAGCTAACACAGCTGGTGTAAAAGGGAGCAGCTATGCATAAGTCTTCCCTGCCAGTACATAGCCTCTCCATCATAAAGACTTCTACAGACTTGTGGGTGCCCTTGCTTGGGCGAAGACTAGGGGAACCAACCCCAAAATCAAACACCAATGCCCCACTGCCTTGTGGGCCTTATCATAGCAATAGGCTAAGAGATGGGAACGCTGACTTCAAATCCTACTGTTGCCTTGAAGTTTTCCTTAAAAGGAAGCTCATCCAGAAAGAAAAAGGTGTAATAGCGGACACAATAGGGCGACAGTTTACCTCATTGAGATTACTTTCGGCCAGAAGCTGTGGCCTCCTCTGCTGCCATTTGCCGCGAGTTCGCTCCACTGGGCATGAGCATTGGAGGTTACGAGGATGTCTATCTACTGCACCTAGACTGTGCAAACAAGTTTGGAGCCAAGGTAAAAAGTACTGTGGTGATGGAGTGAAACTACGCCAACACCGAGGGATAAATCACTGAGGCCCCAACTAGTCATCGTCAAGACTGACTGACTGCATGTTGATGATGATGATGATGATGATGATACATGATTAAATTATCGAAATTGTATTCCGACGAGAAATGAAAAAGGGAAAAACCAAGTTATGTGTCCATCCACATTTCATCTTTATTGTAAGACTTCTTCTTGGTGAATAAATACAATAAAGACGAAATATTGATGGACACAACATGGTTTGTTTCTTTTTCACATCTCTCTCTCTCTCTCTATATATATATATATATATACATATATATATATATATATATATATATATATATATATATGTATGTATTTATATACTTTATACGTATCTATATATACTTTATATATACACACACATATATGTGACCTTGTCGGTGTGTGAGCGAAAAGTAAAAAAACTTCTATCTGAATATTTGGTCTGCAAAGTTGAAATTTGATATATAGGGTATTTGGACCTGTAGAACAATTTCGATTTAGTTTTTAGTGGGTAAGGGGTCAAAATTGAAAAAAAATATTAACTACACACGTTTATTTTTCTGCGCATCCGTTAATTAAAAGTTATAGGTTTAGCAACGTTATTTTTTTTTCTTTGCAGTTTTTGTATGCGAGTGGATTTTAGTCATACGCTAACGGATAAAGCTGGAGAGTTATACGTTTGGGTTTCGATTCTAAGTGATGGCACACCAGTCATTTTTTTCCTTTTGAAATCATTACTATATCAATATAATAATCGATAGATAATTAGTTCTAAAATAATAAATAAGCAATTTGTATAAATGAAAATATATGTAAGCGTATTTTCCCACCGAGCAACGCCGGGCCGCCTGCTAATATATATATACTAGCAAAAGTACCCGTCGTTGACTGGGTTCAAAAACAGCCTACAGAAAATGGACTCTGATTTATGAAAGTATGATAGGTTATGAAAAGGAAGGGTTGTAAAGAGATAGCTTCGAATTTGGGGTTATCAAAACCAAAGCAAAATATGATGAAAGTAAAAATAAAATAGATAAACCCCATAATTTATTATACCATTCTGAAACACTTATCACAATATTCTGTGGATCTATATTAAAAAAACCTTGTTAAACTTTGTGACATATTTCCATTCTATGGCGGTCAGGCGCGAACGAACACCCCATAATTTTATTATACCATATTTCTTCAAACTGAAACATGATTATCAAAGTATACTTACGCAGATAGATATGAAATATCTTTATTAACGTTTGTGCCTATTTCCATTCTATCGAGGCCAGGCGCGAACACAGACCCCACAATTTTATTATGCCATCCCTATTTAAGTTGAAACATACCTATCAAAGTACATCTATATCAAAAACCCTTGTAAACGCTTTTTCCCCCATTTTTTATTTCCATACTTTGGGGGCCAGGCGCGAACGCAGACACCACAATTTTAATGAACCACCGTTCTGCCAAATCAAACATACCCATTTCTGTGTCTCGATGCATCTATCATTATATGTAATCAGTTTTTTTTAATATTCAACCATATAGGAGCCTATTCTGGACCAAACACACACACACACACACACAGACGTTCAGCTTTATATTACATATATATATATATATATATATATATATATATATATATATATATATATATATATGTAATATAAAGCTATATATATATATATAGAGAGAGAGAGAGTGAGAGAGAGAGAGCGAGAGAGAGAGAGGATGGAAAAAACAAATGAGAAAAAAGATAAACAAAAGCAGAATGATACCTATACAGAGGGAGGAGAAAGAAGTGGATAAATATTAGAGAAGATGTCATAGAAATTCCACAGCGATACGCACGCAAATTAGTAATCACCATTGTTGTCATGTATTTCTTGTGTTTCCAATGATCGGGATCTTTATTGACTAAGAATTGATCGCAATCGACGATTTAAAGCCGCGTCGTAAAACAAGACGGCAACGGTTTCCCGCCATCAAAAATAGAGACGTCAAAAACAAAAGAGAACCGAGCGTAACTAGCGATGGACAAATGTTCGCCTAATGTGCACTGCTAACATATTTATGCGCTTATAATGTGGCGGACCTGACACGGCACTCGTAATTCCAGTGACGCTCTTCCAGAACAGATTGTCGGTCCGTAATGTTCGACTGGCGAAATATCAGCTCAAGAAGTGGAATAAAGGGTACGTCGGATCGGAAATATATCGGTCCATCAGACATTTTATCTCCCCCCCCCCCAAACAACTCTCCACCATCACCTCGGATTATAATGAAATTTCGCTTCAGGTCCCATCGCAACAGGGAAATGAATTATTATTGTATATGTCTTTGTATCGTTATTCGAGGCCTTGTCGGTCGGTTGGCCATGATTCAATTTGAAATAACATTTTCAATCGCAAACGCGTTCACATACCTCTGTGAGAGCAACTCTCTGTCGGTTTGTCACGCCTATGTTTGTATTAGCATTTTGTTGGTCCTTCAGGTTTGAGTTTAAAATCACATTCGCATTTGTCTGTCACTCTAAAATTTTAAAATAACATATTTATTAATCTGCCACGCTTAAGTTTGAAATATAATTCTCATTGGTCTATCATGCTTAAGTTTTAAAAAATCAATTTCTTTAGTTTGTCACATTTAAGGTTTGAAATACATTTTTTTTTTTTGTCTACCAAGCTTTAGTTTTAACTAACATTCTCTTTGCTCTGTTCTACTTAAGTTTGAAATAGCATTTCCTTTGGTTTGTCACATTAAAAGTTTGAAATATCATTTTGCTTTATGCATAAGGCTTAAGATTGAAATTGAATTTTCTCTGTATATTTGGGAATATTCGGACTAGTAATTTAGGACGAAATATCTTTCTTTTTTTTTTTTTGTCTGTCGTACTTACGTTTTAATTAGAATTTTCTTTGATCTGTCATGCTTACGTTTTAAATGACATTTTCTTTGTTGTGTCATACTTAAGTTTGAGATATCATTTTTGAGTCGTCCACATATTTCTATATAAAGCTCTCACTGTCCGTGTTCTTGTTTTGTTTTTTAATTTTTTTTTCGAAAATGACATTTCATCACTCAAGTTGAACGGACGTATTTTACACACACACACACACACACAAACACACACACACACATATATATATATATACATGTATATATATATAGTAAAAACCTGAAGAGAGTGCTAAATACTATTGCAGTGCAAATATATATATATATATATATGTATAAGGAATGAAAAAATATACCAGCGGTGTTTGACGTTATGTTTAAAGAAAAAATAGAAAAAACCGAATGAAATTATTAAAAAAATCAACGTTTCGTCCCTGTTTCAGAGGACATCTTCAGGATAATTGAAATAAAAATGTGATAAAAGAAAAAGTCATAGATCGTGCGAAAAAAGACAGTTTTTTAAAATCCAACCCATGTCGGGGAAGGACGAATATGTGTGCGTATGGGAAGGTTGTTTGATGTCTATACGTACACTTTTAAAATGCATTAAAATAAATATGTACATTATTTTTTTTTTCTGCGAAACTACTCATTTTCCTGAAACATTCAAAGAAAAACGGCTAGCCAGGATCCACCCTGATACCTTGCTCTTTGATTATTATTTTCCCTGTGCTAGGGTAAATGGTAGAAGCCTTTTCTTTGCGTAATAGTATTAGTATTCAAAATTAGTGCTGATTCTAAAAGTCTTCTTTAGCTCTATCTATCACGTATTTAATAATTTTCGCTTGATCTAAATTAAATGAGTGATCGTGTTCTGCACAATGGCAAAAGAGTGCATTTAGGGCGTTACCATTCCTTATATCTCTTCTGTGCTCGTTAAGTCTTAATTTCAATTTTCGTTGTGTTTCACCTATGTACGCTTGTTGACAGTTGTTACATGGGATGGAATGTTTCAGGAAAATGAGTAGTTTCGCAGAAGAAAAAAAAAAAATAAAAAATAAAAAATAATGTACATATTTATTTTAATGCATTTTAAAAGTGTATATATAGACATCAAACAACCTTCCCATACGCACACATATTCGTCCTTTCCCGACATGGGTTGGATTTTAAAAAACTGTCTTTTTTCGCACGATCTATGACTTTTTCTTTTATCACATTTTTATTTCAATTATCCTGAAAATGTCCTCTGAAACAGGGACGAAACGTTGATTTTTTAATAATTTCATTCGGTTTTTTCTATTTTTTCTTCAAACATATATATATATATATATATATATGTATTACCGTTTTATCTGCTTAGTTACACATGCTTCAATTACCGAATCGTATCAACGATCCGATCATGTCATCAGACTTTACGGAAATTAGGTTGAAATTATCGAATCGTTGATAGGATTCGGTAATCGAAACATGTGTAACTAAGCAGATAAAACGGTAATAAATATATATATATGCATATATATGTGTGTGTGTGTGTGTGTGTGTGTGTGTGTGTGTGTGTGTGTGTGTGTGTGTGTGTGTGTGTGTGTGTGATGACACCAACTCGTTCTCGAGTATTGCCATTACTTAATATATCTCTGGCTCAAATGACGTGGAAATGCGCACAACTAGCAGCACGTGCCGGACGGTCACTTCTATTAATTTTCTATAGTCCTGCACATCCACTGATGACCAGATCCAAGTTGTAGTGCCATTATAACACCTATCAGGCCATACCCTGTAAGTTCCAGAGCGTTTATTGCAATTCACGCCCATATCTGCATCAGTCCTCATTGAATGTCTGTTTGCCGTTTCAGACTACAGCTAGCTTTTTTTGTTATCGAGATACACACTGATTTTTTTTTTTTTTTTACATCGTGGTCACCACTTATCAAGGCCCGAAGGCCACTCAGGGATAACGGTTATTGCGTGTACAGTAATCAATGAGATAGTATTGTAGTAATCATTAGTATTGGGGTTTTGATGGCGTGTCTTACTTAAGGGGGCAGTTTGTCAGGAGTTTGTTTATGTTGGACTTGAAGACGTCCAAGTTGTAGTCAGGTGGGAAACAGGCAAGCGGCAGAGAGTTCCACAGCCGTGCAGTTCTAAGAAAGAAGCTTTGCTCATGGAATCTACGTTTCGATTTAGGCACAGATAAAGAGTGGGGAAAATTATTGACAGTAGTTTCAGCCAGACGGGTGTTTCTCGTGAAAGATTGGCGGGGGGGGGCGAGGGATTGGAGTTCAGACGAGCACCTGCCATGGAAATAACGATAAAACAAAGACAGGCTCGCAACATCTCTTCTGTGGGAGAGAGGTTGCAGGGAAGAGAAAAGGGCATCCCCCACTAAACCACGAAGTCTATTTTGTACCCTGTCAAGGCAGGATAGGCTGTTTTTAGCAGCTCCTGCCCAGATGTGGCAGCAGTACTCCATCCTTGGACGTACTTGGCTTTTATACAGATAGAGAATTGCATTAGTAGTGAGATATCTTTTGGAGTGGTAGAAGGATCCCACCATTTTCCCAGCGTCCCTAGCAACAGATTTCATGTACGTGTTCCATTTCAGATCAGGAGTAAAGGTCAACCCCAGAAGCTTATCAAAACATGGAGCCTCCCCAAGACGAGAGCCATCCATTTCAATTGATGCTAGATGGGGATCAGACCGTTGATGATGTAAAGATAGAAGCTTGGTTTTGGATGCATTAAAAGTGAACAGCCACCTCTTCCCCCATTGTACCACACGTTCAAGATCAGAGGAGAGAGAATTAGAGAGAACTTTGTCATTTAGGGCCTTTGATGTGTTGCCATAGATGGTCGTGTCATCAGCATAGATGTACACGAATGATTTAAGTATGTGTTTTGGGAGATTATTGATGTAGATCAGGAAGAGAGTTGGGCCCAGGATCGACCCCTGCGGGACTCCAGCATTAATACTGTGGGCCTCTGATTTCTTCCCATCAACCACTACTCTTATGAACCTATCAGAGAGAAATGATTTAATGATTGAGAAAACATTTCCAGTAATACCGTAGTTGGAAATCTTGTGAAGTAGGCTCTTATGCCATACCTTATCGAAGGCCTTCGATATGTCAAGAGCAATTGCCCTGGAAAGGAAACCTTTGTCAAGAGATTCACAAATCCTATGTGATATAACCGTTAGCACATCTGCTGTAGATCTTGCAGAGCGGAAACCATATTGTGTGTCACTAAGAAGGTTGTTTCTGTTGAGGTGATTGACTACTTCTTTATTTAATACTCATGACACACAGGAGACTTATTGGTCTGTACTGAGAGGGAGATGACTTTTCACCTGAATTCTTAAATACAGGGCAAACTGATGAGGTTTTTCAGGGTGTTGGAAAGCACTTCTCCTTAAAGCAACGCTTAAAGAGTTTTGTAAGTATGGGGGCAAGTTCTGGTTGTAGCTTTTTCAACACTATAACTGGAATGCCATCAAAGCCAGTTGCTTTACTGGAATCAAGGTTCTTGGTTAGCTTGGTGACCTCACGCACAGATATTTGTATGTTGCATAGCGTGTTGTCTGTTATAGGAGGAAATACAGGGAGTTGATGATCATTGTCGCATAGGGTAGAATTAGCTGCAAAGTTCTTGGCAAATAGTCTGGCCTCGTCTGATGCTGACGAGATGACCTCAGGTCCATTGATGATAGTTGGGATAGAACGCACGCTTCTGTTCAAGATACTGTTTGCTATTTGCCAGAACTGGTGGGAACCAAGCCGCTGCTCAGCTACTTTGGATTTAACAGACTGAGCATATAGCTTTCTTGCATGTTTTATTACTTATTATTGATTGCAAAATGTGTATTCCATTGCATATCAAGTAATGCCTGTGCTTGAAGCTTTTTATAGTGAGGAAAGACTTTGCACTGAGACAATCCCACTCTCTAAACAACTGCCACATTGAAACAAAAAGAAGAGCAAGTCAACATCATTGGAAGCAGCAGTCGCCGCAGGTTTTATATCAGGGTTTTCCTTCTCCTAGAGAGGCTGCCTTCGCCACGGCTTATGGGAGCCCTCTCTGCCCACCATGCCATTTGATCCATGACTGGGACTTAGGTTGCTGGGCACCAGAGCTTACTCTAGACGCCGGTGGGTAATGTATGCCGCAGCTGACAGGGCCTAAGCTCCTCTGGAAGTTTCTGTCAGGGTTACCTTACCCTTAGCCTTTGGTTCAAAGAATCTTGGCCCACAAGGCAGTGGAGGTCCAGTTATACGGCGCAGGACACTCGCCGTTCATCAGAGCCCCGTCTGCGTGGCAGTGGTTACGACGTGCACATTGGGTTGATTCGTCTGGGAGAAACACAGTATGACGCTAAGATATCTGTGTGCTTTTAACACATATCCACAGCAGACCTTGACCACCACATATATATATACATATGTATATACATGCATATATATATATATGTATATATATATATATATATATATATATATATATATATATTGTGTACAGAAAGTTGTTAGTTGAGACAGGTCATTGGTACCGTCGGTTTCAAGCCCGATAATAAGGCCCGTTTAAGGTATCCTTATCGAGCTCTCTTCAGCCAATATTCGTCTATCTTAATATATATATATATATATTTGTATATTTTGGCAGCAAGTCATTATTTAGACACGTCTGATTGAACACGACGGAGTTATCCTTTTGTTTTCCATTTGCCGAACAGTCTTTTTAATTTTGGCAGGCATACTATATAGAATGGTGTCCAAAAGTTGTTGTTCAGCCATATTTTTTCTCAAGCGCTTTCTATCGGTGCATCCGATTACCGTCAGGAGCAATTGTTGTTATATTTTTCCATTTCTTTTCCTTTGAGGTTTGGTGTATTCATATTTTTTTTAAGTGGCTATAAAGGTGAGTGCAGGAGGGTTGGGAGGGAATTATTTTTATTTTATTTTAGTTTTAGTTTCGATTTTCCTATTTTATAGTTTATCGATTTAGTTTCATGTTAGTTATTAGATACTGTTAGTATATTCGTCCCGGTGTTAAATGAGATCCAGTTTAAAAAGGGCTGTATTTCTTTTATAAGTATGGCTTCTAGTAACTTTAGTCGTCGTGTGTAGTTGCTAAGATATCGAATTTTAGTATTTTTAGTAAAGATATTTCTAATGTCAGACGGCTGTGGTGATGTCGGTATTGTTGTGGAGTTCTTTGCTTGCTTCTTTTAGTTTTGGAGTTAGGAGGGGTTAAGTTATTCTATCTAATATGCTTGCCGAAATTAAAAAGACTGCTCAGTAAATGGAAAGGATTTCCTGAAAGATCAGAAAAAGGAATAACTCTGTTGTGTTCAGTCAGACGTGTCTATATATATATATATATATATATATATATATATATATATAGAGAGAGAGAGAGAGAGAGAGAGAGAGAGAGATAGATGTATATACATATATATACTGATATAAAAGGCTTCCTTCAGTTTTGACAGACTATGGGTACCCACTGTAAGGGTGCCTGCCGTGAATTTTTTGTGGCAAGAGTTGCGCAATCCCCAACCACACCTCTCCTGAGTCAACATTGTTGAATACCAGTGGCAAGTGGAGGTTCAGGATGACTGGAAACGAATGCTGAAGATAAACGGAAAGCACATACAGCGCCTAGAATTCCCAAATAGTAATCCATCTGGTACTAGCCAGACTCAACATACATATATACACATATATATACATGCATATATATATACATACATATACATATATACATATATATACATATATATATATGCATACATATATATGTACACATATATACACACCCACACACACACACACACACACACACATATATATATATATATATATATATATATATATATATATATATACTCCAACCGACCTACGCTCACTCGATCGGCCATCCTCATCTCTTTTATATTTATATGATTGTTTAGCCCAACCCCCACGTGAAAGGCAACAACTCTCTGACGCGCTGGCTCTTGTTCAAGTGTATTTGGATATTTTGTGTAATATAATCGGTTCGTAATGATTAAGCCAGATTTTGCTTCGCTCGTACAAGAAGGTGCTAAAGTAAGGCAAGCCAACAACATAAACGGGAAAACAGTTTTCCCTGAGAGCTGGAGTAAAACGGGGTTCCATGGAGTCGGGGTAGAGAGAGATAAGAACCATAAACATTTCAGTTAATGTCTTCTGTTTAAGTCTCCATTGGGCACGTTTCCTCGAGCCTTCCTTACGGGTTTCTCAACTGACGGCTTGACACTAGAGGAGGGAGGGCAATACTTTGGCGCGCTAAATTATTCTGATTTAACAGCACAGATTTTGATCAATGAAATGACATAAAGGGAGGGAGGAGTTTTCGATCTGTTCACCATGGGCAAAAATGGGAGGGAGGGGGGGGGGTCTTGTATTTTCTTGCTCCACCGATACGCTCGTTCGGCCCATTTAAAAAAGAATAATATCCGTCACGACCGTTTTCAATCTTCTGTTCTCAGGGCGTCGAATGGGTTGATCTTTGACCAGAGCCAATCATTTATTCTTGAAAATCAGAATTTTATAACCATAGAGAGTCCAGATAACCTGTAACGGCTCTCCGTCTCTCCAGAACACTAATCCCCATAAGAACGAATTAAGAAAATCGGAATTCAATATTAACGAATGGATTGCGTTTTTTAATCCTTGGCACTGTGGTTAAGATCAAAGTGTAGTATCAGGTGCACTCTCGATTGGGACAAAATTTAAAATTGCATCACTGTAAAAATATAAATGTATTTTTTAGTGGCATCTGCATCTAATCAAACATCAACATATCAAACATTCTTCCGTTGATTTCATATGGTTTGAACTTCTGAGCCATCAAAAGATTTAAGCACAGAAGCTTGAAGCACCGTTTAATTTGGTGACATATTTCTGCAATATTAAAAGATGCCCCCCCCCCAAAAAAAAGAAATCAATTCCAAACAATGCAGATTTGTGGAGAAAAAAGTTCTGAAAACAAAATTATTCGTATTATTTGGAATCTTCGGACTACTGTTTTCATTTTAAGTGTCATTTTTCACAACGTTTCGGTCGATGTAATCTCCGACCTTCTTCAGGTGCATCTTGTCGAATTCGGTAATGTTTCTATCGAACTCGAGAATCTGGACGAAATTTCGAACGGAAACCTTAAATTATTTCACGGTGGTAGCATGCTTTGGTTCCGTCAGGCATGACTGGATAGAGGTCCTAAGTAATTGCAACTGTATTTTTCGTTAATGGTAAGTTATTCGTAAAAAAATAAATAAAAGTAAATAATTTTGTGTTTCTGAATTTTTTTAGATGAGGATTGCCTATTCATATTATTTGGAATGTTCGGACTACGGATCTCATCTTGTGTGTCATTTTCACAAAGTTTCGGTCGGTGTAACCTCCGAACTTCTTCAACTTGTACTTGTCGAACTTGGGAATGATTCTGTCGAATTCGGTAATCTGGACGTAAGTTCGAATGGAACTCTTTAATTTAAATCACATGAGTAGCATGCTCTCGTTCCGTCAGCCATGACCGGGTATAGGTCCTAAGTAATTCGCAATTATATTTTTCGTTCAAAATTCCGTCCAGATTCCCGATTTGGACAGAATCACTTCCGAGTTCGATAAGATAGTCCTGAAGAAGGTCGGAGGTTACATCGACCAAAATGTAAAATTGACACATTAGATGCGAACAGTAGTCCGAAGTGTCCAAATAATATTAATAACCAATCCTCATCTAAAAAATTCAGAAATGAAAAATTATTTATTTTTATTTATAAACAAATAACTTACAATTAAGTCCAAACGTCACTGGATGGTGAATGGATTGGCAGTTGAATGATACTGAATATTCTGAGAGGATTGAAAATGATGTATGGAGTGATCAGAATTCGATTCTATATTAATTTAATGACCATCATAAGGAGCAATGTGTAGTATCTGTTCCAAAAACTAAACTTTGTATTTTCGGTGCTTGCTTTGACTCGATTTTTTTAAGTGCAAACGAAATGCATTTATTCGTGGTTCTTTCTTTCATTATCTTTCGTCTTTCCGCGCAAGTATGTGTTTACAACGCTTTGCGTATAACATGTGCTTTTTTAAAGTCTCTCTCCCCGCCACCTGACGCCGGCCATCGCCCTCGCGTCCACACGTTCATCTTCGCCAGTGCATACTTTGCTTCTCCTTGATCAAGTGGTGCATTTTTCTGTTTTTATATTCCCTGCTTCTTCTTCCCGTGGCGTCAGCACGTGCACACTTACCAATCTACATACGTGCTAAAACAGCTGCTGTTAATACTTTCTACTATTAAAACAGCTGCGGTTAATATATTCTACTATTATATAAAATGAACTTTATCTGTCTGTGTGAAAGAGAGAGAGAGAGAGAGTTTCCTATAGACTCCTAAACGGCTGGACCAATATGTTTAAATTTCACACAAACGTATTTATTTGCCTGGCAGTATTCTCAGATAGGTTTTGTAGAGGAATATCTCTGATAAGCATCGATAATTGAAAATTTTGATTAAAAAAGGAACAGGCTATTTTTAATAAAGTAAATGCCTTATACCGCTAAACATTACCAGTGCATTTGATACGTTTTATTACCGCACAAGCAAAAAAATGGGCGCTTCCAACGATTTAGATGGCAATAAAACATGCAAGTGTGAAACATTCATTGATCCTCATTCAATCCCGGACAACGTTGAGTTTACCTACTAGTATATATATATATATATATATATATATATATATATATATATATATATTACATATACAGTATTGTATGCATTATTTATACATTTTATTTAGTTCTTTAGATAGCATCAAACATGAATTTCAATTTATATCTCTAATCATTTTTATCATTTCGGTTCGTTTTATTAAATTATTTTTGCAAAATTTTCCTCATGTTATTTTAGTTTGTTTTTGTTTTTTTCACTTAGTTTCTCTGCCTTTTTTGGCGGGAACATTCGCCGTAAATAAGCTTTCAACCAAAATATGTAAACTAATTCATAGAAATTCGTTGAAATTGAACATGAATAAAACATGGCGGCAACTTTTTCATCTGAGATGGTGTAAAAAGCGCTGAAAATATCCTTCATTAATACGATTTGAACATTCGTTCATCTTTTCTTTATTTCGCTTATTCTTTTCTCTTTTTTTTTATCTGTCATCGTTCATTTTTTTTTTTTTTTTTTTTTTACTTATTCATTTCTTCGTGTTTATTTATTTAGTCGCTTCCGTGTGTCGTCCTTTTTTTTTTTCATTCATTCTTAATTCTTCCTTTTACTTATATTTTTAATCATTCCTTCGCCACGTTATTTTTTTATTATTTCTTTTTTGAGTGCTCACTTGCTTGAATTCCTACTTTCATTCTTTCTTTCTTCCTTTAGTCATATTTTCCTTTTTTTTTTCTTTTGATTTTACTTTTTCTTTATTACTTTCTTTCTATTCTTTTTTCTGTAGTGTCTTTTTGCTTAACATTTCCATTTTTTATTTCATTCTTTCTTACTTACTTCTTTTCCTTTCATCCTTTTTTTTTTCTATCTTTATTTTTCCTTTTTTTCTTTTTTTTTTGTTGTCTTTTTTTATTTCGCATTTTCTTTCACCATTTTTAAACTCTTTTTCTTCCCCGAAGATGCATCCAACACAAAACTTATGAAGTAGGAAACAGGGAGAGAATTCCAAAGTGTAGCAGTCCGAGTGATGAAATTAATACAGTAAAAGGGGTTTCTGGCATCTAAGGGCATGAACAGCGAAGGAGTTGGATTATGCTGCTTGTCGAGAGAGTCAGGATTATGTACGTCGAGGAGGTATTCAAGATAGTTGGACTTTTTTCGAGCTTGCTGAAGAAAATGCTTTTTATAACAATAATAATAATAATATTAATAATAATAATAATAATAACAATATCAATAATAATAATAACAATATCAATAATAATAATAACAATATCAATAACAATAATAATGACAATAATAATAACAATAATAATAGCACTAATAATAATAACAATGATAATAATGATAACAATAATACTAACAATAGCAATGATGATAATAATAGAAATGATAATAATGACAATAACAATAAAAATAACAACAATAATAATAACAACAATAATAACAATAACAATAATAATAATTATTATTATTATTATTATTATTATTATTATTATTATTATATCGTCCAAATTGTTTCAAATAATAAGCGCAATGAAGTTGTGTCTTGTTTCAGAGCGTATATTTTAGTTGGTTGCATCCCAATGACCAAAGGAAAGAATCAGTTCACAATCACATTTATTTTTATTTCGACGAATGTCTATATTTTCTTCCTTACTACCATATGCGTGTTTCTCAACCCATACCGAAAAATCTTGACTTTAGTTTGCTTTTTAGAGGCGATAAAATATTCATAAAACAGATACAGTATTCCAAACCAAAACAAAAGGGAAGAAGGAGTATTAAAAAAAAAGGTGAGAAAACAGCTAGTCAAAAACAATACGCACTCACTTTAAAGATGATAATCAAAGAAAAATTCACAAGACGCTACCTCAGATAGATGTAGCGGTTTGAAAACGTTCAAATTTTCTTGACAACGAATTTATTTGCTAAAAATTGTTTCTGCTTATCAAAAAGAAAAAAACGATATCCATTTTCATGATGTAGAAGAAGCATAAGCTTTTACGATAAAGGTTTCATCAGTGCATATTCAAACATTAGTCACAATCCGGCTGAAAATGTTTAAAGTGTATTCATATTCATTTAACTTTTTTTTCATTTAATTCGATTAAAATGTATTTAAATTTGCTTCTTTTATATTTAGTTAATTTCAGAATAACTATCATTATATATTAAATTATTAATAACTAGTAGTGTGACCTGTGGAAATTCCACGGGGGATTCGTTCATATGTGATGTATTGATGTTAGCATTTTGCAGATGTGCAGTGTATATGGAGATGCTTTGATATTATTGTAGCTTTTTGCAAAAGTATTTATCGAAGCTAGCACGAACGCCCGGCAAAGCCCGGTCGTAAACATGCTTAAATATGATAGTTTAATTCTCGCAGATTTCGTATATATTATTACAGAGTTAATGTTCTATCGATTTTTATATATCATAAAGTTGCGATTTCAAAAATAAAAGAATATATCCATTTGACTTGGGTGCATTATCTTGAATCGAAACAGAAATAAAAACGCATGAAATATATATATATATATATATATATATATATATATATATATATATATATATATATATATATATATATATATATAATTTGAGATTCTTTCAGCCATAATCGAAACCGAAACCAAAACTTATGAAGAATTCTTGGTAAAATTATTTATTAAAAAAAATAGATTACTTATATATAACAGCAATATACTTTTTTCAATCCCTATTAAAAGATCTATTAGCAAAATCCATAACAATGAAAAAGGTAGCTGAAAAGAAGGCATTATAGAGAAACAAAGTGAAGACTAGCACATCTTAAATTGACTATTAAAAGACATATAAAACAGAAAAATAGAAGAACTGCATATGAAGAACATTTATGATTTGTTGGCAGTACCAAAACCCTAAGTATTATCAAACTAGGGGCGTTCAAGATTAAAACATAAAAGACAGCAATCCTCATCTTTGGACATTGTTCTATAAGGAAGAAATATGAAATTTCAATAGGAGGAAGAATTGTGGAGTGACAAACATCTCTTACTGTCAGAATGAACTAAGACCAAAAGGGAGCATGAAAACTGTTAATTTTGTTATTTTTTGTTAAGTGTTGTAATCTTAAATGACCGATAATTAATAAGACAACACGGTGGTATATCTACAGAGGTGGTACAATATAGTATCTTACAGAAAGACTATTCGGATATTGCGGAACATTTATTTTCTTCTCACCACAGTAGGATGTGACACAAGATAAGACGGTGGAAGAGAATCAATCCAGTGTCTTTAAATGAGGACTCTGGACCATTAAACATTGTTTGGGCAGCTCTGTCGGCCTTCAGTAAGCTATTGCTTATTATATACCAAAGACAGGAGGCAACAAGGCTATTAGAGATACTGCCCAGGTGTTTATTCCTTAAATGTGATTTCTAGTGTATAGTTTTGTTTCGAAGAGTTTCCTTGTCTTTCTTATGTATTCTTTTCCAATCTTTTCTTTCATTTCAGTAGGTTTGATCGTGTTTGCTTCCAGCACCTCTCTCTAGATATTTGTAGGCGTCATGTTCACCGTGTATAGTTGAGTGGCCTCATGGCTATGATAAACAGTAGTGGTGATAGTTAATCTCCTTCGAAGATGACTCTATATTCTTATCTCAATCACGTTTCCATTGCTTTCTTAATAATATTAAAAATTTTGTCAGATATCTTGTACATTCTTATGCATTCAATTATCCATGCTTGTGGGATTCGTAAACTGTAAATTGTCGTAAAAATTTTTGGAATCAATCCATGCCATGGCTATGTTCTTTTTCCTGATTTTTACCTCTCTCAAGATCTTTTGATTAATGTATAAGTAATGTATCGTTTTTCTTTTTCGATATCCTTTTTGTTCCTCGCACTCATTCAATGGAGGTCTGGTCAGTGCTTTCTCTCCTCGGTTTTTCCATCTTCCTCAACACTTTTCGACTATTTGGTATAGTACCAGGTGATGGCGGCACCGGATTTTTTTTGGGGGGGAGGGGGAGATAACTTACGATTATACAGTTTCAGTTTTCTTGATTACATGCAGTGTTCCTGTATCTTTCTGTTTTACTTCTAGTACAGGTTATATTTGGTCGTTTGGCGTTTGTAGCTTATCTGCATTAGTCTCCACATTTAATAGTTTTCCTTAATATTTCAGCCGTTTTCATTATTGCTATCCATTGTATTATTATTATTATTATTATTATTATCATTATTATTATTATTATTATTATTATCATTATTAAATTTATATTTCCATCTTTCATTTTCTCTGCAATTTCTTATCTTTTCTGTCTATCTCCGCCTCTGTATTATTCATATTTATCGTGTTTCCTTTTGTAAAGGCAGCTTTTTAAAGCGGCCATTTTTAATTCACGAATCCAAGCCGTATTTCCCTTTTTAACGAACAAGCCGATATTCAATCGGTGCAGTACAAATAAGAAACCAAAACGTCCGATAATATCACATAGCGATTGATATGCATATGTAGATCGATCCCTATCCACATTAAATATTGATCAAACTGATAAATGCAACCAGCAGATTGCCTTTTTTATCTATGAAGCACTTTCATATAACTTACCATAAAACACACAAAATTTAATCTTTCAAAAAGATTCCAAAATGAATTGTTTGGTTCTTCTATCTAACGGCATCTAAACCCTTTTTTGGTGATCATTTAATGCCGATCTGGAATTTATGATCATACAAAAAATGAGCTAATGAACGCTTAGTACTCTAAAGCGTTTTAATATGCTCTATGATTAAGACCAATGCGTATTTTTCATCAGTATATATATATATATATATATATATATATATGTGTGTGCGTGTGTGTGTGTGTGTGTGTGTGCGCGTGTGCGCGCCCAGATCATCATATACTGATTAGATAACTCTGACAGACGTTAAAACGCATTTAAATTTCAACTCCCCGAGGTTAACGGTAGCTGAATAAATTAGGTCCTTGCTAAAGGAGCCAGAGATGGTTTCTGTTGCTGGGTTCGAATTTATCGACTGATGTTAATCGTGGCACCCTGCAATGATGATTCCCGAAAGGATGAAATACTAGTGTCTGTGGGTATTTAATAATTATTACAGTAAATAATTATATATATATAGTCCTCCACATAGAGTACTGTTTCGCTGTATCACAGCTTATCAATGTGGGTAAACAGGCAACTACCTACAGCCAGGATCGAAACCCGACCGCCCAAATGAGAGTCAGGGCTCTTTACCATTACCATGCTGTGCGGGTAGTGAATGTATATATATATATATATATATATATATATATATATATATATATATATATAATGATCATCACTTCTTGAGAGAAGAAGGCCATCTTTCTGTTGCTTTAGCGTTAATTATTTATTCATTTCCATGTACTTTTTAAAATATTCTTTTGTTTTTGTTATTTCATTTAATATGTATATATATATATATATATATATATATATATATATATATATATATATATATATATATATATAAGGGTTATACCTCTGTCAGACCATACTCGCTTCTCTAAACTACCAAAAGTCTTAGTGACACGCTGCATCCTATAGTTGACCTCAGCATCCAGGGTTCCGTCTCTGGCAAGAGTGCTACCCAAATACACGAATGTGTCAACCACGGCAATCCGCTGGTTGTTGACAAAAATATTTCGTTCCACATAATATCTACCGAGTGGAGGTGTAAACATAACCTTAGTCTTAAGACTAATAGTAAGCCCAAAAGATGTACATGGCCCTAAAAAACGCACACACACACGTACATATATATATATATATATATATATATATATATATATAATTTTGATATAAGAAATATTTGGTGTCCTCTTGCTTTTACTGCAGATCATTTGAAACCATAGCAGCAGGTTTTAGTCTACCTCCATCAAGGGCAAGGGGTTTTGGGGGATATATATATATATATATATATATATATATATATATATATAATTTCAAATGATCTGCAATAATAGCAAAAGGAGACTTGCTTCCAAATATTTCTCATTAAAATATTCCTAAATATTCCTTTTACACTGTGAAATTTACTTTTTACATGAAAACCAAAGAGGGGAGATATAACATATGAGAAATATTTGGAATCGAGTCTCCTCTGGTTGTTATTTCAGATAATTTGAAACCCTAGCAGCAAGTTTTAGTCTCTCTTCCATCAAGGCAAGAGGTTTTGGAGAAATATCAGATATTTTGTAATTCATATGCAAAACTAGGAAAACAAATGATGAAGTATTGGTAAAGGTGCAGTATCTTTTCACCGACAAAAATCCTTTATGATAGGTTTTTGGGGGTGCTGAAAACGAAAATAACAGTAAAAAGCCCAGGAAACGAGTAGTTTCCAAGATATGAGGAAATTATATTTAAAAAGTGGCGGCTCACTTTTCTATATCTATTTAACATCAAATGAATATCAACTTTATAGCCACCTTTCTGTTATTTTTAACATATGCAGAAGTTATGCATAACTACCCCAGAAGGCTCCCTTTGACTGGTACTTTAGCTAGTATAAATAGATGGGCCTGTGTTCTATGATATGTAGATGTTCCTCTGTTCTATAATAACGACCAATATGTGTGTTTTAATTTGTATAATTTCAAATCAGTTTAATACTACTGTAAGTAAAATTATTAGTTTATTAAATTACGCAAAAACAATAATTAAAAGTAATGTTTACTCATACATATGATATTTAATTACACTCTGTGCCACGTACTAGAAGATAGTAGTAGAGATAAAAAGTTCAAGTACTGCGCAGCTTGAAATACGATGTGAGTTTTAATATATTTTCTTTATATTCCTAAAGCTATCAACACATCACTATATCTCCTTCTAGGTAACGCCAGGTTGTAACAACTAGTACACACACACACACATATATATATATATATATATATATATATATATATATATATTCTTTTTTATGAATATATATACATATATATTTCTGTAAAAGTCTGAGAAAGCTACAGACGGCCAAAAAAACGGCCGGGTAGCTGAAACAATAATGTAACTTTAACAGAAAAATACGGTAATAAAAACAAAACGCATATTTGTTCTACAACAGTATTGAGCACTTTCTTCAGGTTTTTATTAATTACAATTTCTACTATATATATATATATATATATATATGTGTGTGTGTATATATATATATATATATATATATATATATGTATATATATATATATATATATATATATGTTGGGGCAACATCTAGTGGCCTTGTTGATAGCCGATTTCAGACATCGATTATTATTATTATTATTATTATTATTATTATTATTATTATTATAAATGTAAAATATTAGATGATCATCATTATTGTTAACAGTTAACATGTTTTGTAGAAAAAGGTATGCAGAGAGAATGTTTTGAAATAAATGTTTAGTAAAATATTTAACTTGAAACAAAGAGATCCTTGACGGGAATATAGGTTTCCAAACAGCAGACTAAGGTGACTAAATAAAGTATCGAAACCGTGTGTGGAAATCACGTGTCAGTTATGAAAGTAAATTACATAATAGGATCTGTTAGCCTAGATATATACGAGTTAGTTACGTAATCAAAAAGAGAAGTCGATGGGGAGACAGTGGGGTGGTTGAGTCCCTAGCGACAGGCTTTTGGGAGGGGGAGTAGACTATACTAGCGGGTAATCTTCCAGCAAGGAAACGCAATGAAATAAAAGCTATCTGAAACATAATTGGATACTCCTGGTCGTTTCTTTGGAAAAAATATCAATTTCTGCTTTTGGCAGCTTCATCAACCAAGACTCAAGATGAACAAAGGTATATATTGTTTATTTGTGGAAAGATGCATAACTACCCCAGAAGATGCTCTGACCCTTTATTGTTTAGGAAATTTCTATTGTTAAATGCTATGTCCTGTTGAACTGTATGTATTTGTAATGTATAATGAACATTGGAGGACACGAAGAAACTTTACTATATACAGATGACTGGATTCAAAAGGACCCTTTAAAAAGAGGACTGTTATTTATATAACAATATAAATACTTGTAAATTCTTTTAAAATGATATTTATTTTCTACATACATACATATATATGTATATATATATATATAAATTTATTTTTCTACATAGTCACCATCATTCTCAATGCAATTTTGATAAGAATTCAACGAATCTTATATAGAGCGCCTTACATACATACCCCACAACCTAACATATCTTCGGTCTGGCGCCGTTATGTCATACAGAATACTCCCGCCAATAACACACACACACACACATATATATATATATATATATATATATATATATTGATCCTTTTTTTATTTTCTTGCTTCAGGCAAGACCTGGTTGATGTTGTTGCCATATCCCTGTTGACCCGAATACTTTCATCTCCATCTAGATCCATCGTGAGGGATAATTAACACCGAACTAATTTTAGGATATTTATAAAAATGTTTTAACTGTATTTTTCTCTCTGTCTTTTTCTTGTTACTAAATATATTAATATATACTAGCAGGACCTGTGGAAATTCCATAGCGGCATCTTTCATATGTAATATATTGCTGCTGGACATTCTATGAGCGTTCAGCTTGAATGAAAACACCATCATATCATTCTAGCCTTTTTGTTTAAATTGTATCGCCCCCCCCCCTTACTAAAATAATAGCTTTGATATATTGTCTGGAATGATGATTTCATTACAAATACACCAATCAGTTATCTCACATTTCATCATTTTTCATAAATCTTGGATATGTTACTAATTTCGACTATAATTTTTCATAATTTTAACCCACATTATTGCCCAACCTTACTAAAATAATAACTTTGATGTATTATCAAAATTATAATCAAATAATGATGTAATGTTCAGTGCGTAAACGGTTTCAGCTATTTCCAGGACTGATTTACATGAAATAAAGTAATGCATAAATCGTAAACAGTTTCAGCCATTTCCGGGACTGACTTCATATCCCCCAGTCCATTGTTAAAATATATACTTGAAATAAAGTACTGTTTAAATCATAAATTGTTTCAGCAACTTTTCGAAATTAACACTGTTAGAAATTAGGCAACCATCACTTCAACATGAATTTCTGAGTGTAGTATCAGTCTCAGCATTCCAGTTACTTTGATAATTATATATATATATATATATATATATATATATATATATATATATATATATATATGTTATATCGTAGATTATTATGAATAACAAGTCATTACTGGGGTTGTACAGAAAGGGTTTATTTAGGTAAAAAGGTACACAAATTTCTAAGCGTTCATTGACAGCTTAGTACTAAATTCTGTCTCCCACGTGAGGAGAGTTTGCTTGTCTTTTTATAGACGTAACAGTCCATTCATTTGAGGGGTGTTGGATCAGTCCATTATATCACCTTCCTCCCAAGCTAAATTCTTCCCTAGAATTTCGCTTCACCATTTTTTTCTTTTTTGACTTTGTCCAAAAAATTCAGTTCTTTTTCTTTTATTTCTCCTTAAAATTTGCGTTTGCGAATTTTTGGATTTTGGAGAGTGACTTGTATTTTCAGTTACTGGTGCTTCCTTTTTTGGAGGCTCTATGTGAAAAATATCATACAGTACTTCCATCGGTACTTCATTGTTTTTAACTATTTCAATATATCGGGGTCTGAGTTGGTTTATATGCTTTTTTTGTGGGAAAACGTCTGACCTTTTATAATGTAGACCATTCTTCCAATTCTTTTTGAGATTATGCCTTCTTCCCAAAAACTCTTCCCTGACCGATAATTGTTGAAAAAAACTTTATCCCCGTCCTTGTATATCTTGTATCGTCCATTATCTTTTACACTTTTTTTTACTTTTTTACTCGGAATTAACCGGTCGAACACAGAGCGCACTTTTCTGGCAAACATTATTTTCGCTGGGGATAAATTTGCATTTGTATTCGGATTAGGCGTTATCCTGTATACTGCTAAAAATTTCTGAAGACTTTTTTCTTCCGTGTCGATGTTATCGTTCTTTTTTAACGCTCGTTTAAAAGTATCGGTAAATCTTTCAGCTTGTCCGGTAGATCGAGGGCTATAAGTTGGTGTTGTGACATGCTCTATGGCCATTGACTCACAGTAGATCTTAAATTCTTGACCTTTGAACATGGTGCCATTATCACTAACAATTGTTTTTGGTACGCCAAAACGCCCAAATACCTCGTCCAACGCCTTTATTGTGTTTGCCGCTGTAGGATGTTTAAATTTAAAAATTTCTGGCCATTTCGACATGCTATCTACTATTACCAGGTAATAATATCCTTTTAGAGGTCCTGCGTAATCTATATGGATCCGCGTCCATGGTATATCTGTTTTAGGCCAAGGTTGCGTCTTAATGGGCGGCGCTTTTGCTGCTAGTTGGCAACCCTTACATAATTTTATCATTTTTTCTATGTCCTGATCCATTCCAGGCCAGTACGTATATGCTCTCATTAGTGCTTTCATTTTGGAGATTCCAGGATGTCCCATGTGGAATTCTTTTAAAATTCTCTTCTGTAATACTTGAGGTATTACCACTCTATCTGCGTACATTAGAGTTTCATCGCACTTTGAAAATGGAAAAACTGTTAATCCTTTCCTCTTCTTTTCTTTTTGTCCCACTTGTTTTTTTATCTTGTTAATGTATTCATCTGTTCTTGCTGCTTTCTTAATTTCCTCAAGTGTTACTGGAAGTTCCCTAACAGTATTTATTAATATATCTGTTAGTTCATTTTCTTCTTTTAGTGCAGCTATAACAGTTTCTTCAAGTAATTCAGTTTTATTTGGGATCAACCTGGACAACCCATCTGCGTGTGCAATTTTGCTGGATGCTAGGTGTTTCATTTTAAAATTGTAGTTTAATCATGCTCCATCTTTGTAACCTATTAGCCGTATCAGTAGGAACTCCTTTTTTGGAACCAAAAATAGATAACAAAGGTTTGTGGTCCGTTTCCAATATAAAAAATCTTCCATGGATGAACCTATGAAATTTCCTCATGGCGTATACAATTGCCAGACCTTCTTTTTCTATCTGACTATAATTTTTTTCTGTGGGTAGCAAAACCCTTGAGGTATGCATAATTGGTTTAGTCGATCCATCTTTGAGTTTGTGTAGTAGCACAGCACCTAAACCGTATTCGCTCGCATCTGCTGCTACAGTTAATTCTTTTTTCGGATCGTAGTGAGCTAGTGCTAAATCCGATAACAGACATTTTTTAATCTTTAGGAATGCTTCATCACATTCTTTTGTCCAGAGCCATTTTTTATTCGTTTTCAATAATTCGTTTAAAGGTGCTCTTAGTTCATGCATCTTTGGGATATAAGAATTATAATAATTTGCTAGTCCCAAAAATGACTGTAGCTGCACTATATTTTCTGGTCTATGCATGTTTTTGATTGCTTCAGTCCTATTAGGATTAGGTTTTCTACCATTTCGATCAATCACTTGTCCCAAATATTCAATTTTTTCCATCCCAAAATTACATTTTTCGAGAGCCACTTTCAATCCATAGTTTGATATTCTCTCGAATACTTTGCCAATGTGGATCTTATGCTCTTCCACATTTTTACTTCTTATAAGGATGTCATCTAGATAAGCCATAGCAAAATCCAAACCTGCTAGCATTGTATCCATAATTTGCTGGAAAAAATTTGGGGCTACTTTTAAACCAAAAGGCAAACGTTTTAGTGAAAATAGTCCTTTATGGGTATTTAATGTCAGGTACTTAGCACAATCTTCCTGGACTTTTACTTGCCAATACGCTTCAGACAAATCAATTTTTGTAAAAAATTTTCCTCCGCTTAACTTCGAAAAAATTTCCTCTGGGGTAGGAAGCGGGTAGTTATGCTCCTTGAGACAATCATTTAGACCTGTCGAAAAGTCCGCGCATACCCTGATTTTATTATTTTTCTTCTTAACGTAAACCGTGGGTGAAGCCCATTCATAGTAATCCACTTTTTCTATTACTCCAATATCTTGAAGTCTCTTTAATTCTTTCTCTATAGTTTCTAATGCTGAATATGGAACCTTTCTTTTGGGTTTGAAAACTGGTTTAGCTTCGTCCTTTAGTTCAAATTTCACCTCCGTTTTCGTGCAGCAACCCAAACCCTCAGAGAATACCTCTTTAAAGTCTTTTTTTAATTCGTCAATAAACTTTCCTGGTAGTTTAGACTTTTCTAAACCCGCCAGACTTACTTTGTTGCAAAATGAGCTTATGGGTTTTCCCCATAAATTAAAAAGAATCATTAAGTCTATACCGAACAAATTAGAATTTTTCCCCGGTACGACATATAACTTGGTTTTCACAGCATTCTCCTTTAGAGACACATTGGTAAAAAATTCACCCTTAAATTTTAGTTTATTTCCAGACACACTTCTGGCAATTTTTTTTGTATTTTGTAACTTTGGAAACCCAATTTTCTTCCAAGTTACTTCGTCAATTATACTTATGTCGCTTCCCGTATCTAGAAGACAGTTCACATTACAGCCATTAATTTTAATTTTAATATATTTTCTTTTATCACACCTAGACTCATTTTTAGAACCAATGGTCTTTATTTCTGCTTTTCAGTATTTTCCTTTCCTGCATACCGTTGATTTATGGCCTTTTTTATTACATTTGTTACATATTTTGTATTTAAAGTAACAATCTTTAGTGAAGTGGTTTTTTCCCCCACATGTCTTACAGGATTTTTCGTGTGCACATTTCATCACCCTTTCCATTTTTTTTTTCTTCAAAATATTTTCCTTCGATGCTTGTATTGTCCTGCTTTAAATTTAACAGTTTCTGACACTCTTCCGTAACTTTTTGTAACGTTATTTCTGTGTCTTGGTTCATAATGGATAATATCCTTGAACGAATATCCTTATCTTTAGAGGCTGTTAAACCTTGCACAAAGATTAGACTTTTAAACATATCCTCTTTGAGGTCTTTTAATTTAAAGGATTCACAATGAGCATTCACTTTCCCTGCATAAGTAATAAAATCTTCGTCCTCCTGCTTCGTGATATTTAAACATTTATAACGTGTATAGAATAGACTATCTCGTTCACTGAAAATATTTGACAATATTTTTATTGTTTCACTAAAAGAAATCTCTTCAGGTTTCTTTGGCAGGATAAAATTCGTATACTTTGCATTTTCCTGAGATCCAAGTTTTTGAAGACGAAGGATAATCTTCTCTTCGTCTGTCCAAGACTGACATCTCTTAGCAAAAATATTTTCGTATCTCCGAAAATATGCCGGAAAAGTTAACCCATTTGTCGGCTCGTATACAAATTCGGATAAAGAATTTGCTATTCCTTCAGGAGTGAAACGACAGTCTTTCTGCTGCGTTAAAATACTCTGTAGTATTTCGCTTTTCTTCAACCGCTGCTTCTGAAGTAATTCCATTTGTTTTTGTTGAGCAAACAATGCCGATTGCATAGTTCTAGTGAATTCCGCTAATTGCTCCATGTTAAAAAAAAAAATTTTTTTCTTTTTTTTTCACAAAACCACACAATTAAACAAAAAATTAACTCATATGTCCTATAAATTCAATTAATTAAAAGCACAATGTCCTTCCGAAGAGAAGAAAAAAAAACACTTCCAGCCGAATAAAACTTGAAATGGACACTCCTTTTTTTTTTAAATATTCTTTTCAAAAAAAATGTTCGTTTCAAAATGTCAATTTCTTTTTTTTTTTTAGGAACGTAACCGACTGAAACACTTACTTTTTAAATGTTGGCTCTGTCGAAGTTTTTCTTTTTTCTTCTTCCTTCTTTGGATTTCTTTTGTTTTATGCTCGTTAATCTTCTTGTGTGCTTATTCCTTCGCTTTGTTTTTTAGTGAGTTTCGTTTGAATTCTTCGTCGCCAGTTGTTATATCGTAGATTATTATGAATAACAAGTCATTACTGGGGTTGTACAGAAAGGGTTTATTTAGGTAAAAAGGTACACACATTTCTAAGCGTTCATTGACAGCTTAGTACTAAATTCTGTCTCCCACGTGAGAAGAGTTTGCTTGTCTTTTTATAGACGTAACAGTCCATTCATTTGAGGGGTGTTGGATCAGTCCGTTATATCAATATATATATATATATATTCGCGAGAATTGTGTTGTTTTTTACCTACAGAATAACTAATAAAAGCAATTATTTAACAACTTTTGCATGTACCAGAAAGATCAAATCCTAAATTTTATAGAATAAAAACAAAAGAATATAAATCAATATATAGAATTGTTGATCGAATTTGAAATTTTAATTTTATCCTAAAAAATCAATCGACACTTTTTTCATACTCATATTAAATATTTGGTTATGTTTTATAATCGATTAAAATATTTTTAGGTCTAAATAAAAATTGAGAACATTTGTTATAAGAATATGTAAAGTAAAACTTGTGAATAAAAAAGCAAAAAAAAAAATTACATTTTTAACGAAATTAATTTTATTTTGTTTCGATAGACAAATAATAGAATTATTTCTTTTTATTAAACAAATAAGAAAATAGAAAATCAAATAAAACTAATAACAACTATTATAAACCAATGTCAAATAACTTTCACATATTTTTTAAATATAAAAAAATACTATCAACATGCCCCCCTTTTTTTAATTATGAAATAAAATATCGTATTTGTCACAGCAAACAGGTATTTTTTTAGTTTGGGAAAATTTTTGCAAAGTAAATCGTTTAATCAAAGATACAAAGTCACTTTAAAAGAAAGATAGATAAAAATTAAACGACGTTATTTGGAAGAAAAAAAGATGTAAGCGTGGCACACAAAATAACACACACTATCGTATTGATATATAAAGTATATAGAAGATAGCGGTTTCCATGTAAATTATATGAAATGATATTTTCAATACTAATTATCTTGTTCATAACTTGTACATGTTTGCATAAAATGTGATGAGATTTGAGTTGATTATATAATTTTTAAAAATGAACAATACATGAAATAATTTACAAAACTTCTTTATATACAATATTTCTAGTGAAGGTTGTTCCTCTTCTCTGACCATGAGTAGATTTATTCTGAGGAGAAATTTTCACTTTTACACTGTTCATAAACCTTGCTCGTTAGAAGGCTACATAAAGTTGTCCATGAATAAAGCAAGTAGATCATGACTTTATCGAATATCTGTCCTTGAGCTTTATTAAATTGATTCTTGTGCAGAACAAATGGAATATTTGCGTCACTGGGATTAAGTTTAATTTTTGGAATTAAAACTCGTGCCTGAGCATTAGATCCGCTTATGATTGAAGCTAGAATACTGTGGTTATGAAGCTCCAATACTTCTAAACGTGTCCCATTGCATAGTCCTTGCGTTAATGACAGGTTGCGAAGGAGCATAATAATAGATCCAACTTTGAGATTGGGACGATGAAGAGGCATTCCCGAACACGTAAGTGAATTTATGAATTCCCATCGGATAATTATTAGCTTTCATTTCATTTCTGTACTTAGATATGTTTTGCTCTCAGTAGGTAGTCTTCGTAGAATATCTTCATTAACTTCCAAACAATCTGCAATTTTTGGTGACAAAATAACTCTACTTTTCATTTCGTCTGCAATTATCAAATATGTCTGATACAAAAGAGTCATTGCATACACAGTGTTCTGGAATATCGACTGTCATGAGAAACATCATCAAGTGAACTATTTTCCAATTTGTAAAGCCATTGTGAGAAAACTTTTTCGTTTTTATTAGTCCTCATATTCTGAGAGAGCTTCAGTTGATGAAAATGGTGCCACATTGGCGACTTCTTTAATGGATACATCCAATATTGCAGAATTTGCCTTAATTCTCCTCCTAATATGATGACTTTACCACCAAATATACTATTATTGTTCATAATATCCTGTAAACAATTATTAATGGCATTCAATGCATATCGAGGGATCATTGACACCTCGTCAATAATGAAAACTTTCACGTGCCTGAGAACATTTGTTTGGTTAGAATTATGTGGAATATTGCATGAAAATGTCTCAGTCAAAGCAAAAGGAAATTTGAAGATACTGTGAAGCGTTTTTCCAATTTTCAATAAAGTTGCTGCAATATCTGTCCAAGCAGAAATACTAACAACCACATTTTGAGACATTAGGTAATCATGAATCATATTAAATAGAAAATTTTTACCAGAACCGCCGGGTGCATCCAGATAAAACAGTCAGTTCTTTGTCTCTAATCCTCTATCTATTGCACTTACAGCGTTAATGACACTATCAAAAAAAATTCTTTGCTTAATATTTAGTACTTCAGGATTAACTTCTTGAATTTCTTCCACATATTGAATGACAGGAAAGCCATTGGTTGGTTCTGGCAGACCATGCATCGCACAATTCATGCCATTTTCATTCAGAATCATGTTTATGTGATGCAGAGCGATATTTTCTGCAATATTATTATCATATTGGTGTAAAAGGTCCTCTATCATAAGGTGTTTGTTCTCATTCCATGATTGTAAAGCATTTTGTAGTGTATTGAATAAACAAATCATTCAAACATGTTAAGAAGCTGTCGTGGCATTTGATATAGAGCTGCCTCACTCAAGGCAATTTGTAGTTCGTTGCCATCTTCAAGCAGTTGTAATCGAATATAGGCATCCTTAAAGGTCGGCAATTCTTCACCTCCTACAGTTTTCAAGTCATCAAAAGAAGTTGCATCTGGTACATGAAGAAGAAGCATCCTTAAATGGAATTTCTCAGCATTTCTAGGACTGGCAGAATACAATCTTGTTACAATCTGGCGGTGACATTGTCTTCTGGTCCAGGTGTTACTTTGCTTATTAAATACATAATATTCAGGGATATCAATATAAAGGTGGTCTCTTGCATCCATGTAACTTTGGTTAAGTTTGAACCATGCAGTTAATTGTGTGTCGCGTCCTTCTGCACGGGCAGCAGCCTGTCTTTGTTCACGTGGCCTGTAATAAACTTGTTGCTCATCAGGTAAATGGAGCGCCAGTCGATAAACTGTGTGTGACCGTCCATACATTTTATATTCTGACAAACGCCAAAGTGCTTCAGGCGGGGATACGTATCTACACGAAATATATTGCTTAATTTCATTATATTTATGTTCATTATTTTCATTATTTGTATGCATTTCCATCATTGCGCAATCATGTCCTTTATAGACATATTTGAAAAGATATTTCACACTTTTTACCGAGATACACACTTCTACATTAATGTAAGCATCATATTTTCTGAGTAAATATTTATTATATGAGGTTGACTGCAGGCGTGTACGCCTGCAGTCAACCTCATGGACACCCACTCTAACAGAATCTCCATTATTTCTGCGTCTATATAGAGGATATCCAGAAACATTTGTAATAGTCTCCTGATACGACATAGGAAATTTCTTCTGACACTTTCCCTCTACCATATAGATTGAGTTGGGATTAAATGTACCGCAGGGTCCATGAATCATGAGTTATTTTCACTAATTGTCTCAATTCTGGATCATGTTCTGATGGTAATTCAGCTGAAATAATATTATCAACTTGTTCTTTAGTTCTAATTTTATCTTCTGCACGCAGCATGATTAGCATGTGACAATGTGGGAGACCTCGTTTCTGAAATTCAATTACATGTATCACAGCAATAGGTAACCCAAGTACATATCTGTCCTTTATGTCAATCATTAATTCATTGAAATGTTGTTTAAAAACTCGTGCCAACAAATCAGGTCTGTTCTGTGCAGTTTCATGCGGCTGTAAGTTTTCGATCACTTCTAGACGTTTTGGATCGCAAGTATATATTATGAATAAATCAGGCCTTCCATATTTGCAAACTATTGCCATTACGTCTTGATAGCATTGTTGCATATTTCGTGGGCTCGCTGTGAAGGGTGATGACAAAATGACAGGTATTCCAGGATCTTCAGTTTCATTATTTCTTGCAAGGTGATCCATCAAGCCAGAATACATTGCAACTCTTAGATGTGCTTGATTTTCTGCAATGAATTTCAAACGACAACCTTCTACTTTAACATAAACATGAACTACATAAGCATTAGTGAAATAGTTTTCCACCACTGTGTATTGGACTGAAGCCATCTCTTATCGATAGACGATAAGCATAAAATCCCTGCATGGTAACAATTTTACGAACTCTAGTTTGCCTATTTTCTACATGAGGAATGTTTATATGCCATCCAAATTCACCATGAGGAAAGAGAAGAGGGTAAATCAGTGCATTAAGATGGCAAGAGAGGTAAGGTATCCTCTCCCTCTGTTGTCCTTCTGGGTACACTATAATGTCACGATGGACAGGAGGTGCTCCATTATCACCGAAAAATATTACTGCAACTTCATAATTTGTTGGATTATTATATCTCCTCGCATCAGGGCCGGCAATAAACTGCATAGTTATTTTTCTGGAGAAACATTTTGTAATGTAGCATTCTGTTGCTCTTCAAGTTCGACAGTTCTCATGTTTTTATATGCCTCTACATAAGGATTATCAACCATTGCTTGAGATATTTTTTCGAAAACTGAATATAAGCAATCAGAATTTGGAGTAGCATTTAACCTCAGATTGAATTATTTCAATTATATAGAGTTGCCCATATTTTCTTTCTTCATTTTCATTTAGATGTAAATTTGTTGCATAATGATATATTTGTCCTTGCAATCGAAAACAATATGAACCATGTCGTGAGGGTGGCTTCACTGCAGCGCCGAAAGAAGCAAAGGCAAAGGAGGAGTTATAATTCCTAATGTTTTTTTCTAAAGTTGGTTGAATCCCTGTCATTTCCTTCAAACAATTCCCTTAGAATGACCGGATATTCTAGCAGGGGCTCAAGTGAAACTTTTCCATTATGACAGCAATTCAGAGACTCTCCCTGGAATCGGAGAGCCTGGCAGTGTTCACAAATAACATTCATTGACCCAATATAGAATCTATCAGGATTTATAAATTTATTCTTCCTCTGAAAATGTTTAATTTATTTGGAAACCAACACAATGATAAGAGGTCAAAATTTGGGCCAAAGTTTAAAAAAATTGACCTCTGTGGTCTCTATCAAATTACTCAGCCATTTTTTTGGTCTAAACATTTGAAATTTTACATAAATTGTATTCAAACGTAGGGCAAGCCTTTTAAGCGATTTTTTGGCATAAAGGGTATTCAGACATGCGGCAAGATTTTCAATCAGTTTTTGGGCGAAAATTTGACTGCCAAGAGCCCAAAGTTGGAAGAGTTGACCTTTGTAGACTTCACAAAACTCCTCCACTAATTTTGGGTTTAAACATTGAAATTTTAGATGTAGGTTACCTGGACATGAGGTAAACTTTTTAATATATATATATACATATGCACGTAAAGTTATGAACTTTATATTGTACCCGAGCAATGCCGGGGGTGAACTATATATATATATATATATATATATATATATATATATATATATATATATATATATATATATATAATTTATTATACCATACCTGTTCACACTGAAACACTTATCACAGTATTCTGTGGACCTATATTAAAAAACCTGGTTAAACTTTGTGACATATTTCCATTCTATGGAGGTAAGGCCCAAACGAACACCCCATAATTTTATTATACTATATTTCTTCAAACTGAAACATAATTATCTAAGTATACTTACGCAGATAGATATGAAAAGTCTTTATTAAAGTTTGTGCCTATTTCCATTCTATGGAGGCCAGGCGCGAACGCAGACACTACAATTTTATTATACCATCCATATTTAAGTTAAAACATACTTATCAAAGTATTATTATGTACATCTATATCAAAAACACTTGTAAACGTTTTTTTTTTAATTTTAAAATTTGTTATTTCCATACTTTGTGGGCCAGGCGCGAACGCAGACCCCACAATTTTTATGAACCACCGTTCTGCCAGATCAAACAATCCTATTCCTGTGTCTCGATACATCTTCTATTATTATGTGATCAGTTTTTTAAAATAGTCAAACATATAGGAGCCTATTCTTGACCAGACACACACATACACACATATTCAGCTTTATATTATATATATGTGTGTGTGTGTGTGTGTATGTGTGTGTGTGTGTGTGTGTGTGTGTGTTTGTGTGTTTCGCTAACCAACTTCCAGCTGACTAGAACACCGTCGTCTTTGAGTCCAATCCCGTTCTTGTTCAGTCGTCCCTTTAAATATCAATTTCCTATCCAATTTCTATCTCTGTACACTCTTTAACCATTATTCTCGAATGGTTTTCGAATCTTAATAAGTTGTGACTCCCTTGCAACTGTATATATATATATATATATATATATATATATATATATATATATATATATATATATATTAGAATTTATCTTTCTACATAGTCACCATAATTCTCAATGCAATTTTGCTAGGAATTCAATGAAACATCGCTGCTTCTGACACACATTCATGACACAGTTTATTTTCTTAGTATCACACCGTCAATATATATAACAGAGAGATGAAACTTTCAGATCATGAATGCATAAGTTCAGTCAACATAGCATTGCAATTTGCTATGATCCATGAAAGCGGGATAAAACGTAAGAGGCATTAGTTTTGGAACGCCTCTCTTATGTACAAATACTTTCTGTCGACTTTTCGACTCACACACACAGACACACACACATATATATATATATATATATATATATATATATATATACTAGCAAAGGTACCCGTCGTTGACTGGGTTCGAAAACAGCCTACAGAAAATGGACTCTGATTTATGAAAGTATGATAGTTTTATGAAAAGGAAGGGTTGTAATGAGATAGCTTCGAATTTGGGGGTATCAAAACCAAAGCAAAATATGATGAAAGTAAAAATAAAATAGATAACCCCCGTAATTGCTGATGACACGACCATCTACGGCAACACATCAAAGGCTGTAAATGACAAAGTTCTCTCTGGTTCTCTCTCCTCTGATCTCGAGCGCGTGGTTCAGTGGGGGAAGACGTAGCTGGTTACCTTTAATGCATCCAAAACCAAACTCCTATCCTTACATCATCAACGCTCTGATCCCCATCTGGCATCAATTGTGATAGATGGCTCACGTCTGGGTGGTGCCCTTTGTTTTGACAAGCTTCTGGGTTTGACCTTTACTCCTGATCTGAAATGGAACACGTACATCAAGTCTATTGCCATGGTCGCTGGAAAGATGGTGGGATCCTTCTACCGCTCCAGAAAATATCTCACTACTGATGCAGTTCTCTATCTATATAAAAGCCAAGTACGTCCAAGGATGGAATACTGTTGTCATATCTGGGCAGGAGCTGCTAAAAACAGCCTATCCTGCCTTAACAGAGTACAAAATAGACTTCGTGGCTCAGTGGGGGATGCCCTTTTCTCTACCCTGCAACCTCTCTCCCACAGAAGAGACGTTGCGAGCCTATCCTTGTTTTATCGTTATTTCCATGGCAGGTGCTCATCTGAACTCCAATTTCTGGTCCCCTCTCGCCAATCTTTCACGAAAAACACCCGTCTAGCTGAATCCACTGTGAAAAATTTCCCCCACTCTTTATCTGTGCCTAAATCAAAACGCGGATTCCATGAACAAAGCTTCTTTCTTAGAACTGCACGCCTGTGGAACTCTGTTCCGTCTGCCTGCTTCCCACCGGACTATAACTTGGATGGATGTCTTCAAGTCCAATATTAACAAATTACTAATGAACCGCCCCCTTAAGTAAACACTTCATCAAATCTCCACACTAACGTAATGTACTTGCAATAACCCTTATCCCTGAGTGGCTTCCGGGCCTTAATAAGTGGTGATCACTGTGTAAAAAAAAAAAATAAATAAAATAATTTATACCATACCTGTTCACACTGAAACACTTATCACAATATTCTGTGGACCTATATTAAAAAACCTGGTTAACTTTGTGACATATTTCCATTCTATGGAGGTAAGGTCCGAACGAACACCCCATAATTTTATTATACTATATTTCTTCAAACTGAAACATAATTATCAAAGTATACTTACGCAGATAGATATGAAAGCCAGGCGCGAATTCAGACCCTACAATTTTATTATACCATCCCTATTTAAGTTAAAACATACTTATCAAAGTATTATTATGTACATCTACATCAAAAACACTTGTAAACGTTTTTTTTTTTTTTATTTCCATACTTTGTGGACCAGGCGCGTACGCAGGCCCCACAATTTTAATGAATACTCATTATTCCAGATCAAACATACACATTCCTGTGTCTCGATACAATTACTACTATCATTATATGTGATCAGTTTTTTAAAATAGTCAAATATATAGGAGCCTATTCGTGACCAGACACACACACAGACGTTCAGTTTATATTATATATATATATATATATATATATATATATATATATATATATATATATATATATATATATATATATATATATAAAGCATTCGCTTTAACTATTGCGCCTGGGGTTTATTGATTGATAAGGCGAAAAGGTGAGAGGGTGAGTGAAAAATTTGGCAGTAAACGAGGCGCATGTCTCTATCCCCCGACGGTGGGTGACGGGGAGGAAGTAGGCTGAGGTACGCCTGTCCGACCGCCGGCACGCCGACTGAAGAGCGGAGCGGTCGCACGGTGTCCGCGTGCCGTTCGTCGCTCCGACTTTAACCCGACCCAACACCACCACTCTTCACATGTGCGCAAGGCCGGCGTCGAAATGGCTTCACCGCGTGTGCCCAGTAAAGAATAATTTGCATATAGGTCGCCTGGCGCTCCGTATTTTTGTTTTCGACAAAAAGAACACAAAAAAAGCGAACAGGAGGGGGGGAGTCGCCCGACAGACAAGGAAACGACAGTTAAAATACGGAAAACGGCGATCTTTAATCAAATTTAAAATAAAGAAAAGTAATATAAAAAATAAAGAAAATAAAAGAACATACGCAAAACTCTCAAACGACCTGCCCTACCTAACCAGCACCTACTATCAACACCTGTGTTATTCGATTTTCTCCTCTTCTTGCGTGTACATATATGTGTGTGTGCGCGCACGCGCGACTGTGTGTGATTTAATAGGGTGTTTTGACTGCATTTAAAAGAGGTCTATGAATCTTTTCAATCGACGTTAATGGACGACGTTCCCACTGATTAACACCCTTCTTCAGGTCGAATGCATACGATTCTCGAGATATTTACAAATATTAGCGCATATAAACGCTAATTACCAAAACGACTACTCTACATAAACACTCATAAATTATATCGAGAACCTAAACCCTTTTCTTCAAAATAAACGATTTGGCGATCTTCTTTTTTTTTTTTTTTTTTAAGAGGGGCGTATATTCGTAAGATGCGTCCATCGATCTACGCGTTTAGCGATGAAAATGCTCAAAACATGTTATTTAAATCTAAGGTTGGACAGACCAAATGACATGCTACTGCAGACATAAGCGTTATAGCATTTACCTTCCTCCAACCGTGGGAAGACGTCACAGACGGTCGGAAGGTTAGGATTAAAAAGCTGGCGCCCAAGAGGTAGAGCACTCTCGCCTACAAAAAGTGTCTGATCAGTCCACTCGACATTCCCGGTACGGGCTCCTCAGATGATTAGCCATAAACTAGCCCATTCTCTAGCTAGCGTCCAAGAAGCAACGCCCTCTGGCCTACAAAAAGTGTCTGAGCGGTCCTGTCAACATTCCCCGGCAGGTCCGCCTCATATGATTAGCAATAAGTTAAACTCTTCTATGAGCTAACAACCAAGAAGCAGTACACTTTGGTCTACAAACACGCTTGAACAGCCTCGTTGACGAGGCGCCTTAGACGATTAATTAACCATTTTTCTAAGTTAGTCCCAAAGAGGAATAGTACACTATCCTATTAAAAATGTCTTAGCAGCCCTGTCGGAATTTCCTGATCCGGTAGGGGCGACTCAAATGGTTAGTAATAAAGTAACTCCTTCAAAAACAAATAAGGCAATGCCTGGAAAGATGCACCTCCTAGGATTGCACAGAATCATACCTCAGCCCGACAGAAAAAAGCGCATCTTTCTTAAATGGGCAAGATTCTGTCAGACTGTCGAGAAAGTATGTTTGACTTGGTATGAAAATCATTTACTTTTGAACTGTCATTTAAGCTTCAGCCTCTGTCACATCGACGAAATGTAGCATCCCTCTGCCTGTTCTACAAGAACTTTAACGGTGAATGCTCCGACGAACTGCAAGCACTTGCACCCCCTCGACGTAAATACCCCCGACAAACCCGACAAGCAGCAAAATCCCACCCCTTCACAGTTGAGATCCCTAGATGTAAGCGAGCCGTCTACTCCAGTAGTTTCTTCCCCATAACCGCTAAACTTTGGAATTCCCTACCGGATTCCTGTTTCCCCAACTATACTGGCATGCAGAAGTTCAAGTCTAACGTGAACCGACATCTTGCTGCCCAACTCCCCACATAGTACCCCTGTAGCTTATGTCCCTGATAGTAGCCTCCTACATCCAAGTGGCAATATGCTTTGTTTGGGGTGAAAATGTAAAAAAAAAAAAAAAAAAAAAAAATTGCTCCTTGGCCGAGATTAAATGTGACTCCTTTAATTGCTGTTTTCTGAGTCAAAATCTATTCAACCTAACAATTATTGTTGGCAACTTTTTTAGCTTAAAGTAGTATTTTTAGCTCTTACAATTAGGTAGCATTATGCCTAGTCTGGAGCAGTTTCCATTATATATATATATATATATATATATATATATATATATATATATATATATATATATATATATATATATTATGGCTAAATATAAACCAATTAACATGATGATTAAAAAATTAACAATGAGAAAAGGCTAGCCAACCGGGTTTCCTTCCTCGCCCAACAGAGCTGAGGAAAATTGCGATTAAAAAAAATATCTCATGAATATGGCGGGAGAGTGAAAAAAATATATAGATACATAAATAAATAAACGGGGAAGAATCACATAGAAATCACATTGAGTTCTAAAAAAATTATTTTTGTTTACAAAAAGAAGGTCTCAAGGACTTAATAAAAATGGTTTCTAAGATTTTTAAATAAATTTCGTTATGCAAATTTTTTTACCTTCGGATTTTCTGAATAATATATATGGTTCTGCGATCTGTGAGTACCTCATAAATAACCGTGTTTGTGCTACGAATTTCAGTGTCGATATGTTCACTGTCCTTAGCAGATTGCACTCTCCTTTGCATTAAAAAATTCTAGAAACTATTTTTATTAAGTCCTTGAGACCTTGAGACTTTCTCTTTGTAAACAAAAAGAAAATTTCCTGGGACTTAATTTGATTTCTATGCGATTTTTCCCCGTTCATTTATTTATTTTAATATTTTTCTCTCCTCCCCCCCCCCGTCATATTCATGCCATTTTTTATTTTAATCCTAATTTTCCTCGATTAAGCTCTGTTGAGCGAAGAACGAAACCTGGTTAGCTAGCCTTTTTTCATTTTTTTATTTTTGTAATCATTATGTTAATTGGTCTATGTTTAGCCATAATATCTATATAATGAAATTTTTTTTACCTGGAAAAGAATTTTCATATATATATATATATATATATATATATATATATATATATATATATATATATATATATATATATATATACTGCTAATCAAATATAAGACCACTTAAAAAAATCTTTTTTAAAAAAACTTTTTTTAAGGATAGATTTTAAACTCTTCCAACTTTAGGTTACCAATACTGCGATCTAAAAGGATATGGAAACAAAAAGCTACATTCCAACGATTTTTTTTAAAATTCACATTTTTATTAAATTAGGCTTTTTACACATGATAAAAATTATAAGACCAGAGACAAAAATGTTATTAAATTGTACAAAAATGTATGAAAAGTGTATGAAAACATTCAACAATAAAACTTTATAATGAGTTCTACCTCCACTGCTTTTTATGACTTCAAAAATTCTTTGGGGCATGCTAGAAATAAGGGTTTCCATTAAGGTGCGGGGGATCCTGCTCCAGTTTCTGAAGATGCCCTCACGAATTTCATTTTCTGTTGAATATTGTTTGCCATTTCGATAAACCTCTCTTGTCATCTATCCCCAAACATTTTTCAATTGGGTTCAAGTCCGGTGAGCATGCAGGATATCCCAAGAGATGGATTCCATTTTCTTGAAGAAAGCTCAAGGTCCGTCTTGCAGCGTGGATTGCGGCATCATCCTGTTGGAATAACCATCTATCCTCACACAAACGATGGCCCTCCATCATCAAAGATGCTTTTTGTAGCATGCTAACATAACCAGCTGCTGTCTAACGACCCTGTACCACCTGGAGCTTCATCGTCCCTCTGTAAGAAAAGGCACCCCATACCATTACGGACTCTCCACCACTATAACGTGTGGAAAAAATTTCAAGGGGCATGTTTTTGTCATGCCAGTATCGAATGGAGCCATCAGAACCATCTAAATTGATTTTTTTTTCTCATCAGAAAACAGGACTTTCTTCCACTTCTCAAAGTCGCAGGTTTGGTATTCACGACCAAATCTTAAGCGGTCCACTTTGTGACGTGGAAGCAATCGAGAAATTTGTTTCGATTTTTTTACCATTCCTTTTTGTTGTAAGTGTCATCTGATGGTTATTGAATAGCAATCAGCATCTGTAACTGCTTGAATTCATAACAACCCGTCTGATTCTCCTACTCAATTCAGGGGATATTTTGAGGTGCCTACAAAAGGATTTTGCATTCCCATAATTCTCAGTGTTCTTAGAAAGTTGCAAATAACAGTTTTACTGCGATTTACCTTAACTACTATCGCTTGCCGTGACAAACCTTGCTTATGGAATCCTAGAATTGTAGAGCGCTCAACTTCGGTTAGTTTTCTTGCTTTAGGCATGGTAACACCTTTACACAGTGATTGTTAATCTCTAACTGAAGTAAAAGCATTAGAATTACCATAAATCTAACAATTTATACCCTTGGTCTTATAATGTTGATCATGTGCAAAAAGCCTAATTTAATAAAAATGCAAATTTTTAAATATAATTTTTGGAGTATACCTTTTTGTTTCCATAACCTTTTAGAGTGTAGTATTTGTAACCTTGAGTTGGAAGAGTTTAAACTCTCTCTTAAAAAAAAAGGGTTCTTTTTAAAGATTTTTAAGTGGTCTTAAATTTTTTATCAGCAGTATATATATATATATATATATATATATATATATATATAAAGTAAGGTGACCCGATGTTGCTCGGACTTGAATGATGATCAACGAATGTTTTACATTCCCATATTTTTATTGTCATCAAAATTCGTGAAATCGTCCATTTTTTAATCAAATTTATTGATTGCCTGTAGAGCTCCCATACCTCTTACAGTGACTTAGTCCACGATACATTGTAAAGAACCTACTTTTGTTTTCATAAAATTATTCATATATATAATTACTTGCATTAAAGTTTTTAATGCAAAAGTCAGGTATCATACTTCAATTGTGCTCTAAACAGCAATATTCATGTCGAATGCGCCTCTGTAATATCAAAGAATCTACTGTTAGTTTTATATATCGGGCCTTTCTGCTTGTGTCGTAATAAAACTTCTCAAAAACACTTGTGATGTTAGGCTGTGTAAGGTGTTAACTTTGGTCAAAATAACCTGTTCCTTTATTGATCAGATTATTTCGATCATCGATATTATTGAAGACATTCCGATACAAAACCTATCTAAGAATACTGCCAAACATAATAAACTTTCATGTGAAATTTCATAAAACTCAGCCAAACCGTATCGAGTCACTAGGGAATGAACTCACAGACACACAGACAAAGTTCCTTTTATAATGTATAATAATAGTACATGTGTGTGTCGATATTTTTATTGTTGATTTTTTAACAATAATGCGGTTATTAGCGTCTCCAACCTTGGAGATCTAGGAAAATATTTTTTTCTTAGAAAATCGCCCATATTTGGAGGTGGGGGGCGTAAACAAATAAAAAAAATTTATTTATTTATTTATTTATTATTTTACTTATAAACAGTATTTAAAAAAAAAATGCGCCTGCACATGTTTCATAGTTTTACCGATTGTCAGTCTAGCTTGACTTTTTCTAGTATTCGATCATAGTATATATGGTCGGAGGTTTGAATCCTACAAACAGTCAAGCTACACTGACAATCGATAGAACCGTGAAACACGTATTTGTAAATTATTGTTTTATATATGTGTGTGTGTGTATGTGTGTGTGCGTGTGTGTGTGGTCCGAAACCATAAAATTGTCGCCCTAGAAAAGACGATATGATTCCATTTCCATTTGATGAATACCGTTCTTTTTTGTTTTGTTTTTTTTTTTTTGTTTTTTTTGTTTGTTTTTTTTTGTTTGTTTTTTTTGCAGACCATCTACTACTTGGCCTTCTATCATGTCTTAAAGTGACACAATGTTCAACAAGCGAGATCGGAGACGCGCTGCTGTAAAACCCTGTACAACATGCTCTCTACCTATACAAGTTGACAACAGGACCATTGCCGGCACCCTCAAAATGCAAATCCAGACGGTTTAACGCTTGAGGGCACAGCTCAACGAAGTTTCCGGATACGGTTATGGTCGTTGGTGTGGTTTCAAGTGAGGGCCACATCATGCTACCTCAAATCTTCGAAGTTGGCTTAAGTGTGCTGAAAAGTGTGGTGATCATCCGATGCAATCAGTTGCTGACAGATCTTGAGTGTGGCAGCAAGAATCGGCGCCGGCCCGCAAGTCCAAAGAGACCTAGGCTTCGCTTCAGAAAGAGTGCTACAACTTTGTATCCTTCTCTCACTGGCTCCCTCCTCCCACGACCTGAACCCGCTGGACTACTTTATTTGTTCATGCGTCGAGAACATCACCAACATGACCTCCCATAACACCAAAACTAGCCTGATCATCGCCATCGGCCGAGTATTCGCCGAGCTCCCGCCAGCGCTTGTGGAAAACGCATGCTCCCAGTTCCGGACCCGCATCGTGGCAGTAATTGAGGCTGAGGGCGGCTACATTGAATAGATGTCAGCTCTGCTAAATTGATATTGAAAGCCTAGTTTATATATATATATACTAATTTTCAAAATTCATATAAAAAATCTAAACAAACTCAACTTTATATATATAGTTGAGTCTTTCGTCGCGCTTACCTTCGTATTAAAAACTTAGTTTTTTTATTTAAAAATTATTAAAACGATATTGCTAATATACTCAGTCATAGATATGCGAGTTACTAAATAAAAATTGACTAATTTGCATATTCTTTGAAAAATGAACTTTCATTAATTAATTATTCATGTTTCATGATTTCTTATTAGATGGTTCGTTTCATTTCACTGTTACGCTCAATTCTATCTATGCATATTTTCTACATTGAGCATAGTTGCGTAGCATTTAGGATAAAAAATTTCTAGCAAGCACAAATATTTTCTTTTTAAAAGTATATAGTTAGATTTCTTTTCGGAAAAAATTAAAAGGATAGTTAGATTTATTTTCAGATTAGAAAAATTAAATCTACATATTTTTAGCAAAATATTTGTAACATAACATTTTCTTTAAGTTAAAAATGTCTTTCTTCAGCTCCGAAAAGAGGACTGTGTTTCTAAAAAGCAGCATTTAAAAATGATAGGTATATTTAAAGCACCGAAACAAACCTGCTTTCCTTTTCCAATTATAAGAAACCTTTACAACCGCCGATCACCGTGGCTGATAGAAGGATCTTTTCCCAAAGTTCACATAGGAAATTTCTACCTAATATTCACAAAAAATATGAATTTCACTCAATACATAAAAAACGCTACCAAGTCTGCTTTAACGAAGATGGGCTTCTATGTAAAAGTTGCGTTTTGCTTCAGGTTGAATTAGTTTAGTGAGTAGATTGAATGGACGCTTCTTAAGAACAGATTTGGTCTCGTTTCGCCATGTTCCGAAACTTACGTCCTTTTATCTCTTGTGAATTTTTAATTAAAATTTTCCTAAACTGACAGCTGACATTAAGAGATCGATTGAAAACTCTGATAACAGTGAAATCACTCAAATCCAATAAAACTTATTTGAATTCAGAAGAATATATATATATATATATATATATATATATATATATATATATATATATAGAGAGAGAGAGAGAGAGAGAGAGAGAGAGAGATCCGTGAAGTATATGTTAGGTAATTGCTGTAAGAAATCTTCAGTAGGATAGCTCAATGTAATAGATTCTTTAATGTTATGTCGAGTTTTTTATATATATATATATATATATATATATATAGAGAGAGAGAGAGAGAGAGAGAGAGAGAGAGAGAGAGAGAGAGATGGAGAGATGGAAAAGGAACAAACCAAATTATACGTTCTTTAAGGTTTTGTCTTTATTTCAAGACTGCTTGATGGTCCAAACGTTGATGAATATATTTGATTTGTTCCATTTCCATCTCATCACGTCGGAATATTATTTCCATAATTTCCATCATCATCATCATCATCATCATCATCATCATCATCATAATAATAATAATAATAATAATAATGTGTGTGTGTGTGTGTGTGTGTGTGTGTGTGTGTGTGTGTGTGTGTGTGTGTACGAACCGGACATACTCGGCGTTGATCGAGAGTCGTTTCACTTTCATTTTGTTGCGAAGGATATGTATATTTGTGTGTGTCTCTTTCCGATGTTTTCCGTTAAATTTAATTACAACAACATCACGTTAACTTGCTAATTGAACCAAATTATTAACAAAAATCTATCAGTAATCTTTGTTACGGCAATCTGTTTAATCTCTGTTTATAAAATTATCATCCACTATCAGTTTCCAGAATTTCCAATTTTTGCAAACAATTCGAAAACGAGTTTAGTGACTTTCAGTTCAATAGTTTACATGCTTCCAACAATTCATTCGTTGTATCTTTCTGCTGGGACCACGGTGTAGTATCTGGTCTGATACATCTTAGACATACTAATTTAGTGAAAGAGAAATACTTCTAGACTGAGGTTATTTTTTATTTTTGTTCCAAGTTAGAGTGCCCCTTTTCGGGGAGCTAGATTTTTACCACATTAAAAACGACCTTGTGTCTAAATCTGTCCTCTAAACCATGTGGATGCAAATAGTTAAGAAGAAAATATTCAAATGCATTTGATGTTTTCTTGGACTATAAATGTTTCCATATTTTGGGGATTTGTGTGCTTTGTCTATTCTTTCTATCGCGCTAAACACTTTATCACACCAGAGGCTATTTTTAATCTCTACAAATTTTCTGTCAGACAATGTATGGAGTACTATTGTTATGTTTGGGCTGGTGAATCTCTGTCCCATTTGATGGTCATTGATAAGGTGCAGAAACGGATCTGTAATTTGATTGGTTCCACACTTTCTTCTTCTTCTTCTTCTTCTTCTTCGAAGCATCTCTCTCACAGACGTGATGTTGCTAGTCTCAGCCTTTTTTTTTAATAAATACTATTATGGCACGTGTTTTTTTTTGTTTTTGTTTTGTTTTTTTAGAATTTCCTGATATATTGTCTGCTTCCTTTGTTCCAGCTCGTTTGACTCGTTATTCTAGTGATCTTCATTAATTTGCTGTTTTGATACCTTATAGACATATTCCTATTCCAGTAGCTTTTTTCCAAAAACTGCAGGATTACGGAACTCTCTTTCTACTGATATTTTTCATCCTGCTTATAGCCTTAATATATTCAAGACTAGGTCCAATAAGCATTTCCTATGTTTGTGATAACCATCTTTCTGTTACATACATGGATGGCTATGATCATCTTGCTTGGATAAACGAAAAGTTATTTCGTGTTAAAATGAATACGAGACACTTTTATAATACAGATTGTTTATTTACAATTTACACTTCAAAATAACAGTGATAACTATCATCATAACGCCATGGAGGTTAGGGACGAGGGTGAGTCGCAGAACTCTGTATCAAACTGTATTTTCACTTTGTGTCTCTCGCCCTGTTTTCTCTCTGCTCTTTTATTCATATCACTTTGGCCTGTTGACCTTTTTCTCGCCAGCTTTTTTTTTATTGTACTTTTTGTTGATTTTGGTCTAACTCATTTAATATCAGCTTTCCTGGCCGATTGACGTAATATTGACACACTCCCAGGCACCATGGATATAGGTCGTTTTAAATCCCGGGATTTGCCATTGGGTTCTTTTATCGCCCGGACACCTCTGTAACACTATTATGGGTCACTTTTACTGGGATTGACTTATTGTGTTCTTTGATCGCCCGGACACCTCTCCCTAACATTTCGTTTTTGATACTCTTTCCAGCAAGTTAGCTTCACGCTTTGTCTGAAGCGATATCCATAAAATATGATCAGTAAAAATCACAGGCATTTTTTTACGGAGCCATGCGCGAATACAACAAGACAGATATGCACCGGAAATTTCAGTTGTTGTTTATTTTTATTTTTTTTTTTTTATTATTATTATTATTATTATTATCATCATCATCATTATTATTATCATTATTATTATTATTATTATTATTATTATTATTATTATTATTATTATTATTATTATTATTATTATTATTATTGGCTCACAAGGAGCTTTCACACATATCATCAAAGATCTCATTGAATACAGCCTGTGGTGTTTCATGGAAGCTGAGTGACAACAAGTTTCCCCAGATTTTCCATTATTTTTGCGCTTATGGCCGCCATACTATATTTAAGAAAGTAGGCGTGGCTTATATCAAAAACGATATGGCGTATATTTAAACTGCAAGGAAGACATAAAAACGATTCAAACATGATAAAATGTGTGCTGTTTCACAGGGAATCTTATTTTTAATTTTTTTTTTTTTTTTTTTACACTGGGAACTAAAAAAATTTAATAAACAGAATAAAACAATGAAATAAATAAAATAAAATAAAAGAAAAGAGATATTATATAACCCTAACCATTTTTGATTTTTGCTTTATTGTTTGTATTTTTTTTATTTTTAATCAAGGTATTATTATTGGCTCACATGGAGCGTTCACACAAGTCAACAAACGATCTGATTGGAAACCTGTGGTGTTCTCTGGAGGCTGAGTGACAACAAGTCTCCCCAGACGTCCAGTTCTCTCCACCTCCTTCGATAGCATTTGCAAATGAATTTGCATCATCGCAACAGCCGCTTACCATTGATTTCTCGCCGGCAGTTGCCATTGGTTTATACTGGAATTTGAGTGGCACTAAACCTCCCCAAAGTCCCAGTTCTCTTTGCGCTTGTCCAACCGAGGTCTGGCTGGCGCTCTCTCCTCGGTCTTTCAGTCCTCCTTTACCCTTCTCAGCTCTTTGGTGTCACTATTTTGTTGGGAGGAGCAGTGGTGAAACTATGGAGGAATGCATGATGGGGGTGTAGAACTTGTAGATATGCAGCTTCGGTATTCTTCATTCCCTGTAACGCTTATTCGTTATATTGTCTTCTTGTATTATTCTCCGTATTCAAGGGTTTTCCTTAATATTTCAGTCGTTTTCATTATCGTTAGTTGTTGTACTTTTGCAGTTATTCCTCTGATTCCAATTTATGACATTCTTTTTCGAAGTTTTTCGGAATTGTTCCAAGTGCTCCTACTATTATCGGTACTATTTTGATTTTCTTCATCATCCAAATCCCTTTTAACTCTCTGGCTAGCTCTGTGTATTTGCTTCGTTTCTCCTTTTCTTTCATACTCACCCTGTGGTCTGCTGGGACAGCAAAGTCTACGATTTGACAAGATTTTTCTTTCTTGTTAATTATTACGACATCTGGTCTTCTTGCTTGGATGGGTTTGTCCGTCTGTATGTCCATGTCCCATAGGATTTTGTGGTTCTCGTTTTCGAGTACTGTTGTGGGTTTATGCTTGTACCATTTGTCTGTACGCTAAATGCAGTCGTTTGCACAATTCCCAGTGCACTGCCCTTCCCACTTGGTCATGCCTGTTTTTGTATTCCTTTTGGGCCAGTTTGTTGCATTCACTTATTATATGGTTTATCGTTTCGTCTCTTTGTCCACAGAGTCTGCATTTGCTGCTTTCTTGTGTTTTATCGATTATTGTTTTGATATGGTTGGTTCTTATCGAGTTATCTTGTGCTGCAGTTATTAGAGATTCAGTTTCTCGGTTTATATGTCCTTTTCGCATCCATGTCCAGGTGTTTTCGTTATTCTTATCTTTTGTCATTCTTATGAATCTTCCGTGGGGTTGTTTCTCTTCCCACTTCTCTTTTCTCTCTTTATCATTTGTCTCTGTTTTCTGTTTTGTTGGGGGGTTTTTCAGTGTCTCTCGCTGCCATAATTATCCTTTCATTGTTTTGCATTATGTATTTTTCTAGTTCTTTTTTCGTGTCCTTCACACAGTCTTCTATACAGATCAGTTCTCTCCCGCCGTCTTTCCTTTTCACGTAGAGCCTGTCAATATCTTCCTTTGGGTGTAGTGCATTATACATAGTCATGTTTCCTGATTTTCTGGTCGAGTTATCTCAATTCTTCTTTTGTCCACCCTATAAACGGTCCAGAGTATCTTATTAGTGATATTGCCCATGTATTTATACCTTTTATTAGGTTTATGCTATATAATTTCATTTCCAGGAGTTTTCTTGTTCTCCTGAGGTATTCCTTTCCAATTTTCTCTTTCATTTCTGTTGCTCCGATAGTGTCCGCTTCCAGAATTCCCAAGTAATTTATAGTCGTCTTGTTCCCCTCCTTTCTGTTTGGTTGGGTAGTTCCATGCCTTCTGTCGTTTCCAGTTTTCTCTTTCTTATAACTAGTTGTGTGCACTTTTCCATTCCAAATTCCATTTGGATATCTTGGTTGAAGATTCTGGTAGTGTTAATTAGTGTCTCTAGCTCCTTTTCGGTCCTTGCAAAACGTTTCAGATTGGCCATGTACATCAGGTGGTTCATTTTTTTCCTCTGTATTGGAGAACTTGTATTCGGCTTGGCACTTTCTCAGAATACTGTTCAAGGGCATCATGGCTATGATGAACAGTAGTGGTGATAGTGAGTCTCCTTGAAAGATGCCTCTTTGTATATTTAATTCTGTTATGTGTTGTCCATCAGCTGTCAATTCCAGTCTCCATGTTTTCATTGCATTTTCTATTACGTTGATGATCCCGCTTGGTATTTTATACATTTTTAGGCATTCTATTATCCATGCTTGGGGGATCCTGTTGTACGCTTCTTTTTTTTTTTTTTTTTTTGTAGTCGATCCATGCCATGGCTAAATTCTTTCTCCTCCTTTTTACCTCCTTTAGGATCTTTTGATCTATATATAGCAGGTCATGTGTTCCTCTTTTTCCTTTTTCGCATCCTTTCTGCTCATCGGGGATGACTCCACGGTTATTCAGGGAGTGGTAGATTTGTTCCCTCAGTTGTGCTGTCAGTATCTTCCACATAGTTGGTAAGCATGTGATTGACCTATAGTTACTAGGGACGGTTCCATTCTCTGTGTCCTTTTGCGATTCTACCTTTTGTCATCCAGTCTGGTACGCTTGCTTCCTGTATACATCTTCTCAGGTTTTGGGCTAGTCTTTCGTGTAAGGTTGTGAATTTTTTTAACCAGTATGCATACATCCCGTCGTGCCCTAGTGCTCTCCAGTTTGCCATTTTTCCTATGGTTTTCGTTAGGGTTTCCTTGCTGATTTTTCTTCTTCTATTTGTTGTAACTCTTCTTTCATGTCTTTCAGCCATTCGGCATTTCTATTGTGATGTCGTCGCTCTTCCCATATATTACTCCAGTAGAGTTATATATATATATATATATATATATATATATATATATATATATACATATATATATATATATTATTATTATTATTATTATTATTATTATTATTATACTAATAATATATATATATATATATATATATATATATATATATATATATAATAATTTTGATTGGTTAAATGATTCGCCCAATTAGGAACGGTCGCTGTGGGAGTCGAGCACCAGGCAAACATTTCCATATAAGTGATAGTACAGCTACACCGAGGGGAAAGGATTAACGCTCATCAAACAGTCAAAACACGAATACGCCGAAACTAGCGAACAATCTAAATTAATCCTGATCGTTGAGCCACGGGTTCTCGACAATCAAGACAATCCACACTCATCTATATAATAGATATAACGCAACCTATAAGGGGATATTTTTCAGCACTTGGCAATCAAGAATCAGCTATCGCCAGATGTTTATCCATAAAACCCTTATCTTCATCGACAAAATAAATCGATAACATTAACAAAAAATATCTTCAACTCTCGACAATCGAGAATCATCTATCAACAAATAATTTACAATTCTGTTATCTTCATCGACAAAATGTTTTGATAGCGCCAATGTCAACGAATTAACAAACGCCAGTAAATAGAGAAGTATTACAGGAAATACAAACAAAACGTAAATAAAAAAAAGCCCACCGAGCAGACGAGAAGGGAAGATAACTCTGTCATACTCAGTTATCCCCTCTTGTCCGACAAGTATGTTCGTAATTCAACACTTACGAAATATCTCATTTCTCTCAGCAGACAAAAGCTGGCTATTTGCGTTCAAAGCAAATACAATATTATTTTTAAAGAAAATTACTGGGAATTCCAATGGGCATCTATCCAATAGGTTCGAACTCCATTTGTGCTACCACAGCTATCAACAAACTGAATAAAAAAATACGATATCTTTATCGACAAATAAATCGATGATCTTCAATCAATTAAGAAATATTTGCCTTTTCTAAGCAGACGAGATATGGCTATCAGAACACACGCAATATCATTTTTTTGAAAATGACTGCGAATTACAGACGCAGTATTGCTACTACTTTTATTTCAAGAATTTTTGAAACGAAATCTCTTCGTCATTCAACAGGGAATAATTTTTCTTCCAAGTTTTTTATCAAAAACTAGCGATCAAGGATTATCGAATTACTACTACTCCTATTGCTACAACTTCATCAAGACGTTGAATTAAAACAAACTTTCTTTAAACAAAATCTATTTGTCATTAAACAGACGATAATTCTTCTTTCAATTTTATCTGAAAATAAATTTTTGAGTATTACAATCACATTCCGCATTTGTCTGTTTCTTTCTCGTCACTGTGTTAGATATTGACCGGGGCGACGTTGAAAGATATGCTGGTCGACGATTATTATTTTGATCGTTATTAATATTTACAGATAAAAAAATTTATGTTAAAATGTTTTAATAGAAACGAATGTTAGTTTTCATAACTAGCACAAACGAAAATGTTAACTTGATGTTCATTTGGAAGATGGAATTTAAGCTAACAATAATATAAACAAATATACGTGACAAAACCCAGCAATGATCTTTAGGCTACGTCTAGTGATGACGTAATGATGACGTCTAGTGATGACGTAATGATGACGTCTAGTAATGGCGTAATGGAAAAGATAGATTTGGAGACGCAGAGTTTCAGTTAAGAGAGAGATCAGTTCTATATACAATGAATTAGCGGGCGAATGGGATTTTTGGACAGGGTGCCCGTAAAAATCAGAAGGGAGCGGCTTAGCAAAATGTATTCTTATACAAAACGTGTAAACTCTGAGAAGGAAACCAGCAAGGAATAAATGATTATATCAAAATATAATTAATGCCTGGGCAGAGAAAAGTACCTTCAATTTCAGGATGCATGAAAGAAGATTGGAGATATGTGTTTTTGCTGGTGTTCCAACCGACAACAATATCCGTCTCTTGTTTTACACTCCATAAACTGTTAATATATGTATGCATATATCAACACACAATAAAGAATACTCTAGACGAATCACATATCAGAACGTTTAACACACATGAGTTAAAAACGACTCATTATAGATCACGCATGTATACACCCGTATATATACGCAAGACACACGTATATACGCTCGTTATACACCACCGGCTATCCATTATTATCTATAATATAAATCTCACCTGTCAGTTTACATGTATGTATGTATGTATGCCTAAAACTTTCGACGGATTATCACGAGATCGGTATCGCTTTGTCGCTGGACCCTTCGGACGACAAATATCGAAAAATTTGCTAAAACCAATAATTCTTTCACACTCAACTGGGCACTTTTCTACATGGAGGGGTTGCTTTTTTCGCCAATAATTTCGAAAGTCATCCCCTCTTTTTGATTGACTAGCCTTAATTTAAACCTTCGCCACTTCTGGTTTGGCGATGGACGCAATGGCAAAGACGTTACGTTTTTTTGTTTATTTGTTGTTGTTTTTTTTTTCACTTTCTTTTCCTCCTTTGCGGTACGGGTTCGAGCCTGCCTTTCTACTACTTGTTTTTTTTTTTTTTTTGCTCAACACACCTCCAAACACCCGGGTAAGCCGGGCACCCAGGCTAGCTAGTAATATAAGAATCCCAATCGGAAATAATCGGAAAAATCGGAATCAGTCGAGTCGATAAAATGTTCTCCGTAGAAATATCAAAATTTAAACCTCTCGTTTATTCATTTTTTGCCTGTATCCCCCCCCCTTTTCGGGTTGAGAGAATATTGACTTCGCCAAGTAGGTTATGTTTTTAGTCGAATTTGTCTGAATTCTTCTCCATATGCTTGTGTACAGCCTAGCGTCTATATTGCTTAACCAATCGTCACCAAACTTGGTCGAAATATCGAGCATGGCCTATCTTTTAAAAAATCTTTAATTTTGTGATAACTAGATCAAAGGTCAAGTTCAATGCAATGGCTGAAACCTTAGAGAACGATCTTCAGTGTGTAGTGGAATTGGGTCCTAAATGGATGATAACATTTAATGCTACTAAGACTAAGCTTCTTTCCTTTAACAATTAAAAAAACATACTCAACCACTGATTGCCATGACCAATGTTTGAAAGCTCATCGTTCGAACTCCTCAGTTTAACTTTCACATGCAATATGGCTTGGAACAATTACATTGAGAACATTGCAAAGGCTGCTACAAAGAAAGTGGGCTCTCTTTACCCTGCTAGAAAATTATTCACACCTGAGAGTATAGTATATATCTACAAAGTTACTACTCACCCAAGCATGAAGTATTGTTGCTACATCTGGGTTTGTGTTTCTGCCGCTAGTCTCTGACTTTTAGAGTCTAAAAAAGAGTTCAGTACTATCAGCCAAGCGCTAACCTCTGTCCCATCGCTGCAATGTTCTTTCCCTGTGCTTGTTTTACACATACTTTAATAAGATATGGTCTGATGAACTCTCAGCACTCGTTCCTCTTCGACTACACACTCAAGACTAACTTGATAAGCAGCAAATTCCCACGTCTTCACAGCTGAAGTTACTAAATACTGAAAAGCCCTCTATTGTAATAGTTTTTCTTTAGGATCATCAAACTTTGGAATTCCCTTCCCTTTTCCTGCTTTTTGGGTGTACTAGTTTAAATGTAATATGAACAGGCATCTCGCTTTGCAACTCCCCACAATCCCATGTTGGAGATGACCCCAAATACTCCTCCTTACGACCAAGTGGTAATATGCCTTATTTGGGGTGAAAAAGAGTAAACAAAAAGGTCATATTTTTGGCCATAACTTCGGTTCTGTTCATCAAATAGAACCGTTAGTCGGCCCAAATTCTATTCACTAAAGTTCCGCATCTTATATGACCTCGATCTTCACCTTTGACCGTGACCTTAAAAAGTTCGGTCACGGTCGGACTTTTGATAGAATTTAAATTTCCGATTTCCATTAAGGAAGAACAACGTGATTCCCCATTAAAAATTATTTTACCATAAGGTCGCCGTACTTTACTTAAGAAAGTAGGCTTGGCTTATATGAAAAACGCTACGGCGTAATTTTAAATCGTAAAGAAGATTTTTCTTTCATTTACACATAGATTTGGAAACTTAATATCACTTTTTAAAACGAAAAAGTAATAAATAAAATAAAAGAATAAAAGAAATAAAATAAATAAATAAGTTTTTCAAAAAAGAAAAATGATATTTTAGCATTTCGACCTTCATCTTGTAGCGTGACATTAAAAAGTTCGGTTATGGTATGAATTTTGATGAAATTTCAATTTCCAATTTTTTCAATATTTAACGTATAAATCTGATGTTCTTCAGTGGAAGTTATCACTATTCAAATTTCCAGCCTGATTCAGTATATAATTTTTGAGTTGTCAACGTTTCTTTGAGATAACTAGGGGAATACTTTAAACTATGTGAGGAGACGAATTCCAGATAAAACTTCGGCTTATCCTTACGTTGGCAGGCAGAAGTATTGCGTCTTAATCTGGCTTTTTTTTATGAAAATCGCTCCAGACAAGGCATGAAGCCATTTAATGTAAGGGGCTAAAAATATTACTTGAAGGTCGAAAACTGTTTTTGTTAGAAAACGCTAAAAATTGGGCTATTTAGTACTTGTAGCGCCCGATGTTTACACCTCGGCATCCAAAATCAAAATGCGTAAACTCGTTTGTATGAACATCGTCTGCAGATACACTATCCTGAATAAAAGCAAATAATTATATTTTTGGATCAATCAGAAAACGTTCGAAATGGTCTTTTAAGGAAACACTTCGATTCCTTAGAAAAGCTACGTTTTTCTTCAATAAACCAATTGAACCGAAATTTCACGGACCGGCGTCATCGGCGCCCTTTCGTTCGGCTTCGTGCCTGCTGGCATGTCAATTCATGCATACTCACTTACAAAGCGCAACACACACACACACACACTGACTGTTTGATTCCATCCGTTCTCGTCTGCTTAGTAAAAACTAAACCTATACAATGAAATATTCCGAACTTCCTCACAGAACTCCTCCTAATACGAAATCAAATGAACATTGATTCTCATAAACAATTTTCAATGAATTATTATTTATTTAACTGAGCAGGGAGGTTTAGATTACGATTTCAGACTTCAGTAACGCGCGGCTTTTAATTAATCTACTCAGACTTTTTCAATGTCTTATCTAATAGATCCCCCTTGTTTTTACAAGAAATCTAAAAAAAAAAAACTATTCACTAAAATTCTTTGTTTTCTATTGCTGTAAACTTCAATTTTAAATAAATATGAAATATCTCTTTCATGGATATATGCCTTCTTAACTCATTTGCATGGGTGCCCGGCGTTGCCCGAGTGTTTGTAGGTGTGTGTTGAGCAAAAAAAAAAAAAAGTGGTAGTAATAGGTGGGCAGGCTCGAACCTGTAGTGTGAAGGAGGAAAAGAACGTGAAAAAGTGACGTCTTTGCTGTTGCGCCCATCGCCAAACCGGAAGTGACAAATGTTTAAATTAAGGCTAGTCAATCGAAAAGAGGGGTGACTTTCGAAAATATCAGCGAAAAATGTAGAAAAGGGCCCAATTGAGAGTGAAGGAATTAATGTTTGGGCCAATTTTTTTTTATATTTGTCGTCTGAAATTTGGAAGTTTAAAACGATACCGGTTTGGTCAGGTTCCTACGTGTCTGCCAAAGTTTTAGGCGGACATACAAGCAAATAAATAAACCAAAAAACACACAGACGTTTTGGAATTGTATTACAGAAGAAAGATTATTTTGTTTTGTTTACCGTAAAACATGTCTCTTGTATTCTCACATCTAATTGCAAACCTTTTTCACTGAAAATATTTATTAGAAACCGGCCCATACCCAAAATACTTCGCTCATTACAGAACACCTTAAGTAATACTCTAAATACTATATATACATTTTAATTCGGAAATGTTAAGAATCGAACTCGTTCCGTATTGTTTTGATTTGGAACGGATATGATGATTTTATTTACATTTTAAAAGCAATTTTTTTTTTTTTTCAAATTTGTTTTTGTATTTTTCTGTCGTTTAGTTCAAAATTGGTCATTTAATAATGGAAATAAATTGTTATGTGCGTCGTTCGGTTTCAGGCAACAATTGTCTCAGCATTTGATAGGACGTCAGCGGGATAGGGGAAAAGACGAAACGGACGGACGAAATGGACAGCCGGACGAAACGAAACGAACGTCTATTGGAAGATAAAAATCAAATTGCCGGTGCGTTAAAGCAAAGTTGTAAGGGTATGCAGCGGCGAGATGGGATGGGGGCTAGTTAGCGTGGGAAACAGCTGCGCCCAGATGCACGGGGAGAGAAAAGAAGAAAAAAACAACTGGGGATTGTTTGTAGGACTCTCTGGATATGGTCTTTCTTTTCTTTCTTTCTTTTTTCCTTTTTAAAGAAAATGATCAGACGTTGCAGCTAAGCATGAACAAACGAACGACAATGCAGTGTCGAGAAAACTGATATTTTAATTAATATCCAACAGAAGAAAAATGGGGCAGCCATCTTGATAAGAAATGAGTTTTGCTAAAAGAAGAGAGAGTTTGATGTATGTAAAAAATCCGAGAAGTGTAGACAAATTGTTATCTTTTAGATTGGTGAATAGATAGGTAAATATATAGGTAAATATTGAGGCCGCTGGCTGATTGAACTTTTGTTAAAAACTGATAAGAAAGGTTTACTTAGGCATTATATATATATATATATATATATATATATATATATATATATATATATATATATATATATATATATATATATATATATAGTGTGTGTGTGTGTGTTTAGGTAGCATTTTTAATTTAATACAACTAGGCACGGCCAAAAAAATGGTAGAAAAACGAAGTTGTTTTTTTTAACGAATTAAAATCTATTACAATCCATTATTCTTGAGCGACTTTTTTCCAGAAAAATAAAAGTCTGAATTTTATCATATGAAAAGCAAAATAATATAAAACTTTTTCTACTATTTTTAATAGAATTTAAATTTTCAAAAAAAAATAAAAACACCATTTATCGCCATTTTTATCTCGATGGATATCACATCTATATTTTTTAAAAAGGTTTTTGAATCAATTAAATATTTTTTGTGTCTAAATCAGATTTAGGATGATTTGCTCTAAGAATATGCAAAAATATTATAACATAAGTACCTGAATTTCAAATAATTCCATCTTTTATCTCAGTCTATAGATTTCGCGTGGCGAAATTAAAAATCTAAAATTTAATGATAGTTTCGAAAAAACTACGGTAGCCTTTATATGAATAAATACAGTCATTTAGTCCTGTAAATTTTTATGTATTTTTAACATTTGTTTTGCCGATTAAGTGAAGAAGATATACCGTCTTTTCTCCAGCTTTTTTGTTGATTTGCCTTTTCATCTGATGATCATTTGACGAGGAATCGAAAACACGCATGATACATATGGTATATATGTTATTAGCTTCTTTTTTTATTTTAATACAATAAAGAGAAATTGGAAAAAAAAATTAAAAATAGGTATAATTAAGCAGATATTTCTGTTAATTTTAACAAGTTTTGCCTAAATGTGTGGGAGGGGAGTTACAAAAAGTAATGTCTCCTATTTTTGTATTCCGCCCAAACAGATCAGAGGGGTTTGCAAATTGCATTGTTATAATGACTTAACTTAAATGTTTTTGTAAAGAAACCTGTTTTTTTTTAATATAAAATAAAAAATATGTGAATTATAAATGTGTGTACTTTTTTGTTTATGCTTTTCCAGAAGTAAAAATAAAATTCGTGTCATAGCAAAAAGCGTACTCATAACAGTTGCTTATTATGGGGTGCCTCAAGTACAATTGATCCTTTTTTTTTTTTTTTTTTACAAGGGTGTCACCACTTATCAAGGCCCAGAGGCCACTCGAGGATAAGGGTTAATAGGTATACATTAGTCATTGTGATTTTAGCATAGTAAACAGTGGGAATTTTGAAACTTGGATTACTTAGGGGGACGATTCAATTAGAACTTGTTCACATTGGACTTTTTCTTTTTTTTTTTTATTGAGCAAAATATACATGACTACAATCTGCTTGCAAACTGGAAAAGGTTGAATTGATATGGAAATCACTTCTCGCGTATAGATAATTGGGTAGAGTTGTTTTACAACTAGAAGTATTTTGAGTTAACGTTTTAGGACTTTGTGGAAATGTGAAAACGCCCGATAGCACTAAGCGTAAAAATATTGGTTCTTTCAGTTTTTAAAGAGAATCAGAAAATCTAGTCTTCCGGTAGTAGGGGTAAGACATCGGGTTTTCTTTCACTTTCTTTTCCTCCTTTGCGTCACGGGTTCGAGTCTGCGTGCCTACTACCATTTTATATATTATTATCCAAACACCTAGGCAACACCTGGCACTAAACTATATTGAAATGACAAGAAAGTTTTCAAAAACAAAATAAATGTAATTCATTTTTTTTGTGTGTTACGTAGTTTTTGATGGTTTTTAATTGATCTACAGTTTTCACGAGCGGTTTGCTAAAACATTGGTTTTCGTTCCTTTTTTTTTTCTTTTTTTTTTTTTTACATACACCGAGCAGAAGAACCGTTTAATTTTTCACAAAAATTAAACGGCTCTTCTGCTCGGTGTATGTGGCGCGTTACTTCCGGAAAAAAAACGTTAAATTAAACTGCAGAAGTACCTATTAAAAACTGTACAAGTTCTAAAATTGAATGCCCTCTCAAAAAAAAAAATAAAAAGGAACGAAAAACAAAAATGTTTTTGCAAACCGCCCGTGAAAACTTACTGACATTATTTTTACTATTAAATGAGGTGAAAACGTTGTTTTTTTTTTTTTTTTAATTTTACTTAATGCATTTCATCTAATTACGAATGAGATGAAAGCTATATTTTTTTTATTTTATGAAAAATATTTCCTGTCATTTAAAATGTCCGTTATGTATTCATGCTCCTTATGAAAGTCACGTGACTACGCGCGTTCGCGCGCACGTTCATTTCAATAAGAACCGTAGCGTTAACGAATACGGTGATATGGGGCAAACTAGTGCGAGGGTCCAGGGGTTAATACTGTGTAAACGGTAAATTTGCGACGGGTTTGAATATCAGACTCGTTGTCAGGGACCCCAAAAACCTATCAAAAAAAAAATATTGGTTGGTGTTTTGTTGAAGTAAAAGTAAACATTTACCCTTTTTTTTCTTTACTACAAACAAAATAGCAATTGTTCTAATCGATGAGTTTTCGTATTTTTGGATATATTACTATTTTCGACATAACAATTAAGTAAATATCGTTCTTTTTGTTTAAAACCACATACTTAAAAAAAAATCGATCTGTCGACTCTAAGCACCACTTTTTTTTCTTTTCTTTTTTTTTTTTTGTCAGGAAAATACTGTAGTAAAGTTGTTTTTTTTTTAAGTGCGTTTGATTATAAAACAGATGCATTTTAAAATGCACCGGTTTCAAAATAATCCTTGTAATAGTCGTCTATCGCCTGAGCGTGGCCATTGTACTTTTGTGATGTCAGGAGGTTACGTGACTTTAGTGGAACGGCCTTCTATTTACGTTGACTTTTCCCCCTGAAAGTTGAGGCAGTCTGTTGATGGCGGCACACGGCCACGAATTCATAACAGGAGCGTATGGCCGAGAAAATTCAATATCGCTACTTAATTGTTACTTAAAATCACAGAAAAAAATAGAGAGAAAAATAATATACTTTTTTTTTAAAGAAACATGATTCATATATAGATTTTGTGTTTCATAAAGGAAAAACTTCTAAAATCTTTATCTGTAAATAAATTATCTCCCTTCTGTATTTTAAATATAATTTGAATCAGCTGCTGGTTTTGTAGAGCCGTTTAGCTCAGTTGATTAGAGCGTCGTGCTAATAATGCGAATGTCGTGGGTTCGGGCCCCATAATGGCCAGTTTATAATTTTTGTTATAATTATTTAAAAATAATTACGTCCAGTTTTTGAAAAGTCTTAATATATACCTAACAATTTAATATATGTCCTATTTTAATCAACGTTCCCTCATAACAAAATTATTGGTGTTTTGGAATTTTTAAAATAAGAATTGATAAGTTCTCACGACGTTTCGATGTAATGTCTTTTAGGTCCGGGAATCTTTATGGAATTTCGAACCGAATTGGTTATCAGAGGATTAAATGTTCCTTTGGTATTTATTTGCTTCCCCACGAACGCGAAATGTGACACAAGGTCGTTTTAATTGTGGGTGAAAACCGGCTCCCCAAAAATGGACACCCTGGCAGTTGCAAAAATACAAATTGCTTTAGTATAAAACGGTTTTCCCTACATTGACTAAGGATGAATTACCTAAAGTGTACCATTAGAACAGATACTACACTTGGATTCTTATCTATTTAAATTACAGTAGTGTGGTAATAGTTACATTACAACAATAAAGGATCAATAACATAAACAACAAATTTAGATATGAAGCCCTTAGAAACTGAAGGGGGTCGAGGGTCTTTGTAATTGTCTACGAAACTTGGAGATTATTCTTTGCAAGTTCCTTTCATCGCAATATCACTTTCACATCGTGATGTTAAACTTAAAGAACCCCTTGTATCTTAGTCCTAACTGTTTCGTCAGTCATAACTAGGCTAGGACAACAGCAAGCTCTTTTCATTGTTTTGACTCTCGAGTGTGTATCCGTTCATATATCATATGCTTTTATATAGAGTGATGTGGTTATTGGTTGATTAACTGTGTCTGTGTCGGGTATATACTTGAGAGTCCAAACAATGATAAGAATATTCTGTTGTCATAGCCCTAGTCATAACTGAGCAAACGTCTTCAATTCTTAATTATATGCACCGCCAGTGATTGTTCAGAATTCACCCCTGTATTAAAAAAAAACTAAAATAAATAAAAATAGGCGGACATGTACGAGAGTGCCCAACCCCTAAAAAATGCGTGTTTCTCACTTTTTGTTTTTAAAGTCTTTTTGCGACTATTATCATGGAGTACAAACTTAAGTACGAGTTTTACTAAATGAAGTACGATCGTTGTACGACTAAATTGCCGCTGCTGCTGATTAAAGCAACTTCGACGCAGGCAATCGACTGGGTCAGTCAGCGTAAAATATCGTAAAACCATCTTGTAATAAACAATAAAACGAATTATTAAGAAGTTTCGAAAGATTTATGGCAAACATCTTGTTTAAGTCTGTACATATAAAGAAAACTCTGTATGATATACAGAAAAAAAATTATCCTATTAAATAATAATAAACCACGTGAATTGATCAAGCAGTTTTATTTCTATGAAATCATTTTTAAGCGAATTGAGTTTTTCCAATACTCCCCTCCCTAAGTTAAGAATAACTTTTTAAACTCTTGAAAATTTGAAGTATTTAGAATAATTTCCCTGGTTCATTAATCTTGCTTTCAAGGTAGCGTCGCTGTTCGTTTAGCCACATAATTTGGTTTTCTTATTTAAAAATAAAAATACTTGAACAATTTATGTGATTTTTGTGTACGATATTTTCTTTACGTCACGAGTACGTATTTCATACATATTTTTCTTTGATTTTTCTTTTTTAATATAGGGGGATTTCTAGATAAGCAACGGATCGGTTGTACTGAGGATTGAACTTTCAACCTCCAAAAAACTTAGATTATCTCTTTACACATAATCTGTAGCGCCATGGGTTCAATATTGACATGAAGTAATAGTGTTATGGCTGCTGTTTGACAACCACCACCACCACCACTACTACTACTACTACTACTACTACTACTATTCACTTACTTGGAGTTCTCACACACAGTTCTTATACTGATTGCGGGTGCTTGCGCCTCGGCTTTTTAGCCAAGGGCGCAAAAATCAACAGAGATTCGACTATTTCTATAATGACCTGTTGATTGCGGTGTGATGCTAATTCTGCGCAGTTCTAGGAGGTCAAACCTCGCTTTCTCTCTTTGAAAAAGGGTTAGTTTATTGCTAATCGCCTCAGCTGCCCTTACAAGGGAATGCCGACGGGGCTGCCCAAGCATTGGATTAATTTGCCTTGTCGGTGCTGACAGAAACAGACAAATAAAATTGATAAAAATTGGCAACCATTTGGGAGGCAACCATTTCAATATAGCTGTGATTGCTCAGATACTAGCTTACAATAAAAAGTGGTGTTTGAGTGAAAACACGTACCTCCAGATTTCCAGCATTCCCCATCTCTTTCGATTACTGTTGCCGGTCATTGTGTGTTATCACAACAGCTGTTTACCATTGATTTCTCTTGGGCAATGAACGTTAGCCTTCTTTGGAATTTTATCTATACTCTAATGAATTCTCTCTCTCTACCCTGTTTTTCCATCTTATTCTAAGTCTAAATTGGTGCTCATCACGTACTTATTAATTTATTTTTATGTAGAGAAGGAAAGTGTTGGTTTCTGACAGCTTTGATCCCCTTGAACTCGTGTGATGTTCTTTATATATATATATATATATATATATATATATATGGCTTCATTAGCAATGACCTAATCCATTCGGTCACCGCGAGAAATACTGCTGAAATTTAAACATTTTTTAATATTTTTTAACGTCTGTCAGGGTGATCTAATCATTATATGATGATCTACGCATAAGAGCTAAATTAACTGATTTTTATTTCAACTGAAAGTGCTCAATAATAAGAAACGAGTTTCTTAAAAGGGCTGACATAATAATTTATTATAATAATTATCAAATACCTATAGACACTAATCTGCATATACTAGTGTATATATATATATATATATATATATATATATATATATATAAGTGATTTGTGTATGTATGTATGTATGTATGTGTGTGTGTGTTCCTTGCTCATAGGTTTCGAAACGTTCTTAGATATGTTTTGTGCAGAACTTCATCCGATAAGTATCGAAAATAGTCTTTCTTCTACTGATAAAAAAGAAGAATTTTTACATTTGTACCGGCCGATGTAATGTTAAATATTCCCCTGTAAATTTTTTTCTTTTTAATCTATAAGAGAAGAAAGATAGACTATTTTTAATATCGTCATGCCTAAATATCAGCTGACATTATATTGTAAACAAACACAGACAGAATTTTAACGACATTATCATTATTATTTTTAAAATATTGTTTTGCGAATTCGTCTACCGGCTAAATTATTCCTCGTAATATATAATATTCAAGAGAGGATTGATTCTACAAGAAGCGTGCAATAAGTAATGCCCCTGACCCACTTCCAGTTGTCTGATCGAGCTGAAATTTTGCATGTGCAATGATTTATATCTCTACGGGTTATGTGGCAAATTACATCTCTGAAATAATTGTGGTTTCTGATTTACAGGTGTTTGAACTGAGTCAGGTGTGAAATGGAGCCTGTTGAATGTCGAGCAGTGATCCGGTTTTTGTATTTGAAAGGACGCACACCACAGGAGACTTTTGATGAAATGAAAGAAACTTATGGTGATAATGCCCCATCATATGACCTTGTAAAACGCTGGCAAATTTGAATTCAAACATAGCCGGAAGTCTGTGGAAACAGCTCCCAGACCTGGTCGCCCCCTCCCTTCTGCCATTGATGAGGCATCTGTCTGTCAAGTTGAGGCTGCCATTTTGGAAGATTCGCCAAATAGCCCAAGATGTCAAGATTAATACAGTGTCTGTGGAAACTATCATTCATGACCATTTGCATATGCATAAGGTGTCTGCCAGATGGATTCCTAGGTTGCTCACACCATTCCAAAAGCTAGAACGCGTCGAGTGCTCGAGGATGAATGGAGATGTGCCAAGAAAATGAGTTAAAGTTTTTAAAAAGACTGATTACACAGGATGAGACCTGGGTCCATCATTATGATCCAGAGACCAAAGCCCAGTCAATGCAGTGGAAGCACTTGGACTCACCACCTCCAGAGAAGGCAAGGGTGCAGCCCTCCGCTGGCAAGGCTATGCTCACAGTCTTCTGGGGCCAGGACTGAGTAGTGATGACAGATTTCCTGGCAAAGAGTACCACAATTACAGGAGCCTATTATGCTTCATTTTTTAGGAAATTAAGGGAAACTATCAAAATCAAGAGGCGGGGCAAGATCAGCAAAGGTACCCTCCTCCTGCAGGACAGCGCTCTGGTCCGCAACTCGCATGTCGCCAGATCAGAAGCACGGGCGTGTGGTTATGAAATCCTCCCCATCCTCCCTACTCTCCTGGCCTTGCACCCTCTTGTTATATTTAGGCTACTTTAGGGGTTTCATTAAAAGAGAGAGTCTTATAAGATGGCTTGTTGTATCTTAGAGAGAAGAGTAAGAGTCTTATTACACGCGCAGTCTTAGAAGAGTCTTATTATAGTGTTTGTCGTTGAAGAAGGAGAAGAGATGTTGTTGTAAGAGACTTTGAGAGATAGATTGTTCATGTTATGATTCTTATATATTAAATGTTCATTCCTTTATTGTGTTTATGGAAGAAGAAGGGGAAGAAGCTCTTTGAGTGAAGGGGATAGTGTTCACTGTTCAGGCATTGTTTAGACATGAGATGTCGAGACGTGTATGAAAAGACATTTTATAACACAAATATATAATACAATTTTCACTTTACCTTTTTGTAAGAATCATAAGACAAGACAAAAAACACATGATGGTTTATTTCGTCACGACCGGCCGTGATTTCCATCATCAAGAATTCAAAGCTTCACATATTACTTTTAAAAGTGATCGTCTCGCTTCTAGACGCTCTGACTTCCAAAACTCCAGACTCTGAGTTTCTCACCAACTGTCCCTAACTGACTGTCTTCTTTTTTCTATCCCTAGAACTTTCTATTTTCCGTGACGTCATACACATGTTAAAACATGTGCTTTCTTTCACGTGTTCTGGACATGCGTGTCCAAAACTTTTCCTATACTCAGTAACCTATTTTTCCAATATGTTAAAAACATTATCTTATAAGCTGCATTCTTTCAATTTAAAATTTCATAACAAACTTGATAGTTCACATTCTTTTCTTGAAATATTTTATCTCTATTCTAAACAAACGTTTATTTTACATTTTTAAATTCTCACACGTAATCTATTTCTAAACCTAAATTACGAGGTTCGAATTTCGTCTATTGCTATTTCTTTTTCATTTTAACTAAACTCTCTATTTTTATACTTACATGAAAAGGGGACAGCCCTTATCATGTAACACTCTGACTTTCACCTCTCCCAGCTATGAAGTTGTTTTTGAAAGAAAAGCGTTTCCCAGATGATGCAGCCTTGATTTCTGAAGTCACGTCGTGGTTGGAGGACCAACCTGAGGTGTTCTACAAAAACGATCTCCAGAGCTGCATCAAACGATGGGAGAAATGTATAACTCTGGGTGGTTCCTATGTAGAGAAATAACGATGCCAAGTTTCGTTGCTCTACTCCTATGAGAAGTGGGTCAAGGACATTACTTATTGCACGCTCCTCGTATACATACGCAATCTGTATATATTAAAATATCATGTTTAAGCATATTGTGCGACTAGACAATGCTGGGCATCCAGCTAGTATTATTGAAATGAAATACTTTCTTCTTGTCGGTCGCCGTGGACGCACACTATCCTGAAAGATTGGGAAGAATTCCGTAGCTGCAATCAAAACCATCTCGTACTTGTCACATAATTTCAGTATTTAATCAACTTAACATATACCAAATAAGATAAATAATGTTTTATATTCATCGCAAATTGATCGCCTATTGAACTGCAAAGTCAAACGGATAGAACGAGAGAGAGAGGAAAAGAGAGAAGGAGAGAGAGAAAGAGAGAGATAAAGAGAGATAAAGAGACAGAAAAGGAGACAGAGAAAGAGAGAGAGAAGGAGAGAGAGAAGGAGATAGAGGGGGCTACCTATTTTATAAAAATCGTCTCTATTCATTTGTAATAAGATTTAACTAGCGCGTGACCACGGTAGTAACTTAATTGTTATTAATAAAAAAAATTACTTACTACTCTCCGGACAACACTAGGTAATCTTGCTGTTTAAAAATGAAATAAAATGTTTAATAGTGAATTTCATCATTTTTATCCGTTGGCCAAATCACCCGTTAGCCAAAAGCCCGCCTTGTATGCGAATTTGATCACAAGTCTCATTCGCGCACGACAACAGTAGGAAGTCAATTTTTATTGAGAAACATAAATTACTTACTACTCCCCCGGGCAACGCCGGGTAGTCATGCTATTACCAAAAACAGAAAAAAAATGTTTAATAATGAATTTGATCATTTTGCCCGTTAGCCAAAACATCCGTGCGTTCAAAAATCCGCCTACCATGCTGATCGTCACAGGTTTCATTCATGAAGAGTATATGTTTTTCTCCCACCCTTTTCTTTCACATCTACCCGATCCCCTGCCGCAGTGCTACCTATCACTTTCTGAGCTTTTTCTAAATCCCCCGTAGGGGTGTTAATATCTGGAAATTTTAATGAGAACAGGCAATTTGCATTTTAAGTCTCGTTTTCGAGGCGATATAGATCAGAAAATCCTAGGCTTTATCCATCGACCGCTTGTCCTTGCGGCCGAATAGATCTGCTACGCGATAAAATGCAATTACAATATTCGACCAAGCGAATTAAAAACATTACAGATGTCTTTACTTTTTACGTCCTCCTGTAGATCATCTATACATCTCTGCGTATATTCGTGTTGGAGTTTTGAATTGGGTAGCAAATGAAGCCTTATACAAAGATAAAACCTAACTTTTTCCGAAAGAAAAGCTAACGGAGCATCTAACGGCTGTTGTCATTTTGTAGTGAGGCATTTTACAATAATAGATGGTCTATTTCCTAGACATATCAGGAATTTGGGTCAGTTCAGAAAGTCGGCAGTGACACGTAACGAATAAAAATAGCAAAATCTTTCTCTTTCTAAGGCGGGCTGGTCAGGTCGGGCGTCTTTTTCGAGGCTCTATCTTCCTCTGAAATTGGAGGAGACGATGAGATGCTTACGTGACTTTACAATGTGACACAAGGTCGGAAAGTGGGGGTGGAAAGGTCAACGTACAATGCACTTTGATCCAACAAAAACATATATGAGCAGACTTGTGATTATTCCCCGTTAGAAGCGCTTCAAGCGATTAACAATAAAACAACCTCTGCTCCAATTGTAGGAGTAAAACCTCGCAGGATGGACCTGCTATCCACCTTGTTGGACTGATTGTTAAGGACGTATCCTCGATATATATGAAGTGTCAAAAATATTTCTGGATATAATGTACAGAAACCCTATCAGAGACACAACAGATATAGTACTCTGCCAGTAAAACACATATTTCGACGTTGCCCGACAAAATTGAGGAGATGAACAATCGCAACCTCTACATTGATCGAAAAAGACCGCAATGATTGAAAAAAGACCACAAATACAATTTGAACTAAAATGTTAAGTCTATATTCACGATGAAAATGCAATTTAAGGTTGAGGGTAATTTTGGGACGATAAATCGAAATCGAAATTGGAAATCGGAACTTTTTGGAGTATTGGAATAGGTATCGGATTTGAAATAATTTTCGTCTTGTTTACGATGCCAAAAACGATTCCTTTAATTATTTTTATTATTTGATTTTGTTTAAAAAACAATAATCCACTTCTAGTAGTAGTGACGAATAATAAACATTTATTGATATTATATTAGCAGAAAAGCTAATATCTATAGATTTTATATTACCAGTAAAGCTAAATTATATAGATTTTATATTACCAATAAAGCTAAAATCTATAGATATTATGTTACCAGTATACATAAAATCTCAAGATTTTATATTACCAGTAAAGATAAAATCGATGGATTTTATGTTACCAGTAACGCTAAAATCTATAGATTTTATATTACCAGTAACGCTAAAATAGATGGATTTTATATTACCAGTAAAGCTAAAATCGATGGATTTTATATTACCAGTTAAGCTAGAATCTATAGATTTTATATTACCAGTAAAGCTAAAATCTATAGATTTTATATTACCAGTAAAGCCAAAATCTATAGATTTTATATTACCAGTAAAGCTAAAATCTATAGATTTTTATATTACCAGTAAAGCTAAATCAATACATTTTATATTACCAGTAAAGCAAAAGTCTATGGATTTTATATTACAGGTAAAGCTAAAATCTAAAGATTTTATATTACCAGTAAAGTTAAATCTATAGAGTTTATATTACCAGTAAAGCTAAAATCTATAGATTTTATATTACCAGTAAAGCTAAAATCGATAGATTTTCTATTACCAGTAAAGCTAAAATCTATAGATTTAGTATTACCAGTAAAGTTAAACCTATAGATTTTATATTACCAGTAAAGTTAAATCTATATGTTTTATATTACCAGTAAAGCTAAACTCTAAAGATTTTATATTACCAGTAAAGCTAAAATCAATAGATTTTATATTACCAGTAAAGTTACAATCTATAGATTTTATATTACCAGTAAAGTTTAATCTAAAGATTTTATATTACCAGTAAAGCTAAAATCTATAGATTTTATATTACCAGTAAAGTTAAATCTAAAGATTTTATATTACCAGTAAAGTTTAATCTAAAGATTTTATATTACCAGTAAAGCTAAAATCTATAGATTTTATATTACCAGTAAAGTTAAATCTAAAGATTTTATATTACCAGTAAAGCTAAAATCGATAGATTTTATATTACCAGTAAAGTTAAATCTAAAGATTTTATATTACCAGTAAAGCTAAAATCGATAGATTTTATATTACCAGTAAAGCTAAAATCGACAGATTATATATTACCAGTAAAGTTGAATCTATAGATTTTATATTACCAGCAAAGGGTTATCTATAGATTTTATATTACTTGTAAAGTTTTATCTAAAGATTTTATATTACAATTAAAGCTAAAATCTATAGATTTTATATTACCAGTAAAGTTAAATCTATAGATTTTATATTACCAGTAAAGTTAAATCTATAGATTTTATATTACCAGTAAAGCCAAAATCTATAGATTTTATATTACCAGTAAAGTTAAATCTATAGATTTTATATTACCAGTAAAGTTACATCTATAGGTTTTATATTACCATTAAAGCTAAAATCTATAGATTTTATATTACCAGTAATGTTAAATCGATAGATTTTATATTACCAGAAAAGCCAAAATCTATAGATTTTATATTACCAGTAAAGTTAAATCTATAGATTTTATATTACCAGAAAAGCCAAAATCTATAGATTTTATATTACCAGTAAAGCTAAAATCTATAGATTTTATATTACCAGTAAAGTTAAATCTATAGATTTTATATTACCAGAAAAGCCAAAATCTATAGATTTTATATTACCAGTAAAGCTAAAATCTATAGATTTTATATTACCAGTAAAGTTAAATCTATAGATTTTATATTACCAGAAAAGCCAAAATCTATAGATTTTATATTACCAGTAAAGCTAAAATCTAAAGATTTTATATTACCATTAAAGCTAAAATCTATAGATTTTATATTACCAGTAAAGTTAAATCTATAGATTTTATATTACCAGTAAAGTTACATCTATAGGTTTTATATTACCAGTAAAGCCAAAATCTATAGATTTTATATTACCAGTAAAGCCAAAATCTATAGATTTTATATTACCAGTAAAGTTAAATCTATAGATTTTATATTACCAGTAAAGTTAAATCTATAGATTTTATATTACCAGTAAAGCCAAAATCTATAGATTTTATATTACCAGTAAAGTTAAATCTATAGATTTTATATTACCAGTAAAGTTACATCTATAGGTTTTATATTACCATTAAAGCTAAAATCTATAGATTTTATATTACCAGTAAAGTTAAATCTATAGATTTTATATTACCAGAAAAGCCAAAATCTATAGATTTTATATTACCAGTAAAGTTAAATCTATAGATTTTATATTACCAGTAAAGTTAAATCTATAGATTTTATATTACCAGTAAAGTTAAATCTAAAGATTTTATATTACCATTAAAGCTAAAATCTATAGATTTTATATTACCAGTAAAGTTAAATCTATAGATTTTATATTACCAGTAAAGTTACATCTATAGGTTTTATATTACCAGTAAAGCCAAAATCTATAGATTTTATATTACCAGTAAAGCCAAAATCTATAGATTTTATATTACCAGTAAAGCTAAAATCTATAATTTTTATATTACCAGTAAAGCTAAATCTATACATTTTATATTACCAGTAAAGCTAATATCTATAGATTGTATATTACCAGTAAAGCTAAAATCTATAGACTTTATATTACTAGTAAAGCTAAAATCAATAGATTTAATACTACCAGTGAAGCTAAAATCCACAGATTTAATATTACCAGTAAAGCTAAAATCTAAAGATTTTATATTACCAGTAACGCTTTAATCTATAGATTTTATATTACCAGTAAATCTGAAATCTAAATATTTTATATTACCAGTAAAGTTATATCTACAGATATAAGATTACCAGTGAAGCTACAGTCGATAGATTTTATATTACCAGTAAAGTTTAATAAATAGATTTTATATTACGAGTAAAGCTTAAATCTATAGATTTTATATTACCAGTAAAGTTTTATCTAAAGATTTTATATTACCAGTAAAGCTAAACTCTAAAGATTTTATATTACCAGTAAAGCTAAAATCTATAGATTTTATATTACCAGTAAAGTTACAATCTATAGATTTTATATTACCAGTAAAACTTAAATCTAAAGATTTTATATTACCAGTAAAGTTAAATCTATAGATTTTATATTAAGCTAATGCTAAAATCGATAAATTACATATAACCAGTAAAGCTAAAATCCATAGATTTTATATTGCCAGTAAAGTTAAATCTATAGATTTTATATTACCAGTAAAGTTAAATCTATACATTTTATATCACCAGTAAAGTTTACTCTATAGATTTTATATTACCAGTAAAGCTAAAATCTATAGATTTTATATTACGAGTAAAGCTACAATCTATAGATTTTATATAACCAGTAAAGTTAAATCTAAAGATTTTATATTACCAGTAAAGCTAAAATCTATAGATTTTATATTACCAGTAAAGCTAAAATCTATAGAGTTTATATTACCAGTAAAGCTAAAATCTATAGATTTTATATTACCAGTAAAGTTTAATCTAAATATTTTATATTACCAGTAAAGCTAAAATCTATAGATTTTATATTACCAGTAAAGCTAAAATCTATAGATTTTATATTACCAGTAAAGTTTAATCTAAAGATTTTATATTACCAGTAAAGCTAAAATCTAAAGATTTTATATTACCAGTAAAGTGTAATCTAAATATTTTATATTACCAGCAAAGCTAAAATCTATAGATTTTATATTACCAGTAAAGCTAAAATCTATAGATTTTATATTACCAGTAAAGTTAAATCTATAGATTTTATATTACCAGTAAAGCTTACATCTATAGATTTTATATTACCAGTAAAGCTTATATCTATAGATTACTCTCCACACAAGTTTTAGAAAGCATGCACATTAAACATGTGTTTTTACGTTAAGCGAAAAAAAGAAGAAAGAAAAAAAACAACAACTCTATAGTTATATATTAAGAGGGTTATAAAGAATCGGAATCAGAATCGGTAATCGTTTTGGAATCTGGAATTTAGTAAGGAATCGGTAATTATATCGGAATCGGGAAAAATATGGGTATCGGATTAGTTTTTTGTGTTTTGAATGGAAGGGAACTTTGGTTTAAATTTACTATTCAACAAAAAATGAAATTTCTGACTGGTGTACGAATGAACTGAAATGCATTACCGTAAAATTTTATTTCGTAGTAAAATTAATAATCTTTAAAATAAACAAATAAAAATAATTTTAAATCTTATTCCTTGTGTACAGATCATGAAAATTTAGTTAATGAAACTTTAGTATCTACTTTGTTCTTGATTTGGCCTGCAGTCAGATTCAGTGATTATTGCTCACAATTGTTATTGTTTTCAGTCTGCATGGGATGAGGAAAATGGGAAATAGAATGTTCATAGGTCTATTAGACTTAAAATTGAAATAGTGTTTCATCGGTCCGTAACATTGAAGTTTGAAATTACATTTTCTTTGGTCTATCACATAAAGTTAAAACGACAAAAGTTTCGTTAGTCCGTCACATTTAAGTTTAAAATAAAATTTTCATTGGTCCCTCACACCCAAGTTTGAAATAGCATTTTTATTGGTCTGTCACACCTAAGTTTTAAATAGCATTTTCATTGGTTTGTCACACATAAGTTTGAAATAGCATTTTTATTGTTCGGTCACACTTAAGTTTAAAATAGCATTTCCATTGGTCTGTCACATTTAAGTTTGAAATAACACTTTCATTAGTCTATCACACTTTAGTTTTAAATAGTATTTTCGTTAGTCTGTCACGCCTAAGTTTAAAAAAGCATTTTCATTGGTCTGTCATATCTAAGTTTAAAACAGCATTTTTATTAGTTTGAAACACACAAGTTAGAAATTTCCATTAATTTTTTACACCTAAGCTTGAAGTTTGTAACACTGAAGTTTAGAATAGAATTCTTATTGGTCTGTCACACCTATGTCGCAGTGGATCCCAGGTTATTAATCGTCCGTGGACATAAACCTACTTGGAACCGAATTTTTAGATTTTAACAGGCAAAAACAGGCAGAGTTATGTTATTTTTGTATGCGTGAAAGAAAAAGAGAAAGACAGACGTATATATATATATATATATATATATATATATATATATATATATATATATGGTAGTCATATCTGTGCATTTCAACTGATAACTCTATCAATCGTTCCACGCCTGCACTTTACTTAAAAGATCCGCAAAACATTAGTTTTAACGCAGCTGACATTTTCCTTAGTCTGTCACATTTACGTATAAAATAACAGTCTATGTGGTCTGTCAAGCTTTAGTTTGAAATAACATTTGCATTGCTAAACGCGTCGATTTAATGGACGTATCTCAAAAGCTCCTAATAAAGCTCTGCTGTGAATCTACATTTTGTCTTTAATTCCGATTCCGAAACACGTATGTTAAAACAAATGTGTTTAAACATGTGCTTAAACACGTACGTTTTGTGTTTAATTCCGATTCCGAAACACGAATTCCGATTACGAAACACGAAAAAGGCTTTCGTAGATATGGTGTTCCAATTCTTGAAAGAACATGTTTTATTTCTGTAAGGCAGCAAATTAATCATTACTCTTTTGTGCTACCATAGATTAATTTTATCAACAGTCGATGACCATTGTGGTTCGATAACGTGTACGTGTAAGGAATAGCTGCTCAAAGGATTTCAGTTCTTATAAAGACACCTGACGGAGAATCCCGAATCAGTATCGGAAATAATCGTTTACAATTTGAAAACCACGAAAATAATGTGGAAACGCAGACGACACTAAGCATGCAAAGAGTTAGATTCGGATTAAGTTAAAGTTAGGTGCGGTTAAGGTTAGATTTGTTTTTATTTTTAGCACCTTAAGAAGTAAAAGAAGGTGGCTTTCAAATCGTAAACTGCTTCGGGAATTCTCGGATCTGACCCTCTTGAGCGTCTATTGCTTGCAAGTAGCAATAATGACTTTCCACATTGATTCTTTTTGTTATTTTAGTTTCATATGGCAACTTGACCTTCTAGACTTCCGTATCAGTGTATCACAGTATCATGCTTTCCCGATTGTACTAACATTCAGAAATTTAAATATAATGTGAATGAACAGTAATGTCGCTGCTCAACTCCCCACTTAGAGTGTCGCTATAAATATGGTTGATATTGCACAGTAGCTCCTTACGTCTCAGTGACAATTTGCCTTGTTTGTATTGAATATGAGTAAAAAAAAATTTTTTAAATAAATAATAAAACCTATAAATATTTTGAATTATGTAGAGGAAGGAGACCTGCTAGATTGATTACCGATCTTCTTATTGATTGACACGAATCATTGATATTAGACAATATGGCAGATACTCGACTGAGCTTCAATCTTTTCTTCCTCCTTGTAAGACATTCGCATCGAAAACTCATCTTCTTAAGCACAACTCCAAACAAGGTTCTTTCCTTCTCCCATGTGCTTAAAATGAAACGCAATTTCCATTAACAGGGTTCCTTTGGAATAACTTCCCATCTATTTACATTATAATGTCTATTAAATTACCGCATGACTGATTCCCTGCAGGCTACATTGTCCTAATCAAACACAATGCCAATACTATTCATAAACCATCCTCATTTTTATGGAAATGGCTCCAGACAAGGCGTGAAGCCATTTGATGTAAGTTTGGAAGACTGAAAAATGATTATCGCAAACACAGAAGATACATATTGTCCTCAGTCTTGATGTTACATGAAAGAGCTATCCCCTTCTCATGTAAGTAAGAAGACTTAATAGATAAGTGAAAATGATATTAGGATGAGGCTAGAATCGAACCCTGTAGGCAAGTATTAAAGTTAATAGATAATTGAATGTTAGAAATTAAGTCCATTGTTAATTCTATTAGAAATAGTTACATATTGTTTATGTCGAAAAAAGAACCGATTGTCCATTCTTTTAGAAATCTGGATATTAAATATGTCAGTTAAATGAATGCATAATGAGAGTTAAAATATATTGTTTAAAAATAGGTTAGAATTAGATTGAGGATTCTTTGTTTGCCAAAAGTGTGTTTGGATGGACATATGTAGAAAACGTGATATAGTCACGTTGAAAAAACACACTTCTGACGTCATAAACAAAGGAGATTTATCAATATAGGAATCTGAGGGTTCGAAGTTAGGAAATGTTGATGAGAGAGAGAGAGTCAGTTGGAGAGGAGAGCCCCTCAGAAGCGAAAGGATGAAAATAGACCATGTAAATCAAAGTTTCAATTCCTGACATCACTAATTGGTCGATTGAATAATACAGAACCAACTATGTTTGTAACTGTTTGTCTCGTGTCGTAATTCCTCATAACCAGAAAAGGTAAATGTGTTTTTATCATCATTTTGTAACGAACTTTGTACACACCTTCCAAGTATTATGCCCTTCGTCATAATAATGTATCTCTCCTCCTAATATGTGTTATAAGAGCTGTTATATATGAAGTCCCCTTCATATGTGTTAACAAGAATCATCCCAGTCAGATATAAATGTCTCTCTCTATGTTTATCAATCACAGTCGTCATGATGTTCAAAGAACTGTTATAAATGTCTTCTCCTCTCAGTAGTGTTATCACCATCGTTATCCGTGGATTATGATCCCTGTATTACATGTAACCGTTATATGTCTCCAATATGAGCCCCCTGCTATTCAACATTGAAAAGTCCAAAGCTATAAACAGAAAGAAAACAATCAACGGGAAGATAGTTGCACCAGTCTGCAGGGTTTCTTTTTTTTTTTTTTTTTTTTTTTTTGGAAAAAAAGCTGCTGGAATAGGATGCTGTATTACAATGAGGTATTAAAACAGTGAATTGGTGGAGACCACTAGATCAACGAGCCAAACGAGCTGAAACAAATGAAGCAGGGTGTAGATCAGACAATTCTGAAGAATACATGTCATAATAGTATTTAGAGAAAAGATTGAAACTAGCAACATAACGTTTGGTTGGTTGTTTTTGTTCTACGGCATATCAACCCTTTTCAGGTTATTTAATGCCGAATCCAATGATTTTGAAGAACAATTTTTTTAATAAATTTTTTTTTTCAAATTTGTTTCCATTTAACCCATAGTTGGAACCCTAACAGGTACTACCACTCCGGGTCAGAGTGGACCTGGGAGCAATGGCAATTAAGGGTGACTCCACACTCCCCAAGCCCGCAAGCTGGGGCCTCACGGATATACTTTAAGGTCATATCCAGGACCACATAACGTTTGAGAGGTTAAAGAGAAGAAGCAAGGGCGAGGGACAATCAACTTACAAATAGGTTTTTGCACCTTATCAAGGACTTTCAAATGGGACAAAGAGTCACGATTTCAAATCTGAAAACAGTACTTCAATGATATTTAAATTCGACTAATGTGATCTTATTTTTTACAAGATTTCTGCATTATAGTAATTAATATCGTTTCATTATAATAATGTGAAATGTGTGTGCGTGCAGTTAGCACCAACCCTATTCAAGGTTTAACCGGATTCCTCCGAAGGAGGAAGTTTCATGCAAGTATGAAATTCACAAGCTGTCCCCAGTCGCATGTATATCCCCGTTAGGGGAGATGACGTTAGGTTTTTGCAACTTTTAGCAGGGAGGGTTCGACGTCCTCCTACATACAGCACATGGACTTCCCAAATTGGTCACTCATTTTAGTAATGACCAAGCTCAACGTTGCTTAACTTCGGTGATCTGATGGGAACCGGTGTGTCAACGTGATTATGCCGTACATTATATCAATATTATAATAATATAATCAACTTTAACTTTTTGTTAATTTTAAGGAGCTAAACAATAACTAAAACAATAATACCGTATATTTCGGCGTATAAGACGACCTTTAAAGTTAAAAAAATCATCTTTAAAAACCAATATTTCATAAGATACCGGGTGTTGCAATCCGTAGCCTAGGCTAAACGAACATAGTTTCGTGATTTAGCAGTCGTCTTACACAACCGATATATGACAAATTTATTAAAATTTCTCCAATTTTGTGCCTTGTCTCATCTGATGGTCGCCGTATACGCCGAAATATACGGTATTTTCCATTTTAGTCTGACTTTAAATAAATGAAAAGTAAAATAGAAAAATTGTTTTTATAGAAATCCATTCTTTCATTCAAGTGGTGTCCTGCTTGGTTCATGAATTGACAGCTATGACTCTCCATCTATCTATCTCCATCGAGGCATTCGTGAATTTATTGCTGCTCATCATTCACACCCTCATTCATCATTTACAACCCCTGTTATCTGGAAAGTTTTTGATGTATTGAAACAGCTTTCTTTGCAGCTGTACAGACAGTAGATTACAGTCTCTTTCAGCCCGGGCAATGCCCATACTGGGCGATTGCCCTCACCATTGTACCCAAAGGGATATTCTGCCCAGGACAACAAGTTACGAAACATGAGCATAACTATTCCTGATTGCTTCCGTATTACATCAGTCACCTGCTTTTCATGAACTTATGTTACCCTACCGGAGAGAAGGAGGCGCCTAACTTTCTCCTTTGACAATAGTACTGTCGCACCACCCTATACAGCGCCTAGTATTCCCAAATGACCATCCATCTGACATTGGCCAGGCTCGTCGTTGCTCAACGTCGAGGATCTAGCGAGAACCGGTGCGTCACCGTGATTATGCCAGATATTATATTAAAAATTAATTAATTATAAATACGTACACTCTCTGTCCGCCCATATCTAACTTCATCGTATTTACCTTCACTTTGTAAACTCTTACACACTCCTGCTCTCTAGCACTCTCTTTCTCTCCCCCGTTTCCATTGCTTTCTTTCTCATCCTCGCTCTCCATTTCCTCTCGTTCTATAACCTGTTCTTCTGTTTATTTGATTGGCATTTCCTTTTTTCTATCTCTCCTATACTCTCTCTCTCTCTCTCTCTCTCTCTCTGGTTCTTTCTTTCCATCCTTGATTTCCTTCTCTCTTCCTCTCTCATTCTCTCTTCATCCCTCATCTTTTTCTTCATCCTCCTTTCTTTTCTACCTTCTACTCCCACACTTTCCCAGAAACATTTTTCCGTCGAAATATCTTTATCTGATTTTTATAGGCTTCTTTTTGCCTTTATCATTATTTTTTTTTTTTTTTATTTTCGAATGGTTTTTTTTTTTCGTCTCTCCATTTCCGAACGTTTTGCCGTTGATTTAACAAACACAAATTCCGTACCACCCCTCAAACTCCTATTCTTACCTTTGACCCCTTCCTTATACCCCCTTTCCAATTCAACGCCCTCAAACATTTCTAATTCTCTGGTCTGCTCTCCTTCTCGCCCCCTTCTCTCTCTCCCCTCTATCTTTTCATATTTTCTTGATACTTCCTTTTCTGTATTCCCTCTCTCTCTCTCTCTCTCTCTCTCTCTCTCTCTCTCTCTCTCTCTCTCTCTCTCTCTCTCTGTATTTTCTTTCTTCGTCCACCTCTCCCTATTTTCTTGCTTTCCTACGGACATCGGATGTTACTAATATTAGGTGTAGTCATTACTGAACGCAACTTGGGCTTTCATGCTCATGTGGCGTTTAGTAATGTCTTTCGTTTACTCTTTCCTTTTCTTGCTATTTCATATTATATATTCTCACTGTCTTTCCCTTACTGTTTCCCCCCCCTTTACTTTATATATATATATATATATATATATATATATATATATATATATAAATGTGTGCGTATTTATATATATATATATATATATATATATGTATTTATATATATGTATATTTATATATTTATATTTATGCGTATATTTATATATATTTATACATATATCTATATATAGTTTTAATTATATATTTATATATTTATATATACACATTTTATATATATATATAT